>NW_024581133.1:15553175-15948595 GCF_017639235.1 Corvus kubaryi | reverse complement strand
AAACAAGGCGGGGGGCCGGGGCTGGCTCCGTGTCAGCGGGTCACATGGAGCCTCATATGGGCCGGGGGATGGCGGCGCGGCGCGGCTCTCCGCTCGCAGGCGGCGGCTGCTGCTGAGGCGGCGGCAGTGCTTTACGCCGAGGGCCCGTCCCGCCTCCCCTCCCCGCCTCCTGCCCGCCGCGCTCCGCTCCGCTCCCCGCCGTTCGCCGCTGACAAATGATGTGCGTTGTGCTCGCCGCGATGAAAGGTAGGCGCGTCCGCGGGCGAGCCCGGCCCGGGGAATGAAATGAGCGGGGCCGGCCGGAGTCGCGGCGCTCCGTAGCCTCCGCGCTCGCCGCGCCGGAGCCGCCGCTCGGGGTCCGGCCCCGCTCATTTCGTTCCCCGGGCCGGGGCGGCGCTGGCCGGGCGGCGGCCCCGGCCGGGTGGCGGCCCCCGAGCGGCGGGAGGCTCTCGGGAGCGCTCGGGGGCACGGGCGGCTCAGCCCCGGGTCGGTGCCGGCGGGAGCGCAGCGGCAGCGCCGCGGAGCCGCTGCACTTTACAGCGGTGCCTGCAAGTTAGAGGGGGAGAGCCGATGTGCCAGCACGGCGCTGGGCAGGCAGAGGCTGCGGTGCCGTGGCTGGAGTCGCTCTGAGCGGAGACGAGATGTTCTTGAGCTTTCTACAAACCCATGAAGAAAACGCAGTCTGTAAAATCTGTCTCTAGGAAAGGGGAAAGGACGTGCAGCATCCTCTGGGTAGCTGATGGGGCTAAAATGCCGTCTTCAGACAGCTGCTCATCTTTCAAAGGCTTTGGAATAAAAGGAAAGACCAGAGTTACTTAGTGATTTTTTTTTTTTCCTAAACCTGGAGTTTTCTCTGCTTGCGGATTCGAATCCTTAATGAGGGGCAGTGTCAGACTGAGGACAGTCAAACGAAGTTTTTGATGAGATACCAAAAGTTTAGAGGTACGTTTGTAGTCTGCCCTGTTTCCTAATAAAATTAGGTCTACAGTAGAGCTTTGCACTGCAGTATTTTTAAAGTTATAGGTTTGGGGGTTTTTAAAATACAGAAAAAAAAATCTAAACCAAATAACCATCCGGCTTACATGCAATATTTTTTCACAGCAATCTAAAGTCTCTAAGTGTTGGCATTTGAATTTGATGCCCTCACTAAAATACTAAATGTGTGCTGTTTAAATTGAGTTTTAGGCGAAATTTCTTTTTAAAAAAAATCTAATTCCTTGGAAAAAGAATATTGAGTCCTGCTTCGGCTAGAGACTCTTTCCTTTTTTTTCCACGTTGCAAGGCACTAGGTAATGCACACCAAAAGCAGCATAGTGTTTAAGGACGGTAATTTTCAATTACTAGGTTTCCTTTTCTTCTTGGAGAGAAGCCTATGTGAATAAAAAGAAAAGCACTATATTCATTAATCATTAGCCGTGCTGAATATATTTGGCAAGAAAATGTAATTGGTTTGATTCAAATACTTGCGTCTCTAACAAAAGGAAGTGCATTTTTTTAAGTGCAAACTACATGGATATTTTAGCAGTCCTTTAGAATTCTACATATTCTGATAACAGTTTTTCAGCATATCCCTCATAAGCCTGTTAGAACCGTGAAATTAAATAAACAAATTTTTAAAAAAGGAGGAAAGTACACACACACAAAAAATTGGAGGGTGTGAGTATGTTACATGCTTCTGGACAGAGATTTAAGGTGTGTTGTGAAAGAGCAGGCAGATGATTTATAGCAGTAGTTATTCTCTTGGGAATTTTATTTAAACCACTTTCCACACTGATGTAAAATCTTGGCGGAGCCTAACTTTTGGATTTTAAAGTGTAATTCCTAGTGGCTTTATTATGGAAATGCTTAGGTCTTTGTACTTTTTACAAACTACTTCTATAGTACATTTAATTCATGTTTCATAGTATTTAGTTTTCTAGTGCATTGAGAAACTTCCTTGGTTTCTTACCCTTTCTCTAATTTGCTGGACAGGGTTCAGCTGGAGGAAATGTGTTGTCATTTGTCTTAAAAGGGCCTCTGACTGCTATGAAATAATAGATCCACAGTCCAATATTGTGATTTGAAAGAAGTAAACCAGTAGAATAGGGAATGCAGTTTATTTAAGCTCAAAAGTACAAGGGAAAAACGCAAAATCTGTAGGTGAATTGGGTGTCTTGTTTATTCTCTCTTCTGTGGTGGTGTCTTTTGGCAGTTCTAATCTTTTACAGTTCTGAAGGTAAAGTGCAAAAAATTGTGGTCTTCAAGAGAATATGGGATTTTTACGTTGGGTTTAATTTTCGTTTTTAAGTGAAAATAGGGAGTATTAATCCCTTTCCTATTGCTATTTAGGTAGCCCAGACTGATAACATGTGAAGTTAATTTGTGAGTTGTTTTATTTTTCTTGCAACATAATGTTCTGGCAAACACATTCTCTTTAATTTTGAAAAGCACTCAGCCTGTGTCCAGGTTTGGGAGGGTAAAGATGGGCCAGCTGTCACACATGGAGAGAGCTGCATTCGTGCACTTAAAGTGCTGGGTACAGACCAGTCATGGGAAGAGCCTGGGCACGTTTTTGAGACAGGCTGCGTGTTAGGAAATGAAACTTTCTCATTTCAGACAGAGCGTAAAGAGGATTTTTTTCCAACTGATTTCTAAGAAAACAGGCAGAGGTGAAGCATCAAAGTTCTTAATGACTGAAGAAGTATTTTCTATGTTGATGGGCTTTTAAAAATTATATATCAACTGCTGTGAATCTGTAGAGGATCCAGGAAGCCTTGCATTCTTAGTTTGTAACACGGGCAAGTCAGCTAGCCAGCTGACGCTTTCTAAGGGAGACGGCAACTTTACGTGCTCACTGGTGAAGTTTGCAAAGAAATCCGATCATTCTGCCGGCGTAGTCACTGGTACAGATCTTATTCCAGAGAGAGTCTTCCCTGGCAGGAGCGTCAGGGGTGACTTCAAGGAGAGTAGTGCTAAGTGCTGAATTGATGAGCAAATACACTGCGCTGAAGTAGAACTAGGGATTCATTTGTCAGGCCAGTACAGAACCAGAGGTGAGCCCAAGACACAGGGAGATCGTTTCCTCAGTGTGGGATTGTACCATGTTCTGGTCCCTGCTTTGTAGAGAGGTCGGTCAGTCAGGCCCAGTGCTGCAGAGAGCTCAAGCACTTGTTTCGTACTATCGTCAGGCCTGGACAGAAGGGCTCAGTCCACTGATGAGTTATAAAGTATGGACAGGAACCTGGCAATAGTTGCATTATCTTTTATATATCCTAAATAGAGATTGGTGGGAAGGCTGATGTAAATTTTCTAAGCTATTTCAACCCTGGTGTATTTATTGTTAAGGTGGCATTTGAGGTACTAATCCTGACTACTGCTGTGTGAACGTAAAGTTCAGTCTGTTGTTGTTTTTTGGAAAATGGACCAGATGAGTGCAATCTGTTGTTCCTAGGTTGTAAGGAAACTTGTTTTGCTTTGGGGGTCTGTGCTGGGGTCACTGGAAATACAACTAGCTTTTCTACTGACAGTGTCTCCAAGTGAAAATTCAGTCATTAAAAAATACCTGTTTAAGGAAAAAGACTCCACTGGTTTCCTGATTAGTGCACAGGATTTTTGGAATCTGCTGCATTTTTCCAGAGAAGCCGAGCTGCAGCTGGGCAGAAGACAGGATTTCCCTTGCTGCCGCTGTCCCACTGCCCCAGGTGCTTTCCTTGTAGTGACCCCCGTGCTCCGGAGCCGGCAGAGCCGGGCTGCTCCGGGGCCGGGCAGGGATTCACGCGCTGCTGCTTCATGCGGGTGAGCTTTTCCCAGTCTGTCAAGCCTGACCTTTTGATGTGTTTTTTGTCATGTATCCTGGCACCAGCCTGCTGCCAGCATGTTGGTAATTACTCAGTGTTTTTTGCCAGTATACAAATGCCTATGGAAAAATATCTTGCAATAAGTTTAAAAAAAAAAAAGGTTGCTTTGCAAATTGAAGCGTGTTTAAATTTACCTTCACTGTGGCACTATTGAAAGTTAAATCCATATTAGCAAATACCCCAGTACAGAACTCCTGTTGACTAAATATTAACAGAATCTGGCCTTTGGAATTGCTAGCTGACAGGCTGTTTTCTTGCTGCTTTAATTTCATACGACTGATCTGAATGACTTGCTTGTACCTAAAACATTTGTTGCATTACATTCGCAGGATAAGATTGGTTTGAGGTTTATTGCTGAAATGTACTTTTTAGGCTCTTTGAAAGACTCTTGAGATTTAAAAGTAAAAGAGGAAATCTGTCTTTATGTCTCACTCTGTGAAAATCAAAGGCAGTTGCATGCTCTGTACAAGTCTCAGTTGGGGACACTCCTTTCAAGTAAGGAGATTCTGTCCTGTTTAAGTCAGCAAAAACTGTGGGTGCTGAACATCTCACTAGATCAGACTCTTTAAACTTGTGTGCAGCTCTTGCCTAGCTAAAATGGTGGGCCTGTCCCCACCGGCTGGTAATGCGGTCTTAAAAATAATTTTTCTAGGATCATTCTGAATAATTGGGGCAAAACTCAAGCGGTCTACAGACACAACTCCGGGACTTCTCTACCCTTTTTTTTAATGAAACAAAACAAAATTAATCCCGGGATGAGGTTGCAGAGGAGGGTATTTGAGCACTGCTGGTGTTTGGGGTGTGGGCTCTGCGCTGATAATGAAATGTCCTCATGCTTTATTCAGTGAGCTGATGCAGGGGGTCAGGGGGAGATGGCAGCTGGTTCACTTGGTGCAGGGGAAGGGCCTGCAGCTCTGCAGCCTGGCTCTGCAGGGGGGAGCTGAATGCTTGTATTGGCATTTTTTAGTTTGGGGAGTAGTGTCTGGAGACATCAGTGAAGAACTGAGTCTTCTTGGTATCAAGTACTTCCCCACTGTGTGAAAGAGACTGATTTCTTTACTCATTCCCCATTATAGAGAACCTAGCATGTTTGGAGGTTTTTTTCTAGGATGATGTAGCACTCAGTTTTAACCTTAAGGGGTTTTAAATCTTTTTTCTTGCTTCTCTTGCCTACAGTACAGTGTAAAAATGATCACTATCATGTAGTAATTACTACCAGGGTTGTTGGTATTTCATCTTGACTACACAACAGAGTTCTAAATTGGTATATTCTAAACTATATGTACTAAATCAAAATTGGCAAATCTTTGTGTCTCTCCTGAGTAGATACTTTGCAATTCTCTATCTAGTGTTGGAGGAAGTTGAGATGCAGCATGTTCTTTTGTTTTGCTTTGCATTCCCAGGAGATAAGTTTTTGTAGTGTGCAAAATAACTGCATATGGCAAGAATGTTATTACAGTCAGACTTGATATATTTTAGAATGTTTTTCTGGGGTATTTTATTCACAATGAAAGAAAAAAGTATTCACCTTTCTTGTATTTATCTGTGAGCTGTAATTTGCAATTACAGCTGATAACTCCTGAGATCAAGCAAGCAGTAGTTCTCTCCTTTTGTGGTTTCTTTTCCTTGAGGACTGATATCTAAGGGATATGCACATAACTAATGGTACAGAAACTGTCTTCTTCCTTTTTGAAGATCAGGGTTCTTTCTCCTTTTTGCAATAAACATTAGCAGGGGAGGGGAGCATTCTGTCCTCCAAGAATAACTAAGTTATGTGAAAAAAGGTGACTCTGCACAGTGCAGACCTCTGCTTGTTGGATAAAAACAAAAAGGCACTGACTGGAAAGTTGAAGCAGAAAGCTGTTTTAGGGGGTCTGGGAGATGGACTTTCTCCTTATGCTTCATCCTGTAACCTTCCTCTGCTGAACAAAGTCTTTAGCTTGCCCAGTTTTTTTGGTGGGTTGTTTTTTCTTTTTTTTTTTTTTTTTTCCTTCACTTTTCTTGCTGGAGGCATATAGGCTGAGAAGTTCTGCAAAATACAGGTTGGCAAGCTCGGTGCAGTTTCAGGCTGCTTCCCAGTTGCCTGCACCTTCTGTTGAGAACACGAGGGAGTGACTCAGGGCGGCAGTGACTCACGGGGTGTCGTGCTGTTCCCCTCTCCACAGTGGGGGTTAGCTGCAGCAGGGAGCTTGCTGTCAGCCTTGGAGAGCTCCGTGCACTGGAGGAAGCCCCCTGAGGTACCACCACTGAGCCTGTCTGCCTGCGCAGGTTACCACAGATTCCCACTTTTGTGAAAAATGTATTTAAATCAGCGTTTGCTTCCCTTTTCCTTTTTGGTGCCGGGGGAAGATGAAGCAGGCATGTTGACAGGGGCAAATTGATATGCAGGGACGTCTGAGTCCTGTGTCGTGCCAGTTGGGACATCTCTCTTGGGTTCTCCCACCCCTCACTTGGTGCCTGTGTGCTGTCACTCAGGACCACGGAGCTGGTCTGCCCATGGAGTTGCAGTCTCTGCGATGGGTAATGCTCCCCACACTCTCTGGCTGCAGCCTAATGTGAGCCTCTGACATACAAAGCTCCCGAAGTGCACGATTCTCTCCAGAGGAGTCTGGGGTTGCCCAGCACTGTTGGGGTCGAATGTAGCCCATGTCCTTGCTGCTGTTAGTGAGTGCAGCTGGAGCACTTCATCTCAGTGGGGACTGGCAGGGGTCAGCAGCTCCCACTGCTGCTGCCCTTGCACCTGTGGCCCAGTTCCACCACACTTAAGCAGTCAACTTCAGTAAGGTCACAATTTCACTGCATTTTTTGTTTTCTTTCCTATATGATGGAGAGAGGTGCAGGACTCGACGCTTGTAGCTCTCCTGTTTGTGTGATTCCAGCCTTTGGGCCTTTTGTCATGCTGCATACGTAGCCATCTAGGCTAAAATCAATGTGGAGAGAGGTATAATCATCCCAGCTTTCATTTTAAGAGCATTTATCTCAAAGCTTAATTAAAGCTGCTTGGATGTAAATAAGTCTAACCTCTTCACTTCTGAACAATGCAAATAGAATAGTCAGCATACTTACAGGGTATCAGAGCCATGTAATTATTGTGTACTGTTTGTGTTCTTTGAAATACTGTGCTGTTTCTTGCCTCTGAATCGTGGGACATGGTGCTTCATAAAACCAGCTGCATGACTGTACTTCAGAAGAAGTTGATCATTCTCAAACAAAGGGATGGAAAAGTGACATTAAATCTTTACGTAGACGGATGCACTGTGACAAAGGGTTTGTCAGAGTGTTCCTTCAAACTGAAGGGACCACAAGCTGGAGTTCCGACTGGTGGGACAGAGAAGCAGGGGTCGTGTTCCTGCACACCAGCCTTGCTTTTCACTGGCTCTAGGTGGTGCTGGTCAGAGGCACTGCAGGCGCCCTGCCCTGAGCCGTGTGCTTGGGCCTCGTGCCACCTCTGCTCACACCTGGTATGTGCACAATACTTTCTGCACTCTCAACCAAAAAAGAGAAGAGGTCCTGTCACCATTTGCACATGCTGTCTTCTGCAGTGTACTCTTTGTTTGGTGTTCTAGAAGTCTTAAAGTCTTTGCTATTCTTGCTGTAATTTTGTTAAACAGCATGAAATGGGGAGTGATGCATTATGGCAATGGCTTCTTCCAGCTCTTGCAGATACTGAGAGCTGATGTATTTGATTGGCTCAGCAATTTTCTCCCTTCATCCAAGTATCGTTTGCTGTTTAATGCCTTGTACAATTTACATGATCCAATTAGAAATCAAGCTCCTATTTCATGTGGCACTTAATTCACACCTCTTGTGAGACTGCCAGGGATCTTAAGAGCTGATACTGTGCCATGGGTTAAGTGTGCCTAAAACTTACATAAGCTGCTGTTTACCTCACTCCTAGTTCTGAAGAGAGAAGCACTCTTGTCCAGCCTCCTCTGCTTGGCCCTGTGCCTAATGGGACATGATTCAAAGTGTCATTTATCTTCTTCTCACCCCAAAAGGAGGTTAAATTCTCTCTAAGCCCCAGGTGCTCTCTGCCTGGAGCCTCTAGTCTAGGTAGTGTAGAAAGCCAGTAAAAAATGATCCCTGGTCATCAGAACATTTGGAGTTTCCTTTTTGTACATAGATATTTGCATACTTCAGTTCTGGCGAAAATTTGAACAGTATAAATTGCTGTACTACTTAACAGGAGCAGCAGTAGCTGCTCTCCTCCTGTATCAACTGTAATGCTTCTCATAATGAGTGCATTTTTCCATTTGGCTTAATTAATTAGCTCATCTTTGTCTGTGTTTGATTTGTCAGAGCAGCTATTGTGAGAAAACACACGTTTTCTAGTGAATTTGTAGTTATTCCTTGGTCAATTTGGGAATTAATTAACCCATCTTGTGCACTGCAGAAAACTGCTTGCTGTAGAGTGCCCCTGCTTTTTCCTCTCCTTGGACTACCTCTTTTTAGAGTCCTGTAGAATTGGTCGTACGATGGATGTTGTGTTACCGGTTTTGGAGCACATAGATGTAAGTGAAGCCACCATCCAGTACTGGTTGGAGACATCAGGCTGGAGCTCTCCAGGGTTAGAGAGCTGTGTTTGCCACTATTGCTGCAGGGGCACCTTCTGCCATGAGGAGAGGGGCAGATTGATTGTGACTGTCTGGAGGAGCTGAGCTCGCACTCAGCTTTGTTTTCTGTCAAAGGGACACACCCTGCAGTTGTTAGATTGACAGAGATGCATTGTGTTAAGTTTTGGGGAGAGTTTTTCTTGTACAGTGGGTGCCTTATTGAATTAAAAGAAGTATTTCCTTAAAATATGAGTGCATAAAGATGTTTGTAACTGCTGGATAGATTCTTGTATCAACAGATAATGAAAAAGCCAGACAGGTTAATTAAAGAGCCAGAGATGTTTCATTTGAGAAACCTCATATACATAGGCGCCTTCTAAATGGCTGAGGAAAACAGGCCCAGGGCATCGCTGACTCCCAGATGCTCGGCGGCGATAGCAGGGGAGCAGCCGCAGCTGGCAGCGCCCGTGGCATGGCTCTGGCTCAGGGCTGGCACTGGGGGCTGGAGTGGGGCCAGCTCGGGGAGCTAAATTAAGGAATTGATTTTCCTATTGTTCTCTTCAAGGAGAATCAAAATTCTCTCTCCTGCCTCCTGCATGGGATGCTTCCATGGACAGTCTGTGTGAAGCCTCTTGTAACAGGAGCGATGTTTCACCCTTGTATTTTTCTTGGTGGGTTGTTCTACTGCACATGATAGAATCTGGGTGAGCACTGAGAAGTAACTTCTGCCTGGACCTGAAAAAGGCCCTGAAAATGTGGTGTTTCCAGTGTTGCTATGGCTAGCTCTGTCCAGATTTCTTAAAAATCTGCTGGTATTTCTGGGATTAACTTTGCATTTCTCAGCCAGAAAGGTGGAGTGCAGCTCCTGGCTGCTTGGCATCACGGGTGCTGGAGTGCTCCCTCCTTTACATACACCTCACTAGCTCTTAACAACACTCTTCCTTTCTGAGCGGCAAAATGTTTTGGAAAAAGAGGAATCAGAATCTTTAACAGATTTGTTTCATTTCAAATAATTTTTCTCACTTACTAGAACCATCTAAAAATTATTGTATGGTTTACTCGCTTTAAAATGATAACTTGAGATGCAAATGTTCAGCATGGTGCATTTCTCTGGCCAGCACACTGACAATACACCTTTAAACTACTTGGCTTGGAGAGGAGCATCAGTAGCAGTACTAATTTTTGTTGTGGAAACCTAGAGCTCAGTATGGGGAAATGTTCCCTCCTTGCTGTCACTGTTCCAAAATACTCTAATTTTCTTCTGATGTTTTCCCTCTCAACCACAGTGTTTATACTTACAGAAGGGAAAAATAGCCAAATGTAAAGGTCACTCTAAAGCAGAGACCTTGTGAATACCAAAATCTCACTCCAAAGAATTTCAGCTCATAGGATTTATTTAAAAGCCCTCACAAAAATGCTTCAGAATGGAAATGCTTTTTTATGTCTCACTGAAAGCTGTAGCATTTAGTGGTGGTAAATTTGCACTTCATAACATGTTATTTCTGCCAGTGTTGATTACTGTTTTGTCGCAGAAGTAACTAACTTTGTAATTTAATCTGCCATGGTATTGTCAGCCTAAAATTCGATGTATAGACACTGCATTATGAAAAACTGTACTGCAGAGGCTGCCTCTGGCTCTCGAAGTGCCTGAACTGTAAAGCACTGGAGCCTGGCAGAGTAGCCAGAAAGGTACCACTACGTGCATGCCTTGGTTTGTCCTGTTCCCCGTGCAGCTACATCTGGTCACTGCTGGAGTCCAAGCACTATCCAGAATTACCTAAAAGAGAGTGAGGAAATACATACTTGACTAGCTAATTATACCTTATGTTAAATATACTCAGATTTATTAGCCAATGCTTGTATTAATTTGTAATACCTGAAAAACCTGATTAGGTCTTGATTTTTAAACAAGTTATCAGTCCAGAAGAGTAGCACAGTTCTTGTGGAAATTCCGAAAACAAGTTACTAAGAAATCTGACTCATAAAGCAAATGCCTCATGAAATTTGAATGTTTAGAAGGAAAAATGACTGGCAGCTCCTCTTGTAAGTGTGCTAGTTGCAATAAAGAATAAAAGTTCAACATCAAAGAGATCACCGCTTAGTCTGTGGCGTATTTGTACATCAAAGAACAACTACAGGACAAAAGGAACTGTACAGAGATACAGTTCATCCTTGCAGACAGGTCCCCGCGGAATGCTGTAAAGAGCTGCTTTCATAACGTGGAAATGATCTCTGGCACATCTTCATTTCTGATTTGGGGAATAGCAGCAGTGTCTCAGAATCCGCTCATGCCAATGCGCTCGCTAAGAGCGTCGGAGCTTACCTGATGTCAGCGCTGCTGTTTGTGTCTCCATGTGACTCAGGTGTGTCAGCCTGGGTGACAGATGGGAGCTGTGTCTGCAGCAGTGCCGTGTCACTGGGGGGAGGGTGGGCAAAGGGGGTCTCAGATGCTTAGATGAAAGGGAAAGGTCTGCTTTTTCATTTATTTGTTGTTATGCCAGTGGTCAGGTACTGTATCATGTTGTCTGAAGACGTTGTGGAGACTCCTTTCTTGGATATACTCAAACCTCAACTGGACACAACCCTGAGCCTTATTTGACTCTGCTTTGAGCAGGGGCTCCATCAAGCAATCTCCAGAGATGCCTTCCAACATCAACTCTTCTATGATCCATGAGAACAACTCTTTTGTAGTAAGGCAGCTGTCTACTTAATGTTTTTAGTTATGGCCTTTCTTAGCACAAGACGCAGTTCAGCCAAAAATGTGACCAGCTCTGGCGCAGGAAAAGTCCTCCACCTGTTTTTTACTGCTTTTCTGAGCTTTTGTAATGTGAAAGCTGGATGTATTTCTACTGATTTGTGTCTTAAGTAGTTTGGTGGGGTTTTGTTGTTTTTTCTTAATCTTGAATTCCCCCTTAAATTAGAAAGGTTCTGGATGTCTGCCATAGAATTAAAGAAAAGTGTTCTTGGGTATGTAGAGCATGTCCTTTCACACAGGTCATGGGAAGTTGGTCAAGGAAATCGTTGGACTGTCAGTGACCAATTGGTGAATCGTACTGAAGGCAGTGGAGACTTTGCTATTAATTTGAATGTCTCTGTTTTAATATTAAAATGTTAAGTAGGTCACATCTGTTCTTCAGTTCTAGTCTTTCTACTTAATTTGTATCTCTGTATGTGGTGACTGTTTATGTGATACACAGAAACGTTAATCATAAAATCCAGACTAAATCTGAATTCTCCAAAGTTCAAGTGTGCTTGGATCAACGGTTTTAATAGCAGTTCCACCTTTTAGGAGATAGTATTGTCAGCAGACTCGTTTCTTTTACTGCAGAACTAAAAATAGTTACAATCTCGTGGAATCATTAAGAAATACAAAGGGTTTCTGTTAAAAACCCTGGGGAAACCTGATTAGGCAGGCTACTGTATAATTAATTGATGTGCTACTACACTTGGAGAAAGAGTGCATCAGTAAACAGAAGTCAGAATGTAAAAGGCTAAGAAGAACTGCTGGGAATTGTGTTAAGACATCAAGGCTTGAAAATAACAATTTGAGCACCTCAGGAGAGGCAAGCATTTGCATTTGGTGGAAGGACAGAAAACTCTCGAAAAGGCCAGGGCGGGGGGATCTGTGAAGGAAGGCTCAGGCATGTGCTTAGCACTTCCTTTGCCATTACTGGTCACAGTATTTTGTACTACCTTCAAGTTGATGTTCTGATAGTTCCCTAGACTATATTCTTACATTTGTGAAACAGTGTCAGGCAAAGTGTTGTTAGAATGTTCCTTTTGTTAATGCTGTCCTTTAAATACATTCATTCTGATAATTAAGTTGTTGCGTAAGATATCACATGGATCACTGATTTGGGCCATTGTTTGTTTTGTTTGCTTTGAGACCGGAAGTAATTGTCAGCAAGCAGTCTGTAATTATCTCTTTGGAAAAGTCAGGATCTTCTGTAAAGTTACTGTAAAGAGGCTGTGCAGCAGTTGTGTACGTAGATATTAGGGTGGCTGTGATGACAACATGCATGAATTATTCTTCCAGAAATATGTTTAAAACCAATCCCTACCTCACTGCAGTGGCGTCACCTGGAGAAGAAATTCCATTTTGGGACGGTCCGTGTACCATGACAAGGCCCTGTGGCCAAGGAGGAAGATAAAGCTGTTGCCATGAGCTTTTGCCCCTTCAGAAATGGACATTTTTGGCAATTTGAGGAAGACATTACAGGAAAGATTGATTCCTGTTTCTCTGTTTGGAGAAAAGTGTAACGCATTTTTAAGGAGGCCCATTTCTGTGTCTGTTGTGTTGCTGATAGGGAGAAATGGGCTGTGCTTGAAGATCCTTACCAACTAAGTGGCTTCCCTGGATCTTGCGACATGCTGGAGACCTTCTGACAGCAATGGCTGCTCATTCTGCACGCAGGGGTGCTGGGGAGAGTTGAGCATGCGCTGCATGCTGAAGTCAAGCCTTTTCTCAGGAAATGATAATAATTGGTTGTAAATAGTGACCACTGTTCTCAAGTAAATATAGTGGCTGTGCAAGTACCTTGCTCTGAGGAGTGAACTGCCGACGTGTTTGTGCCGTGCTGTTAAAAGAAGGTGGAGCTTTCCTCACTCGAATGTGTCAAGTCCTGACCTGCTGGCTGGGACAGACTGTGTTTGGGCAAGACAAGAGCTTTACATTTTAGAAAGACAAATCAAATTAATTCAATTTATATGTTAAATTGAAGGAACTTTTGAAAAAGTTCACTTTTGAATTACCAAAAAAAAAAATCCAACAAAAAACAAAGCACGTCAACAATGAACTTTTTGAGACTTCTTCCCACCTTCAGAATACCCAGAGTGTCCGGTTAACAGTTTATTTCACAGAGCGTGTGTACGTGCTTGCTCAGGCACAGTTGCCAGCAGCTCATAAAATCAAAATCCCAAAATGAAATCCTTCAATACGTTTCTCTTTCCCCTCATTGAATTGAATTGAAAAATTTCTTAGGGAGGTGCCAGCAAAAATAGTGTGGGGTTGTGTAGCTTAACTTCTTTTCTTGGGCTGTTGCCACAGCATTAGCGATGGGGTAACTCTGCTAAGTTCAAATTTTGTATTCGCAGAGGGTGGGATCTCTTTACATGTGAATGAATATCCTGAATGGGCAACATGCACAGATGTCCAACTTGTTTCTTTGGAGCCTAAAGTTAAAGTTCTAGGAGCATGTCCAAAGCTGGCATGAAGCTGTGTATCTCACATGAAAAGCACTGCTGTGAGCTGGCAAAGGCATTAGTTCTGAACTGGAGTCAGTTTTTGTTGGCCAAGCGTTTTTTCATAGAAGTTTTACAGTTTCTGAGGACTCTTATCTACTTCCAGTGTAAAAGCACCTTAGTAATTGAAATTACATAGCACAACTTCAAATATAATCGCCAAATAGAATGTGGGAGAAGAATTAATTTAATTATAATTAATTCCAGTTTTCAGAAAATTATTTCAAAGTTGTCTTAAGCTGGATACCAAAATGGTTATCACTTTGGAAAATGTTCCAAGTCTCCAAACATCTCAGTAAAGTGTCTGTTTCACAAAGGACTACTTTGATCCAGCTATCTAAGAGATTTATCCAAGGAGACGAAACCCAGATTGCTTGCTGCTAATCCGGTGCTTTGCAAATAAGATTTTAATTTTTATTCCCTTCTCTTCTTTTTCAAGAATTCAGGCGGATATACAATGGGATGGTTTCTTCCCATAAATAATTAAGCCCATTGTAAGCAATGTCTGTAGAAAGTAGTCCTGAGATTCATTTAGTTTTAAGTACCTACTCATTTTTTCCTTTTGAAAATAATACCATGTCCCAAGCAATTTGAATGCTCATAAATCACGTTAGTTGAAGGGGAGAAATTATTCCAAACTTATCCTCTCAAGGGTGTTTTGTTGTCCCAAAGACTGTCTAAAGGAAGAAGTTGTCCTTTGGCTGGACTCACAGCAAGCAGCCCCAAGGTTGGTGTAGCAGGTCCTGTTTGTATTTCTCCTCACATGAGTGGAGCTGCCTGTGTGCACCAAACATGCAGCTGGTCCCTGTCACCAAATGCAGGCTGAGCTGCTTCTGTGCAATACCTGGCTGGTGACACTGGAAGAACTCTTCCCTCCTTTCACCTGGGCCAGTAATGACATGAGATCTCTTGGTGAAGCTGTGCTTGTGTTACTCGAAATCATATCTTTTTTGTTATGATACCAGATAATTGAACAACCTAATCAAAGCGGATTTAGCATGGCCTGAATGAATAAAAAAATATTCCCATACAAAAAAATTTTGAGTTTAAATACTATGGTGTTTTTCAGGGAAAAGAGCATGACGCAAGAAAACAAAGGACTGCATTCTGAAAGAGACAATACCAGCAGTGCTGGGGGAATGAAAATAAGCATGTATTTGTTTACCTGCCCACTAATGCCATCACAGTAGTTCCAAATACATTGTTCATTTGAATTAAAGAACCCACCTAAACGTTTAAAGACATTATTTATTAACAATAACTGGTTTTAATGTCAAGTGAGGGTAAATTAAGTTGGTTACACAATTTATCAGACGCTGCTAAATGTTGTGGATGTTATTAGTCATTAAGTAACCAACAGTTAGTCTGGCAGTTTATTAAATCTCAGGACATTAGATGCAGGAGTCTCTCCATGTTTTCTTTATGAAGAGCACCTCAGAGTAACATTAGCAATATGTAGATATGTATAAATTCTTCCTTCTCTTTTTCCTCATTTCTCTCTTACTGACTGCTTTAAACTTCATTTAGTTTTTTTTAATGAAAACATTTTTTTTTTGTGAAGTGAATCTGTCAGAAGAAGTAAATTGATATGTCATGGATTGGCTTTGTGATTTGCAGGGTGTTTTTTTTCCTTGTTTTAAGCAGATGCAGAAGGTGTATTTTGATGCTGTTACACTGTGATGGATGAAAAAACTGCACTGACTTTTATCCAGGAGAGGGAAGCGAGTTGTTTTCTTTCAAGGGCTGTAGATCAATTGATGTCTTACAGAAGTAATACCATGAAAGTGGGGAAGAACTCCTCTTTGATACTCAAGTCTTTCTATTTCAGTTGGTACAGTAATGGGCTTTTGAATTAAAGGTTTGTTAAAGCTTGTATCTATTTCAGAGTATTGACAGCCGAAGCAGACTCACTGAGCCAGAATTTATATGTTTATGCAAGCCTGTTAAAATCAGAATTTATGTTGACTGTACTAATGTGTAAGCTTTAATACCACTGTTATAAAGAAGGCTGCTATTTGAATTTTCAGTGAAGTAAATTTCTTTCAATATGCCTTTGAGTTATGGTTTGTAACTGTATTCATATAAATAAATGCTTTCAGCCAAATGCTGTTGAACTAATTCCATTTTGAAGACATTAATTATATTTAGCTCACTGAAAAAAAGGAGGGGGAAGGCATCAACTAACCCTATATAAAAGTGACAACAGAATTGTTTTGTGAAGAGGCTTTGGGCCTCTTAAGCTACGAAGAGTGAGTGGTTTCTTGGGTTGGTTGGTGTTGTTTTAATCAAAGAAGTGTGAACAGAAACTAGATAATGCATTGCTATACTGCAAAGACAATTCATTTTGAACAGACATTTATACACTTAATGCTTTTTGCTTTTATCATGTTAAGGTCTTTGCAATAAAATCTGGTTATGCAGTGACTCTAGTTGTTTGTGCAGGAAAAAACAACCTTGGTTTTTCATCATAAATCCATTCGCTCTTGTCAGATTGGTAAATTTTCAAGGTAAATTTCTTCTGATGTATGTTCAATTGAAAAAGTGGTTTGTTGCAGTCAATGTAAGAGAGAACTTACAGCTTTGACTTCTTATAGAGTGTGTGTGTGTATATATATATATATAAATATATATAGTGTGAAGCTTACAATATAGTGTTAACCAATCATCAAAAGTGAAACCTAGCTGCAACCAAAACAAAAACCAAACCAAAATTTTAGTGCCATTTGTGTGAGCCTGCTGGTTACACTTTAATAAGATTTTGTGTTTCCAGGAGTTAGAAGACATAATAAACCTGAGCATTGCTGATTGCGGTTTCCCAAAGACAGATTGGGAAATAAATAGTGTGTGTGTTTTTAGGGTGGAGCATGGTACTTCTGCCATTTCAATCCTTATCCTTCCATTTTGGCTATTCCATTAGGTGGGTGCAAGAATTTTCCTGCTTGGAATTCACATTGCCCTGGGATCACATAGGCTGCATGCAGAACTGTCATCTTGCTCAAGTGCTGTGTAATTGCCTGATCCTCTTTCCTTTGCTGTCTAGTTTCTCTTTTCTTTCATTTCATTACTTTCATTTCTTCTCCTTCATGTTAACGTTCTTCATCTCTAAATCACTTTGTGTTCTTCTTTCACTCTCTTTTGAAAGCAAACTGCCAGTGCCTTATTTAATCTCTTTATCAGTGTAGTGAGAGGTAACAACACGACTGTGCATTTTAGGCCCTTTGTAACCAGTTGTTTCAGATCAGGGTGAGAGTGAAAGAGCTCTCTGGGACATCTCTGTGCTTTACCTTTTTAACACTGCATGCTCGGTGTTTCAAGGGACCTTGGGTCCTTTAGAAGCCTTACGGAATATTTCCAAGAACACCAGAGGGTCGTGACAACTGGGCAAAACTGTCTCTCCATCTGCACTTTTAATTGTCTTTCCATCTACCAAAATTCACATCTGGTCTCTTAAAGCTATGCTTCCTGCCTGCCACCCCCAAAACATTTCTGACTTCATTAGCATCTTGTGGCACTCTGTGCCGGGGTACCCCCAGATGTCATTGGCACCCTCAGGAAACTTCAGTTGTTCTTGTTTGTTGTTTTACTTGAGAAACTGATGCTCTCAGATTTGCTGTGTTGGAGGAAAGAGATGTGGAATTAACCTGCTGAGCTGCTGCAGTATCTGAAACATTTTAATTGTTCATCATGAGCTCCCTAAACGTACATAAACTTTTCTGGTTACCAGCGTGATTAACCAGAAGCTGACCACAAGCTTGATTTTAGGAACGTGTCTACTTGCTTGTAGACTGCCCAGTAAATTTAAGATGAACTAGCATGAAGCAAGAAAGCTGTCTGGAGTTACTCTTAAGTCATTTTACAAAACACAGCAAACATCACCTAAATCACATATGAGGTACACAAAACCAGAGTTATAGTGGAGTGAGCTGATCAACAAGTTCTGGAACTAAATAGTAGGAAGCAAGGAAAATGCAAAAGATGATAAAGTTTTTTACTTCCATTAAAGATTGTTGGAACAGGGACAATCTTTTTGTCTGCATATAGTACATATAATGTTTTGTTTATGAGGTCCTCATCTAAAACTGTGGTTGCTCAGCTCTACTGAAGCAGCAGTGGTGAACGAGCTTCTCCCAGTGTCCTTCCTGCTAGCTTCATCTTCAAGAGGAGAACCCAGTGCTGGCATGTTTGCTGATATTGATAGCCAGGAGCCATTATTTATGGTGTATCAGGTGGCTTACAACAGTGGTCTCAAAACTCGTGCACCCCATCATTAAAAAACAAAATCACTAGATCTCAGAAAGTCTCATAGATCAATTGATTTTTCATTAATGCATTGCAGTTTCTTGATAAACTACTGACTTATGATAACATACATTTTCCACTCATCCATAAGAAACAAAATTCATACTGGAAAATGCTTTCCTTTTTAAATTGCTCACTTCATAGTGTGTTTCCATCTTCTGCCCCACTCCTCTGATTTTGTCCAGCTCTGGCTTATATCTCAGCTATAGTTTGAAAATATTCCTGGTGGTTTTAATCATGGATATAGCTTGTGTATATATTGTGATTGCATGCATCTAATGTGCAGCTTATCTGGTTTCTTAAACAGAGGAATCTCCAGACTCAATTCAGAAACTACCTGTGGGTAATACCAGGGAAAGCCCATCATTCAAACTCATCATTCCTTGGTTTCTCAGTTTCTAGAAGACCTTCACACAGAGCTTTGCCATGGACTGTTTGAGCTAACTGATTTTGTATTGGCATCTTGCTTCAGTTGAAAATGGTGATTATGGAGTGCTTCTCTCTGCTGTCTTTGAAACTTGAAAGTACCCCAAATAAACTAAAACCCAAATAGAACAACTAAAAATATTCATCAAAAATTTTACAGCTTTCTGTGTCTGTGTGTATTCTCGCTTCTTTCTTATTTTGTGCTTGCTTTTTTTTTATTAAATACTCGAGGGTTGGCAGTGCTGTGAAGTAGAACAGTGAAACATAAATATTAATTGTGGTAGAAATATTGTCTAGAATCTCATTCTTGTTTTAGTTGGAAATAATACTCAATTGTCTTGGCCGTGCTGGAACAAAGACAAGACCTAAGGGATGTGCATTTGTTTGGCTGCAACTTTATTAACACACTTGGGAACAGTGCCTGGCAATAAATCACACAGTGAGTCACTGCCTATTCCTTGATCGTTCCTACCTCTCTGGAGAGCTTCTGCCAGCCCTCCCCTCCCGGGCTGGCTCCCTGCACTGCAGGGCCACCACAGGTTTTGTGTGTTGGCGTGAGGGGAGGCTCTGCAAGGGGAGGGTCATTGCCTGGCACCAGAGGGTGGGAGCCACAACTGCTTTTTCCCAGCTTTCTCAGAGAACCACTGCTGGCCTGGCTTGGCTCGTCTTGGGTTTTTTTTCCTTTCCCTGGCAAGGTGAAAAATCGCGGGAATGTATTTAAGACAGGTACCACCTAGGAGTGGCAAGGCCTGTACCTTCCCACTGCTGTTCTTGAGTAACACCTAATTTCAAAGGATCACTGGCATAGATAAGGGGCTGGTAATCCTTTGTTTGCAGGGGCTCAAACTGCTCTCTTCAGTTTGGGGAAGGCTTTAAATTTTAAGGGCAGAGATGCAAATTGCAGCCCAGTTGATAATGCATGTTTTTCAACCCCTCTCACTCTGGGAGCCACACATGTAAGAGGAGTGTCTGCCCTGTTATTCTGGATTGTGACTGATTGTTATTCTGGATTCTGCCTGGCTCTTTCCTGCTGTCTCCACTCACACTGTAGAAGTATATTGGTCAAAAATTCCCTGTCATTAAGGTCAGTGAGACAAGTGCAAAATAGCTGAATGGGTTAAAAAGTTAGTATTGTTGCCTCACTGGGGGGAATTCAGAGGTTCTAAGTGCTAATTTAGTGTCCTACTAGTGTATGTTCCCAAAATGGATTTTTTAATTTAGCAGTGGCAAGTCTAGTTTGTTCGGGCAAGGAGCACTTCTCCCTTCCCTGACATAAAAAAGTGATTCCAAAAAGTTGAAAGTTGCAGTGCTGTAGTGGCTCTGTTTCCTCTGGAAACCCTTCTGTTCTTTTCTGTGTAAAGATGATAAACTGCCCTCGATGGGACTGAGGTGTAAGCAGGCTGGAACTCCCCCGGAGCCTGGAGATGGCCACGTTCCAGCTGTAGGACTGTGTGAAGGCACAAGGGGAAGCCCTGGTCGTGTTTCAGCTCTGGGTTGTCCATTCTGGGACAGAAGTGTGAAGGACCAGACAGGCCCTCCCCCCTTATGTAACACTGCACAATGTGGAGCTGAGTCTGTGTTTTAGAAAAGTGGTGGTGTTGATTAGTTAGTTGGTCATGAAATCATAGGCAATTTATTTTTTTAAATAAATGTAATAACAATATTTGTGCATGCTGATTTTGAATGTCATTCATGTTGCAACAGAGCTTTTGATGGATTAATTACGTCATTTGTAAGCAAAGACCAGACAAACAAAGATGAAGTTCACCTGAGTTTTGACTGAGAAACTAAAAAAATTACTGTTTGTTATCTGTGTTCTGAGGATTGTCATCAACTGGTCTTAGTGCTCAGATATTTGCCTTACAGAGAGATGGTCGTGTTGTTACACTGGAAATGAAGCAGGTGAATTTACTGGTGCACAGCAACAGTGACAAATCTGTTTTCCAGTCCTGGGTTATGGTTTTAAAAGCAAGGCAGTAATTGTTACTTAGTTCCTGTAATCAGTAAGCTCATATGTTTCAAAGAAAACCAGAAGTATTTGGTATGTGGGCTAGGTGATAACTCATGACAGAAGTTCAGCTGTTGTTCGAAAGCATATTTCAGCTCCTGCTTTGGCTCCTGAAAGCTGTAATTGCAGACTTAGTAAAAGCTTTCTCTTGTTTGTTTTTCAATATTGACTGTTTGAATTAAGGTGTTTGTTAAAATGACATGATTTTAAAAGGTTTTAGACCTCTAGGTTAAGTAAATCGCATGATACTGAAGACTGTGGATCTGTCAAGTTACATCCTATACTATTTGAAGAAAAGGAAAGAAACAGCTAAAATTTGTGGTTTAGTCCCTTTTCACTTTACCCTCTTTAGTCAGTGTAGGCAGAACAAGGATTAGTAATGTTTGGTCCTCTTTCTAGTCTGTTTCTGGTCATCCTAGGATGAAAACTGTGTTTTACTTAATTTGTTTTGTACCCGAGTTTTGCACTTAGATATTGTACTGGTTTATGAATACTAGAAAATTAAGTTATTTGTGGATTTTATTCTATGCTCTAAGCACAAGCAAGACATTTGACACTGTATGATCAGAAAAATATATTATCTGCCCTCCCTGTTGAGCTTACATCTGAAAATGTAGGACAATCAACATGGCTTTTATAGAATGGTCTTTACATCCTCCAGCAACTTGTAAATGTATATTTGTGAAAACCAGGGTTTCCACCATTGAATTCTTTGTTCCAAATCTAAATGTTTTCTAAATGTTTTAGAATTTCTCCGGTGAAAGTTTGTCAAGATAGCACATACAAATTGTGCTGAAAAGTGATGGTGGCATTTCATTCCAAGTAAAACTAAATGTAGGAGATGTCCTGCCTTGTATGAAATCCTTATGCTGCATTACTAAGAAGTACACAGTCTTAAAAAAACCACTTGGTGCAACTTAGTAAACTTGGTTTTCTGGAATTGTATGCAGATAGGTATCATCACTTCTGGAATGTGCTTTTTCCCTGGGCCAGGGCTGCCAGACAGAGCTCTCTGACAATCTCTTTATCTGTAGGGTTGTCTATAATGTTAGTTAGTGAACTCTTTGAAAAACCAGCTTCCATGAGTTAATTTATGCACAAAACATCACTGAGGGATGTGTTTTACCTGTTTCACAAGTAGGGGACTGAAGCATAGCTTAAGGGACGTGGCTTGGGCCACACAAGAAGCCTGTGTCATAGCCAGGAATCAAGAGATTCACATTTCCTTGCCTAACCACACAAATTCAGAAAATAAGTAGTTGAAGAAAAGCAGATGCAACACTGAGGATTTGAGTCTTGGGTATGTTTTACAGGGTGCTTAACTCTCTGCCCATACAAGCAGAAGGTTCTGCTGTGGGAGGCCAGTAATGCTTTTACATTCATAGAATCGTAGAATGGCCTGGGTTGGAAGGCACCTTAAAAACCAACTCGCTCCAACCCCCTGTCATGGGCAGGGAGACCTTCCACTATCTTAGCTTGCTCAGAGCCCCATCCAGTCTGGCTTTGGACACTTCAGGGATCCAGGAGCATCCGCAGCTTCCCTGGGCAATCTGTGCCAGGGCCTCACCACCCTCACAGGGAACAACTTCTTCCATATATCCCATCTAAACCTTCCTCTTCCAGTTTGAAGCCATTCCCCCTTGTGCTATCACCTCACGGCCTTGTCCCAAGTCCCTCTCCAGTTCTCCTGTAGCCCCTTTAGGCACTGGGAGGTGCTCTAAGGTCTCCCTGGGACTTTCTCCTCTCCAGCCTGAACAGCCCCAGCTTTCCCAGTCTGTCTCCATAGCAGAGCTGCTCCAGCCTTTGGAGCACCTCTGTGGCCTCCTGGCCTTGCTCCAGCAGGTCCAGGTCCTTATGCCAGAGGCCCCAGAGCTGGACTGCTCTGCATGGCTTGGTTTCATTGGCAAACTTGCTTTGAGGGTGCACTCAGTCCCACCCTGTACATGTCCAACAAAAATTCCTGCTGGTCTGAGTGCAAGGTGCCAGGCTGGCTGCAGACTTTGTAGCCTGCCTTGTATTTTGGTAGGGCAGGATTTTCACTTTAACTCACTGCTACAACTTCATAATAATTATTATTTATGGCTGATGCCCTCATCCAAAGGACTAAGGGAATACAATTTCAGTGTTAACCCTTTCCAGGGATTTTCAGAATATCAGCCCAATGACTCAAAATCCTAAGGCAGGAGCAAAAATCCTGAGGTTGGTATTTCAATTTACTGCTGTCTTTGGGGATTCTTATTTTCCTTAGGTTTGTGTTTGTTTTTGAATATGTGCTTCTAATCTAGCAAGGACATAATGAGCTCTTGAGACATAATAAGCTCCGTAAGACTTGAAACGCTATTTACTGCTTGAAGTATTTACGTGTCTTCTATTCCTATTCGTGTATCCAAGCACAATATGGTATTTAATAGAGCCTCACAGATAGGAAGCCTGTAATCCTAATGTTCTGCAGGTACAAACTGAATTACAGAAAGGATGTGCCCAGCTTCATGAAGCTGTTTAATCATTTCACTCCTGGTGTGTTCGGCGAGTCCTGCACAACTTACAGGAGTTCGATGTGTGCCTAACTCTGCCATGGTTCTGTGGTTCACACGGACAATCCTTGTGACAGCACAGGCACTTGGAGTCACATCTTTTCAATCCTGTAGTAGCAATCCTGAGCGGAAGAAATGTTTCCCATATGCTCCTGAAGGAAGGCAGGAAAATTCAGGCTGGAAGGAAAGGACAGGTTGTAACTGTGAGGAAAACAAGCTGTTGGAGCAACTTCTTTTAGAATTGAGCTGTGTTTTCTATCACTTGATGGCTCTGTGTGCATAATTACGGCACGTAAAAAAGAAGTGCCTTCTAGTATCACTGGCCTGTATGGGCATCATACAAAACTTGCTGGGTGATACTCCATCATCTCTATCACACAAAAGGTGAATTTGAATATAATGTTATCTACCACTCTCATGTTTCTGTTTATCTAAATTTTCCTTGAACTGATTCCATCGTGCTGGTGCTGGAAGCAATGTGTTCACAGAATTTTTTTCAGTCCTAATCCTATGATATTTTGTATCATTCAGTTTTATCTCTCCGTGTCAGAAATTTTGGAATTGGGAATATGAGGAAGGAGAATGGGATACAGTCTATCCCTAAATGTTGCACAGCTAAATTAACACATCGGCGCAGTGCAATTATTTTTGCACATACAGAAGACGCCTCCCTGTAAATTCCTTGTGACATAAGGTTTCTGACTAAAATTAGGTCATGGCTATTTAACTGTTTAGGTGTCCACCCAGGAGGGAGCTACAGAGAGCTCTTTCAATTCCTTGCAATCAACAAGTAAGTAGCAGCTACTCTCATTTATCCTCTAAGGAAATAGTCCACCAAAAATAATATGTTGATTCCTTGGCCCCTCCCTGTCACTAATCACTCAGCTCTTGTAGCTACAGACTGACTTGGCCTTCAGCACCACAGTGTCCAAGTGCCTCAGTCATTAATTTTCAACTTACGACACTTCGGTGATGTAAGAAAGCATTGTCCTCGTTTCACAGCTGAGGAATTGACACATCAAATAAGTGACTTGCTTTAAGTTTCACAGCAATACTGGCCATAGAAACCAATGACTTATTCATAGACTATTCTGTTTCTTGGAAAACCAACCCTGTGTTCCTTGTCCTTCTGCCTGCTACCCCAGATCTCCTCGGACCAATTTAGCAGGCTAAGGGTTTAGGCCTGTGTGTATTTTAGCCTCCCATAAGCTGGCATTGCCAAACAAATGCACCCCTCCCTTGTGTGAGCACAAGCAGCATCTCCGCAGTCACGTGGAGAATTAAGTCAGGAAACTGATTCAGGTTAAAGTTAATCCCCCTAGAACAGTTTCAACCTGAGTCGTTCCTCATTTGGCTCTCGAGGTGCAGCTGTAGAGGCACCACTCAAGGGGGGAGAGGGAGGGGAGGCGAGGCCAGCTCTGCTCAGTGACTGGAGGTTTCTGTTGGCTAAAATGCTTGTGGAGTTAGTGGGGTCAAGTTCATGAAAACCTTAATCAAAATAAGTTCTAGTTTCTTCTTTCTCTGGAGTGCACATCACATGCCTTGAGGTTTTCTCCATGTTTATAGAGCCCACCCAAAGCACAAGGACAAACTGTGTCCAGAACACAGAGGAGGTTTTTGGATCAGTCCTTGCTCTGGGGACATTTTAGATCTTTCCTGCATGGCAAGTTTTTTCTGTGTGGCTGCTATCATTAAAAATGTTTAATTGTGTATAACCTTTTTCTGTTTGAAATGAAACTATTTCTGAGTAGCTGCAAATGGAACCAGAGAGGAGCATGGTTACCAGGATAAGGACATTTGTAGAGGGAATAAAGTGCTATAAGTGTGGAGCTTAATACCTCATCTCATCCTGCACCACACTGACCTATGTGAGCCCACATTCCTTTGCCTTTCTGCCCTGAGTGGTTCCATAGAAAAGACAAATTGGAATTGCGTGCATGTTTTTTAGTCTTTAGGTGGAGCCTGTCTGCCATGACTTCTAGCATGTGAGTCAGACACATGGGGAGAATCCTCCTATTTTGCTGATCCCTCTCTCAAAAGAGGTGTTCAGAGGGCTTCCCAATTGCTGTGCTGAGGTGAATGTCCAGCTTTGAAAACAAAATACCAAATCCTGCTGCTTCATTTGAAGGACTGCAGTGTAGGAGAACCTGTAACTGTGGAATGACACCCTCATCCTGACTACATCAGAAGTCCTCAAGAATTTATGCAGGGACCTTGGCATGCTAATAACTTGGTTGTTGATGACTAAGGCAGGAAGAAGGGTGCCAGTGACGTCTAAAAGGAGACTGAAAGGAGTTCTTGCACTTAAAAAATTGCTGCTGAAGAGAGCGAAACATCTTTTAATGAGTGCTGTTAGTATCTTTAACATGAGGATGATAACCTTTTCACTTGGACTGCCCCATGACCCCCTGAGAATCTTTCTTGCCATCTTTGTTGCTGAACACTGTTCCCCAGCTTTCCTGCTTTTTTATTTTGTGGCTGGAGTGTGAGTCCTGGCTGACAGAGTGAGAGGATGTTGCAGATGGTCCTTAGCGCCGTAAACTTCTGTTGCAGAAAAACTCTGGTCTCTGTCAGCCACAGCCCCTGTTCCAACCCGGCCACCTCAAGCCTCAAAAGAAGCATGTGTGGGATTGTTGTATTTAGGGGTTTTTTGTTCAGGCCTTGTTCAAAGGTTCAAGATTGGGGCATAGATCTGTTTGATTTTCCTCCTCAACTGAACACAGATCATAACATTTAGAGCACAACCACTTTGTGTCGTAGGAACCTAACAAGAACCAAATTTTAACATAGTCACTAGTTCCTTTGAAGGAGGCAGTGTTAGCAATTATGATCTAGACTAGACGTTGGTAAAAACTTACCAAATAATTATAGGCTTCCTAAAGGAGTGTAGTATGAGTAATTGCAGGTTTAAAAATGTTATTATGAGGAGTAGTTTATACCGAAACTTCCTCCTGCTCTTTAAAACCAGAATCCATAACTCTCATCATGCCACAGCAAATGCTTGCCCTTCTCCACAGAAGAATGTAGACTTGCCTTATTGTACAGCTAATGTTCTGTGGTACATTATTTAAATTAGCATATAATAGAAACCTAATTGCCCACTAGGGCCCACAGCTTTAGCTGGTGGAGATCAATGTGCATCCACTGAAGTCAGTGTAGCAATGTTGATTTTCACCCTTGAGGATCTGGCTCAGCAGCTTGTTTCTATTCCAGGCATTGTTAAAGGAGATAGTGCGTTTAGAATATTAAACCATGGCATTGTCAGAGATAGTCAACTCAATTTATGTGCAAGTGAAGAGAAATAAAGCAGTAAAACTATTATTTTTATCTGAGGATTTCAATTTTCATTGTCACTTATTCATATTGACTGATCTGCTACAACAGGGAAATCATGAGCATGGGGTCATCTTGTTGTGGTTTTAATTTCCTACATCTGTAGTTATCTAATCCTCTCAGTGTGAGCAAGTACGATTAGTATTTATTTCTATTCTGTGTGCCAGTGCCCTGGGCCAGGTTCTGTGCTAAATCCAAAGTGACTCTCCTACTTAATTGGCATTAACTTGTGCTGCAGTAACATAAATAAGAATTTGTACTTTCTGTGTGAAGCACTCACAGCTCCCCAGACAGATTTCTTCTATGTGGATATTCTCCCCCCATGTTAAGGCTTGTGATAAATCTGTATTTTTTACTCAGTTTGGAACTTTTTCTAGGAATGTTTTCCAAATAATACTTAGGGAAGCACAAATTTGGAAAGGCTTTGGCTGCTCGTTAACCATTGAGGCACTACCAGGAGCATTACTACAGCTGTACCCCTGGTTAATAAATTGCTACAGTAAGAACAACAGCTGTCTCTCTCTGGAGAGTCAAGTACCAAAACGAACAATAATTTTTCACTTTGTCAAATGGTTTTTACAATCATTTGGAATGCTTGCTTAAAGAAGCTTATTTTACTTCATGAATGCTCCATTCAGGAATAGGGAAACTTTAGGCCTGAGCTGAGCCAATGGTTCTTTGTGGAATTTGTTTCCTCTCCTTTCACTTCCATTATTCTCAGAAGACCTCTGGCTGCTCCCCCACTTATCTCTGCTTCCAGTTGTCCCCTGGGAGCTTTGGATAACCAAAGTTATGCTGCAAGTATTCTTCAGAGAGTAGGAAGGGGCGGGGGGGTGAGTTCTGGTTAAATGTTTTGGGTCTTTATTGAGGGCAGTATAGTAACTGATTGTGTGAGCCTTTTGAAATAGTACAGTGTTAAAACTCCAACAGATTTGGAGTTCCCTGGTGTTCGTTGCTGTCCGTTTTCTGATGTGTGCAGAACACAAGCAGAGGAAGAAACATCAGCAGGAATGATGGGTAAAGACTGTCTCGAAAGGGTCGAGAGATTATGTTCATCACCCAGTAAGTTTTTGTATGGCTTCATTCAGCTCTGGTTACAAGGTGGTTTTCTTGTCCTGACAAAGTGGTGAGGCTTAGCTCGTGAACTGGTTTGGATTGTCTTTGGATGAAATGATTGCAATCATACAGGAGCTGTTTCTATTATTTTCTTCTAACTTGTATCAAGCCTCCTTTTTTTGGGGAAACATAAATTGACATTCACTAATTGCCAGCTTCTACCTTTTTGAGTGATTTGGCCTTTAGAACATAGTGTTAACCATGTGAAGCAAGTTGGATTTTTCATTTTAATCTATTAAATGCACTTAGCAACACTTGAATCAGCAATCTTATTCTGTAGTCTCCTGTTCATACTTGTATTTTGCCCGTTCTGTGGGTCACAGGACTGTGTTCTCCTTATTGAACTGTCCGACTTGTTTGAAAAAGGTGTCAGTGTTTTCTCTTTGGGGGAATCTTTTTTTGGTGGCCATTTTGCAATTTTGTGAATTTTATAAACAGAAGTACTTAGGCCTTCATATAGATGTTGATGGTCAGTTCCATCAAGTTCTATGTTTTCAGTACTGGGTTTTCCAGGTTTTTTGTGGGCTTTTTTCACTCGGAAAACATGTAACACATGTGACCAGAGACTTATATAACACGAGATGTCTCATGTTGAGGTAAGGAAACCATCTTCGAGCCAGATATCTGAGACCAGTGTTGTGTTATCTCCATTGCAAAGATAACAGACATTAAAATTCTAGAGTCTGGTAGCCAAATGGCACAGCACCAAACAGGATAGATTTTCTTTTCCCCCGAGTGGTAAATCGTGTTAGATAATTCATGATGCAAACTGCTGTTATTTCTAGAGTATGTGAGCCTCTGATGGCAGAGCAGATTTTCTTACCTCTCTAGGTTAGATGAAAAGCTGAACGAACTTTGAGAACTGCAGAATATGGCAGTAGCTTTGCTGCAGTAGATCAGCTGATACTTCTTTGCTTGTATCATTTTACTCCCTGGTGTCGTTGGAGTGGTGCAGCTCTTACGTTCTGCGCTTTTTTGCCTTTTTGTGAGGAACAAGCGGGATTGCAGATAATGGGAGAAAGCAGTGGAGCATTCATGGCAATAATTTCTAAGAGCTGGAGATAAATAAGCAGGCAAAGTTGAAGACTTATCTGGGTGGGGGTATTAGCATTTTGAATACCCTCTGCACAGATGCAGTTATCACTTAATTGACTTTACACTAGAAAGGCACTTCGCAGCTGTAAAGAAAAACTTCTGCACGTAGTCTACAGTGGTTCCTTTCTGCTGTACCAGACACTTGGGCTGCTTTACTCCCGGTGTCAGCTACGGGGGAAGGAGAGAGCCTGTTTGGGATCTGCCCCTCACAAGCTCGGTTGTGGTGTCCAGCACTGGCCCTTCCTTTTCGGGATTGCCCACAGTGGCTGACCCACGGCTGCGGGAGGGAGCCCTTGTTCTCCAGGGCTGATTGCTCCCAGGCCAGTCCTGTCCCTGCAGGGGCTGGGGCCGCTGTCGCCGCCTTGTAGCACCAGGCCCAGTCACTGCCCTCGGGGTGAAGTCACTGCAGCTGGTCCTGGGTCTGTCTGCCATTCCCACCCTGTGTGAGAGCTGGGACCTGCCTCAGCGTCCCTTCCTGAGGATTTTGAAGGCAGTGGAGAGTTCTGCATTCGGGGCTGCAGCGATCTGTGCCACACACGGGGCCGTGATGGATGGCTCCCCGGAGAGGCAGCGCGACGGGAGCGAGCTGTTCTCCTGCGGCACACGCGGCTCCCAGGGCAGCACAGCCACCTTCTCCCCAGCCCCGTTCCGTGCGGACAGGAGGGGGAATTGTGGCAACCCGGAGAAGACAGCTTGTTCATTTTGTTTCTAAGCCGTCAGAAACAAAGAAGGTTGTTTTGAGTCTTAAAGGAATTTTGTGGGGAAAGAGTCGATTGTGTGGTGTTTGGAGAGGCTGCAGTCAGACCTGTCTCTGCCGTGCTTTGGAGAGAGCAGGCTGCTCTCTTGCAGATGATACCGTGCCTGTGTTAACCCAGCCAGTGCATTCTCATCGATTCCTTTAATAGACGAAGACGGGTGTTTGGTGCCTGAACACCTTAGTTTTCCCACCCTGATTTGCTGAAGGTTTGTCAGAGTTGCGCAGAAAACGTCAGCAACACCCTCAATTTAATGGGGTCTTTTTCTGTGGAATAGTTACTTAGTTTGCTTGTAGTCATTATTTTAAATTTTGCTATCTAAGCATGTTAAGGTTTTATTGGTATTACTCCTTCAACAGCAATATTGGTTACTCCAGGCATTGTTTAAAAGCTTTTTTTTTTTTTGGCAATTCTTAAAGAGAGATTTGGCTTAGAGCAAAATCAGTAAGGGGAAAAGAATTAGGAAATCAAACCCTTCCTTTCCCTTTTTGAACCTCTCAGTTTTCCAACCTCATATAAGTACGTGAAAGGGGTTTAACAACTTTAAATTGGATTTTGGAATGTCAGATGACTCTAATAGCCTTTGTACACAAATAACAACAGAAGAGCTGATTATTGTTTCTGGGCTCTGTGATGCATTTACGTAATCATTAATCTTGGCACTTCTTTATCTGCAGCAGATTAGGAGGCCACTGTCATTTTGAAGACTGCCATTAAGTAGACTTTGTTAGTGTTTAAATATGTGAAGCTTAACTTTAAGCTTCCTTAATGTATGCAGTGGAGGTATCCTGTGCCTTGAATAGAGCTGTTGGAGTAAGTTTCAGTCACATATCTGCTGCCACAGTCTGACCTCAGACATGGGTTTATGTAGTGTTTGTTAATCAGCCTCTGAAGACACTTTGAAAGATTTTTAAAGGTAAAGCATTAATATATCTGTTTGCTATCAGCGAGCAAACTTGCTTTATCTACTACCTTTCAGTTGGTTTAATCATTGAGAGGCAGGAAATTAAATGCTATGAAATGAGTAGGCAGAAAGGGTGTTAATGGAGGTCGTAGCACCTAATCTGATGGTGGCAAAGGAAGAGCTTTTGCTAGACCTTTTCTTTCCACAAGCTTGTAATTTTCTGGAACGTTTTTGTGGGCAGCTACATTTTTTTCTTTCATGATCTTTGTCATGAAATGAAGATGGTTTTCAAATACTGGGTATATCATATATAGACATCATGAGAGTATAAAGAGGCACAGAAACAGAGCTAAGTCCTGGGAGATAGTGTGAGCTTGGTTGGTGGGGAATATCACTGTAATGTATGGTTTCAAGAAAATGTTTGGGAATAAAGCTTTCTCTGTGGCAGGAGTGTTTTTGAGGTTGTTTGACAGACCGATGGTACATTTATTTTGTAATGTAAGCCAGAGCCCGTAAGATTTCCATCTCTAGTGACAGTATCTTGTATGTTCTCCGTGGTGCAGTTTTTGGGGATGGGTCATAGTGTTTTCTTCCTGTGCTCTTTTCCAGGAGAACATCTGAGGAATCCTTCTGACCCCACATATACACTAATATTGCTCCCTCTGAGGTGGGGCAGGGGCTGAATAAGGTGTCTTTCTTGGAGAGAAAAAAAAAGTATATTTGTTCAGCAGAGATTTGACCTTTTGTCATAAAAAAGGCTGTAAGCTTTCTCTAATATTTGTGTTTGCCAGTGTCTTAATATGTATCAGGAAACATTTATCAGCTGTAAACCATTGCTTGGTTTTGAACTTCAGTAATAATTTCTTTGAAATGGAGGAAACACGGGTGTAGTTAATCTGTTTTGTGCTCCCACTTCAAAACCTTGAGAAGTAGCTTCTTCTGGTGTCCCTCGGTTTTATTCATCCTCTGATGACCTCTGCAGAGGACTCACAAAGAGGAGCTGTGACAAAACCACACTATACACTGGAAATAATGGTAGTGGAAAACATCTTTGTATGAAAAACATGTGACCCTGTGTCAGGCTAGAAAGATGCAGAATATGGACTTCAGGAGAATTTTTTGTGTGAGGTTTGAGGGAACCTGGTTGTGATTTGCTTGCAATAGCCATAAATCACAGATGGAGTTGCAGAATTCACGCTCAGTATTGGCTGCTGTGTGATGAATCCAGGAAGGAGGTGTTGGAGGGAGTTAATAAATGAGCAGTGCAGCTAAAAGGCTTTTTACTGTTTAGACTTCTGGAGTTGGTTTTGGTTGTTATTGTTCATCTCTTAGATGAATCATCCGAAAATGAAAATTTAAACTAGACATTTAGAGTGCACCTTTGTGAGAAACTAATGATTCTACTTGGCATACAGCATCAAAGGAAGCCTTTTTAATGACATCATTTCATGTACAGCCAAAAAGAAAAAGAAAATATCTTAAAAATGCAGATGTAGTCACTTCAGAATGATGGAGTTTCTAGTCTGGGTGAAATACTTTTTTTTTTTTCCCTGCAACTTTTTCTTTTAAAAGTAAATTCAGGTTTTGAGTGGTTTTTCATCAAAGTGCAGCTCTCTTGTAGGGATGTGGTTTCTGCACCAGTCACATTTGTCTGGCTTTGACTTATTCATGCAGAGTCCCATTTCTCAATGCACAGTGACAGATCCTGCAATTTCTGCAGAGGCCAAACCCTTTATGAAATCTGTGCAGCCCAGCAAAACAGCAGGACAAGGCTGAATCATGGCAAACACTGTGAAGGGACACTTTTTGGGTTCCCTCTGCTTTGTCACATCTTGTGAGTTCATTCCATATTCCTCTTTACAAACTGCCGTGCTCTCTCCGAGGAGCCAGCTGCTAAAGTGGAACTCGACTTGGCCAAATGGAAAGTACCAAAGGAAGCATTGTGTGCGTTGTGATGGAGAACGTGTGGTGGGGATGGGTTGCTAATCAGAGTCAGCCTTCTAAGGAGTCGTGTGAGGAATTGTTAATGCTTGGTCTGAAAGCTCGGTGCACATTTGTACAAGTGATGAGGCTGCAGCGGTACCTACCCACAGTCAGCTGGTGCTGTAGGCTCAGTGCATGTTCCCTCAGGTTCTGGGCCTATCACCTTGCTAATGAGTGTAGTTGAAATTGTAAATAAGTTTGACACTATGTTGCAAATGATTGTTTTTTCTCAGGTCTGTGTGGTTGGTTGGGTTTTGTTGTTTCCTTGTTGATTTTTTTTTAATCAAGTACTTGTGGCTGTCATCTGGTCTGTGCTGGTAGGCAGCCTAATAAGATCACTGAACTGAGATGGAATTTTGCAAATGGATAGCACAGGTGTGTGTAGCTTCTTAACAAATCCAGTGATGGAGCTTTCATGTTGTATAAAAGGAAGTCAGAGGCTGTTTACCACTGCTCTAAAAGACCTTTCCTTAATGAAGGCTGCTGTAATTCAGGTACCAACTGAGTGCCTCTCATACTCCTGCATGCGGTAACTCTCTGCTTGGAAATAGGGGCCAGAATGATTGCCTTCCGAGAATTGGTCATTTGAGGCTGTTTGCAGCCTAGGAGAACTAACTCAGGTAAAGGTTGTTGTGCTGTGTTGTAGCGGACTTGCTGAAGTGCTGCTTAAAATTGGTGAGTGGTTGATAAGTTCTTTATTTTCCTACTACAAGCGAATAAACAGAAATGTCAGATTTTCCCCTAAGCCAGTGCAGTCAATTAGGGAAAAGAAGGTGGGAGGACAATGTTGGAGTTAACAAATTCCAGTCTTCAGAAGACCAGGTCACACTTCAGAGTAGGAAATTACATCAAATGGGGCTCTGTGCATTAATCTGTGAAAAAAATGGGGTAATTTGGACTTTTCACTCTTTAAAATGCTACATTTCTTCAAGTCTTTCTTTATTAAAGTCAAGTCTTTATTAGTTTCTTCTAGAGATTTAGGAAATGGGGCAGAAGTACAAATACATTTAAGCTTTTCAGTACGGGTTTCTTTTTGAAGGAAAGGGGGAGAGTTCATTTAGTATTGTCCAGCTAACTCCAGCAAATAAATTAATCCTATTCTCCTGAAGATTTCACATTTTGTTTTCCTCTCCATTAGTAGTAGAGAATGAAAGAGCAGCGTACAGACACCAGGAAGGACAAATTGGTGTAGATTTGCTTTTCCCAATGCAAGAGAACAATAAGTTGCAAAGACTACAAGAAACCTCAGTGTGATTGAGCATTCAAGGCCACTTTGCTTCGAGGTGCACATACGTGTTGGCCCCCAGCTCCATTCTCTGTGCCATTTTTCATTTGACAGACCATATGCACTGGGTGGTTTGAGCAGCACAGGGATACAGGCTGGATCACAGTAGAACTCTGCTTGTGCCCTGCTGCAGGTGTTTGTCTTCACAAATGCTCCAGGCTAGTCATCATCTGTAGGAAGAAATTAAGGATGTCAAAACCTGAGTGAACTCTAGAATCCTGTAAAAACAAACATGATGGATTCACACAAACTCCAGCTTGCTGCTTACTGGATAAATGCAGCAGCACATTAGAGCAGCCAAAGTCAATGCTGGCAGTTCTTGGGGTAATAGCTCACACCTATGTGGCTCCTAAAACTTATATTTTGTGTCATTTTATCAAGAGAAACGCTTTGTAGGTGTGTCATTAGACCTGTAAGCTTTGTTTTTGGAAGTGAAAAGGGAAAGTAACAGAAGTCAGACCACCAGCACTTCGCTTGCACAGCTCTGTAGGAGCTTCTCTCTCAGCAGTGCTGAGCGCTGCAGATTTGTGGGGCTGGAGCTCTGCTCATTGGTCCCTGGGGTCATAAGACCAAAAGCCGAGATGTGGCAGTAAGTACCAGTCATCTGAGGTAGCTGTAGGTAGAGATAAAGGATGATTATCCTGCTTACCTAGATAGAGGAAATGAGACACCAGCTAGCATCCCCATGCTCGCAGCATAGCAGGACTAGTGAGATTATAGTCTCTGTAGTACCTATTTCTTGACATGCAGTTCAGAGCTTTGATTAAAACTTTACTATATTTCATTAGAGAAACACATGATTTCAGTGTCACTGTGTTTTCTTTTCTTATGAAAAACTTCTTTTGAATTGCTTTATTTAACAAGAATTCCATTTAGCCTGGTCAAATTAATCATGCCCCAAGCTGTGTACATTGTAGCCAGTGTAACTCCTGTTAATTTTCAACCAGAGAAGAAGAGACAAATGAAATAATTAAATGTTTATTTGTAAGCACATGAGCCACCAAGAAAGTGAGAAACCAAAATGTGGCAGAAAAAAATGGTGTTTCATGAGATTTGGAAGTCTGTTCCGACCATGTGGAAATCATCAATCCAGTCTTCAAATGCTTTGGTTTTGAAATGCAAAGGACAGCATTGCATAGCAACACCTTTCCCTTTGTTCTTTGCCATTAAGTTTGTTTGCTATGCCTTGTTACTGTGTCTGTGTGTTGTGCCTGGTGAGGGACAAAAAGGGACCCTCCAGAAGAAGTTGTTGCAGTTGGACAGCTCTTGGTGTATATTTCTGCCATCTTCATTATTTGTGTGTAAGTTCATGAACGTAGTAACAAAGCTGGAGCTTGAGGAGCTCCGTAGATTCCAGAGTGGGAAGATGTTAATTATATGCCTCAGATGTAACAAGGGATTGATTGTCCCAGGAGCTGCTCATCTGTGCTCCTGGACAACAGAACACCTCTGGATGTGGCAGGCCTGGCTATTTTGGTTGAGCCCAGACTTGGACTTCAGTGGTTTGATGTTACAGTTTGGTCTGTGGAATGGTTTAATAATGTGACCAGAGTCCTAAGCTGCAGTTGTCTCTACCTGTCATTCCTTCAACAAAGGAAATCAAATCATCTGGCATTAGCTGCATTCATTGCTCAGTCAGGAAAAGAGTGAGAATATTTCTGGATGGATAAAAACAAGATAGTGGAGAGACATGAGTGTTACACCGGAGGGAATTAGAATCATGTAGTGTTGTACACATGAACAAGAGGGAGCAAATATCATCTCTCTGAGTTCCTCTAAAAACCCTCAGATAAGCTTTTAGTTTGTGTTCCTAAACACTTGCAGAAGTCCTAGATTCTTTGTGTTGGGACTTTGTTTTGATTTTTCTTTATAGGAATTAAAAATATTATGATGATATTAGGGCTTTTCAGCAATTTTCTATTTGAATATAACATTAAAAATAGAGACCTCACCACAACAACTTCACTGAAACAGTTTTGCCTGTTAGAGAACCCAAACTATTTTCCATCTTGCCTTCTTCCGTTAGCCATTCAGGTGTCTTTGTTGAAGCCAGTGCTTCATGTAATAGCAAAGCTCTAGTTCTTTAAATTAAAATTAGTGTCAGTAAAATTTCTTGTGGCTTAAAGGAAAACAATAACCCTAAACATCAGTGGTCCTGGCATGGGAATATGAGCTCTTACTGCACTGTTCCCTCCCGTGTGCCCAAATCAAACAGAGGTTGAAGGAATTCAAAGTCAGTCTTGCAAGGCCCAGAAGTGCTCAGGTGGTGCCATGCTATTTATCCTGTATCTCCTTTAATATGAACATTTCCAGCATTTGGGAATGCTGAGAAATGTCAGTGACCTGCTGAGGGATCCAGCTGTGCCCAGGCCCACAGAGCTCGTCTTGGCATTGCAGCATTTCTGCCTTGTGTATTTGAGGTGTTGCTCATACTTTACTTTTAATTAATACTTTGGTGGCCATGTTCGTTTCTACTCCACCCATCACACCCACGGACTTCAAAAGATTTGTACCAGTATAACCTCAGTATTTATTTTATTACCAGTGTGATTTCCTAAGGAAACAAGGCTTGGAGAGGTTGTTTGTGTTTGTCTGGTTTTCAGCTCATCACCCCAATCCTCCCCGTTTCCAAAACATTTCAGCCAAGCTTGAGAGCGTCAGTGGTTCCAAAGATGTGAAAATTGAAAATGCCAGAAAGTTCCCCATCTGATACCCCCCTGAGGGACAACTTGCAGCTGAGCTCAGCTGTAGGCAGGAGAATCTGTAATGGAGAGGAAGATGCAAAGAATATCCCATGTGCTGGGAAGGCTTCTGCTGGAATTTCAACCTTACTGGACCCCAGAAAAATCCAACCATGAGACACAAATCTCTTTTGTTAGTTTTTCACTGGAGCTGTCTGTTTCCAGGTCTGTCACTGCAGTCTCCAGTGGGGCCTGCTCAGAATGCCTTTATGGTGGGGACTGTGTATGGAATAAACACACCTTCACACAAGGAATGGGCAGGCTCTTGATCGAACACTTACTGTGTGTTCCAGAATCGCCTCAGATACCTCCCAATCACCCATCATCCCCAGAAGCACACAGGGGTTCAGTATTTCAGGGTGAGTGGACAGATGGTCACTTCACAGAGTATATGAATGGGGTGGGCAGAGCTGTGCTGCCACCAGTGCTCAGTTCAGTCAACTGCAGCGTTTGGAAGCTGCAGGTGTTCGGAGGCGAGTAATTTGCAGCCAGCTCAAATTACTTAGGGTACATGACAGAGCAAATTATTTAGGTAATGAAGCTGAAAATGCAGGAAGATTAGAATATTATATAGTAAAATGATTCCATGTTAATTCAGTTTGTGATCAGATATCATGTTGCTTTAAATACCACATTACATGCAGTACCTTTGTTTGTGTCAATGAATATGTATGAATATGTCACTGAATATGTATGCCTCCTAATTTAATCAATATACTTACAAACAGCACTGGCAGGGATGTCTGGCACAAACTACATCCCTCTAGAAGCAGGTTGGCCCAATTTGTGCGTGGATCATGTTCATTTCAGAGCCCTTCTGAATTAGCTGCACAGTCGTGCACACCCAGTGAGGTGGGCACAGGTGAGCCACATCCAGGGAAAGGGGTGGGAGGGGTTGCTGCAGCCAGGGAAGGGATTCCTCCTTAAGCAGTGCCCTGAGCCCCAGGAGGTCCCAGCTGCAGCCCTGCCTGCTGTCCGTACCCCTGTGGAGCCTTAGTGCAGGTCCTCAGCTCCTTGGCAGCTGTGGGTCAGTGAGGGATGCTTTCCCCGGAAAGCCATGCAGCCAAGAGGGATGCACAGTGCCCACAGAGGTTTTAAGGAGTAGAGACTGGTCTGGCAGACTCATCAGTATCTGCTGAAGTCCATCCATACTGAGTGGAAAAGTGTATACCTGGAATTTCTGGGTATTCTGCCTCAGGAGCTGTGACTGGGAGCTCCTTAGATGTGCTTGTGTCTCACTGGTGCCAGCAAACACAGGCAGCTGGGACCCCGCACACCCTGGGAGAAGAGAGCACCTCCTACACAGCTTTTCCTTTCCAGAAAATGCTGATTTTTTTAGTTCAGAAATAGTAAGAGACAGTAGGATTTACCTGACTTTCACCTTCTAAAAGTTAGGCTTGTAATTAAGGTATCATTAAATTCCTTCACTGCTGAGTGAAGAGGAGGCATCTCCACTCAGGGGTTCATGCTGTTTGTCTTGAATAAGATGAATCATGCCCTTTTTCCTCCTTGCTTTCTCTTTCTTCCTTCCTTTTCTCTCTTCCTCCCTTCACTCTAGAGCAGACAAGACAATTAACTTCATTCATTACCCAACTTTCTAGATCACTCAGGTCAGCTGGGTGGATCCCCCAAAAGACAGGAATGGGACCAATTTTTGCATCCACTGAAGAGCCCTTCCCAGGATACCAAATCTGAGGTCTCCTACCTGTTGTGAATTGGGGAAAAATTGTTATTTGTATGCACGTACAATTCTAAAATAACAGTGTGAAAGTAGAAAGAGGAAAGGAAAAGAAAAATCCTTTTTCTACCCCAAGACAATTAATTCAGTAGAAACAAACATTTTATTCAGAAACATTAATGGGGAGGAGAAAGTTTCTGTCTTTGAAAAATAATTTTTTATTTTAAAAAGTGTGTTCTCCGAGGTGGACTGGTAACACACTTTCCTGGGCTGAGGTTCAGTGTGTTTCTGTTTAAGTGACAGACCTGGGGAGAAAGGTGACCTGTGCTTTGCTTGGCTGTACAGGCTCTTGACCTGATCTGAGTCTGCCTCATGAGTTAGAAAGAGAGAAATTAAAGATTACTATGAGCTTGTACAGTGCATTCCCTTACAGATAGAGAATTAGATTTTCTCCCTTCTCTACTGCACAAACTGGACAAGGAATAAAGCAACATTTCATTATGTGGGAATTAATAAAAAGGGAGAGGCTGTCTAGAGGGTTTGGTTGGGGGAGGGAGCTTGAAAAAGGCAGGCAAACCCAGTGAAACTGTTCCAGGTTTGGGGAATAAACTCCCCTAGAGCAGGAGGGAATAAGGGCATATTCTTCTGTTCCAGGTGCCAGCAGAAGATGTCATTGAGTGCTCTCACTGGCTGGCTGGTACGCATGTTCCCTAGGAATTAGGTGGAGGCGATGGTGTTATTTAAGCATACCAGAGCTACTTCAGACAGTTGCCATGTGAAGACACGGTGGATGAAGGAAGAAAAAATGTTCGGGGGGAAAAACACTGGCTTTTTTCCCTGTAATACTTGGGCTCAAGTTCCTGTTCTGTCTGATTTTGAGCAGATCAGAGTCCACACACCTTTTTCTGGAAGCTCATCTGACATTACAGCAGGAGGACGGTTACCAGACAGTCTGGTGATAGGAACAGCTGCAAGTGAAGGCACATTAACTGAGGGGTGTTAGTGGATGGCAGAGGCCCTTTGCTGTGGAGATGAGCGTGTTTGACATCAGTTTGTAGGGATTGCTGCCTCCAGCCCTGGGAAGGTCCCTTCTTTCTCTCAGGAGTCCTTTCTGTAGCAACTTGTTTGGTGGTGGGTCTTGGTGCTGGAGCTTGCATTTGTTGCACTTGGTGGTTTGTTTGGGCTTTTATTCCTCCTCTTTGCTGCCTTTGGCACAGAACAGCCTTGGTAGGATTTTGGAGCACTGTTATTTCAGGGTGTGAAAGAGTCTTAGGCCTTTAATCTGGGAGTACAAACTACATCTGTCACCTGGGTATCTGTGGCGGTTCCTAAGCAACCACAAGAGTTTATTTTTTTCTGCAATTCATATTTAAGAAATAATTTGCTCATGCATGAACCAGCCTGAATCAGCCTGAGCACCACCCCAGGAGACAGAAATTGTAAACTGTAATTTAGGCTAATTCTGGTCTAAAGCATGAATTAGAGTATTTTATGTAATCTTGAAAAATATACCATATAAATAAATGTAAGCAGAGAACAGGTACAATTAATTTGAGCACAGTAGGAAGCTTTAAGTAACTCTGGGAATGTGAGAAACCAAGTCAGAACATATTCTTGACATGTAAAAATATTTCCCACCTGCCTTGTTTGCATAAGAACAAGGTTTTAGCAAGTACATATTTGCATGTCAAAGTTAAAAGTGGGGAAAATATTTTCACCCTTGTAAGAAAAAATGCATAATCTTGGCACAGGCAATTTGCATTTAGTAAGTTTAAAGTATCTTAAGTCCTTTCATGCTATATGGGAAGTGTGTGAACGTGCGACAGGGGTTCCATTTCAATGAGTTGATTTGCAAAGGTACCACGTGGAGCAGTAATTGATCTGATCTCTCTGTGCATTAATTTGTACTACAATTGGTTGTGGCAGTCCCCAGCGATTTGTGCATCTGAGATTCATCCCATTGTCCTGCATCTCAGAGTGCAGCAGTAAGTTGGAGTTTTAAATGCTGTGTGCCTAATTGAAAGGAAGTACCTTGAAGATGTAAATTTGGGGAAATCAGGAATTCTGAAACTATACCTGATTTGGTGCCGGCGCTCATAAAAATGATGTTAGGGAAATGCTGGTACAGCTGGACCCTGTGAATCTGTGGAGATTCTCTTACACCAGTAAAGCACCCTGGAAAATGCATTTGGGACTAATTATGGCACCTTTTAGACTATTACTAACCTAGCTTTAGGCCATCACTTTGAAGGCATGTTACATTCCTTCAGAAACACTCTGCAAATGTCCTGTTGCTTAAGAAATAGGGATTGCATAGACAGGCTTCATGGGTGATTTAACTAACATGCTGGAGATTGTAGATAAACTAGATCCAATTATATCATACCTATTCAAAATAAGGCAGTAATTATGTATATAAAAGTGAAATGTAAAAAATACATTGCCATGTAGCTGTGGAGATAAGCCTTGTCACTACCCTGTCCAAGGAGCTGCAGAAGGCTGCTAATTCACTGCAGCAGAGGAGAAAAATAATCATATGTTGAAAAGGCGCAACTGGGATTTGGGAGAGCTGTTCTGGAATTTGCCCACAGGATTGCTCTGTGAATTTGAACTGCACATGATACAAATCCTGAGTTTCTGTGAATTTCAGTCTGTTCTCCAATTTGTTGATGTGAAGGGGGGGTTATGCCACCCTTCTGCTGCAAGCTCACAAACATGAGGCTTTAGTAATAATTCATGGAGCACATTAATGAAACAGCACACGTATTATTTTTCCCTTTTATTATAGTTCACTTCCTGCTCCATTGTGTTTAATGTGTTAGCTGAAAGCAAAGTGAAATTAAAAACCATTTTTGGGGAAGAAGCATTTCCTTCCTTAAGTGTGCTAAACAGACCTTTTAATTTCAGCCTTTTATTTTATCGCTGCAAGGATGGTGGGGATTAAAGGTCAAGGATACCAAGGTTGTTATGATGGAAGCAGATGCAAGTGGTGTCCTGCTCTATGGGAATACTTAGAAAGCTGCTGATACAGAACTGCCTGGCAAAAGCCCTGTAGTCCACAGCTGTTGGGCACTGCCTTCCCCAGCAGAGCATTTTAGCTGCTCTTAGCTTCCTGGGAGCAAACAGGTCCCATTTGGGTGCTGCTCAGCTGCCCCGTTTGATGTACCTGGAGAATATTTTGAAGTGATATTTTAGCACAGTGGGTGCTGTGCTACAAGTCTTCTGGCTTCTGCTTGATAGTTATCTTATGCTTTGGGCCACATCCTGAGCTCTGTTGGGCTGCAATGAAATGGAGCACACAGCAGCACTGCAAGATGATTCTTGAGTAATAATAAGCATCCGGTTAGGGATTTAATGGCATGCAAAATGCAATGTTTTTAGAGTGGACATGACTTTCTGAGAACAGAGTACAACTGAAGTTAAGCTAATGCATTGTAAGACAGTAGTATTAGATGTGATTTTGTGTGTTGTCACAGACTGGATAGCCGTAAATTGGATGAAAGAGGAGCTCTCAGTCGGGCAGCTTGTGAATGGATTTGAGCTCCTCAAGGAGGTGAACAGCACTTGTTAATGTATCACAGTTACAGACACAGAAAGAGTTGCACTTGTACTGTTCCAACTAAGCCACTGCCGGAAAACTGGTGCAGTTTCACCCTAACACACGGCAGCAGAGCGAGGGCTTTGCTGGGGTTTCAGTCAGCTACCTGTGTGTGATCTGTGTTTGTGAGCACAGCCAAGCACACGTGAAATGTGCCCTGCTGGTGTTTGATCACTAAAGCAGTGCCTGAGCACGGTCTGTCCAAATTTGCCAGCAAAATGACTGCAGCCTTGCACTCCAGAAGGAGTTGAGAGGTGTCCCTGAGCATGCAGGAGTCCCTTCTTGAACCCATGTATTCAGATGGGAAGGTGCTTGACTTAGAGGTAGTCACACACTGAACTGAATTCAGTAGGTAGGTCAGGGCTTTCATGCCTTATAACTGTACGGCATTTTCCAGACTCTGCCAGCTCCTTTGGTTTCAGTAAACTGAGTGCTTCTGTATTTTCCTGCCTTGTTTGTTCTGTGGTAGGTAATACACAAATACGTACTGATAAATTCCCTTTTGATTCAGATACATAAGTTTTGGGTTTCCCATGCAGAATGGAGTTGCTCTTTGTCTTGTAACTTCTCGTTAGGGCTGGCCAGTTGTGTGTGCTGGGCGGATGCTGGTGGCTCTGGTAAGGGTGGTGTGTTCGCTTCCAGGCAGGGCAAGCTTTACAATTACCTGCTATGGTCTCACATGAATACAGTTGGAAGAAACCTTTCTTGTGTCATCTTAGCTCTTTGGCCAAAATGTGAACTCTCTTACTCTTTTTGGCTTTGAAATGCTGATTGTAGCCTTCTTGTGGGTTCTTAAACACCTTCTCAAATGACCCATTTTAATAACCCAAAAGCTATTATATAACGAGCAGCCATAATTTAGTCCAAAGCTCTAGGGGATCCTTGCAGTTCAGCAATGAATAGTTAATGCAGTATAATGTTTAGCAGGTTATTAGTTTTCACTGTACAAATGCTGATCAGGGAATGCTTTTATAAGGTGTTTAAAAGAAAATGTAATTAACTGGTTGCGTGCTTCTGTTGCAGCTCAAATTGAAATTATTCCATGCAAGATCTGTGGAGACAAATCATCAGGAATCCATTATGGTGTCATTACATGTGAAGGCTGCAAGGTAAGCTTCTGAAATATTAGGTCTGAAAAAAAGCATTTAGCCTTTTGATAGTGATTATTTTCCCTCTTTTTTAAAGAACAAGCACTGTACCTAAGTTGAATATAAAATCGTTGGGGATTCTGAAGTACTGGTTTTATTTGGGCTTTAAATAGGACATTTCTGTGACACACACAGTTACAGTGCTGCAGATTTTAGGACAATCCTCAAAATCACACAGTTGTGCTGGGTATGCTGTAAATTGTCTCTCTCTGCATAAGCAGAAGAGGTACAGAGAGATGATCTGCTTCAAGCACACCACCAAGAACCTGTTCAGTGCATTCAGCCGAGGGAGGGTGAGTCTGGCTTTCTTGAATCTCCCTGTCTCGTTTTACTCTGTAAATTGCTATGAAGCTCTGTCAAAATAGGTGGGAGATGTCCTCTCTGTTTTCTTTTTCACTCTGCTACAGTTACAAATCTATTCTGTTTGGCAGGGGAGATGGTGTTTCACAGTAGCACATGCTCTTGGTGTTCAGCATGCTCGGGTCTTGCTGGGAGCATTACCTGTTCCTTGTAGTGCAATCACTGCTGTGTAAGGTTTAGGCTTTGAAATTTTTCCTGGAATTGTACCTTTGGTAAATCTAATGAAAAAGAATTGCACTAGAAGCATTAATATTTTGTCCAGGGTGTCTGTCACAACCAGGAATTAAACTGGACAGTGCCAGCACCAGGCAGAAGTGAAGCTGATCACTCCTTTTGATCCCTAGTGCAGAATTACGGCGCTGGCTTGAGGTGACACAGTGTGCACAGCCATACTCTGGCTTGTTGCTCTCTTCATGTATGTATGTTGCACTCCCATGCTGATAGGTTTTCTCCTGTTAATCTATACTTGAGGTGTGAAGAATTGATGTTTATGATAGTTTTTAGTCTGCTCTCTTGACCTGCTTGATACTACAACCCACCTTCAAAAAGTAACTTCCTTGCATTCACATAACAAAGTTTTCTTTTGTATTTTTCCAAGGAAGATTTTTGTGTTTTCATTAACACATCCTCTCAGACTTGTGGAAGTATTGATAACAAGGAGGGAAAAAAAAAAGTAAGAATCTTGGAATTATATGGGAACAGCACCTTCTGCCCTTTGTGACTGCTGTTGCAATGGAAAATGCAAGAAATGCACTAAAAATGCATTGATAACAAAGTGGTGGCCTTTTCCAGCTTTATGTGGTTAAGCAGCCTGTATCCAATTTCAGCTGTGGGAAGTGCAGACATTTGCAGTGAGAATTCTGCTGTTTGACTGTTTAGTCAAGGATCAAGTTGTGTTCAAGGTCTGAGACCTCTTTAATCTTTAAATGGTTTGGGACCAGAGTACCTGCGAGAGAGATCCGTGACATCCAACCCTGAGTGCAGACACAGCGGGGTTAATGTGGTGCTGATGCTCGGCTGGGCCTCCCCACATGGGTCTTCTCCAAGAGCAAGAGCCCAAGGACAGAGAAGCTGCCAGCTGTGTTTTCCTTCCTTCATCTTCATGCACTTAGTGAAAAATGCATGTGCAGTATACTATGTTTTAGAACAAATGATTTTCCTTCAAATGCTGTATAAGTTGAGTTCACTTGGAGCTCTGTGCAATTCTCTGCTTCTGAGAATTCCACCAGAATGGTCAGCTGGTGGGAAGGGCAGAAGGGATGCTCGGCACAGTGAAACCCATTTGAATCTTGAAGGCAGAGTGAGAGAAGTAAGACAGTGGCCCAGTAAATGATTTAGGCATTTTCTCTTCCTCTTGAAGGAGCACAGTAAAGTTTTATAGCCATACAATTTCAGGCAGAATTTTAAAGCCAATTAATATCAACTTAGTTAACCAAGTTATTTTCCTTTGAGAAGCTCACTCCTAAAGAAACTCAGTCTTCTTTAATGCTAGAGCCCAGATGACCTGCAAGTGACAGACTGGAGCAGTGCTTGTGGGCACAAGTCACAGGAAGAGCGTGCATGATTGTGACCTAGACAGCATTTAAAATGCCCTCCTGTGGCTGATGGATTCTCTTTGTGCTACGCTCTTCCACAGTAATGTCAACAGAGTCTCACCCAACAGAACTATTTTGGCTGGCGAAAAGGTTGGCATAGCTTGGCTTCTGCCAAAGCATCCAGGTGTGGATTGGTGTGGGTTTCTTTTCCCAGCTTTTCTGTGGCTACGACTGCTGCAGGTTTGAGCATGCTTACATTGCACTTCATGTTATGCTAAACCTTCCTTTGTAAAATCTCCTTGGCTACAAAGACCTCGTTCCCAGTCCTGTGCCTTGGCTCCTGCAGCCGATGTCCTGCACAGTCGCAGAGAAGCCAGTGAGGTTCTGCACAGGTGCCACAAACCCATTCGTGTGCATCAGATGGCGGGACCAAGGCCGTGGCTGTCAGAAGGGAACAGCTGTGCTGCTGCCCTCAAGCCAAGCTGTCAGGAATGATCTACAAGCAGCAACAGCAGCAGCAAAGTCGGGTGTTTTCAGCTTGGACTGGTTTCACTCCACTTTGGCGTGAACTTTAATGTTACTTAATCTTAATGTTAACTTAAATGTTACTCTCTAAATACTGATAACCAGCAGAAATATAATTTATTCAAAACTTAAAGTGAAGTTTTAGTTGCAAAGACCTACTGTGCAGTTCTAGTGTGTATCACAGATGAAATCACAGACCAGCTCTTGACAAATTGACTTTTGCTGAGCCCGTTGCTCTTCTGCAGCTTTGCAACCCTTGCATTTCACAGAGTTGAAAGTGTTCTGGCCAGGTTTTGTTGTTATATTGCATTTCACATAACTAGACTTGAAGATTTGTAATGAAACCCATTAGTGTTTCTTGGGAAGTTTTCATTTCCTACCTTGCTATGATGTTGCTGTTTTTATGAAGTTAGTGGCAGTGTTCTGCACAGGCCTTGAGTACTCCCAACCCATCAGCCTATTTAGCTCAATCTGAATCTGCCTTTAAAAAAGTAAATTTAACATCCCCTCATCTTCTCCCCCTAAAGTGAAAATTTGAGGATTTTAGCCAGGTTGTATTTTACACTTTATCTAGGAGGGCTTCTGTGGCTTATTACAAATAAAATAAATTTTTAAAGAGAGGGTGGTTGTAGGAGTCCTACTGACAAAACTGCTCTATTTGTGTGGGGCACTTCACTCAACCCTTAGCTGTGGGAACCCTTTAACAACCTTTTATGCTGTAGGAGGGACCATGCTGGGAAAGGAGAGTGGTTTGTACACATCCATGTTCTTTTCTCCTAGATGAAAGTTGAACTCAGTTCCACATTGTCAATGAATTATGTAATTTAATTTGCAGATGCAGTTACTTGGTGTTGCTGTCAATAGCACATGCCCAGCTGACACACCAGTGCAGTAGTGATCCCTCTTGTTACCTGACTGCATGCAGCTGGTCTTACAAAACCATCCATGCAGGGCATTTCTGGGCATTTCAGACCTTTCATTTCAAAGGTTTGTCAGTACTGGCTTTTGCCTCATGTCTTTTAAGACCTCGGATGATCTTGTTCATTGTAACTGCAAAGAACGTCTGGGTTCTTTACTTCAGGAAACAATACCTGGTGTTCTGTCCCTGCCCATCTTGCTTTTGTTTGTTGACAAACACAAGCTCACTCCTGTCTTTATTATCATGTAAAACTGAATGGTTTTGCTCTGTTTTCAGTGACACTATAACTTTGTTATCAAATATTTTATTAACACTGTTTAATAAACAATATTGTCAGAGCACTCTCCTCTCTTTACAACTAAGATACGTGCTGCTGGTTATAAAAGGGTTAAAAATCCGATTTGAATGTTTGCCTGTCTTTTGTATTACAGTGTATTTTTCTGATGTTACTTTAAAGAAAATTTGTGTTGGTTTGCTTTAGAAAACAGTAAAAGAATGACTCCCCCCAACTAATTGTTAATTGCTCAGAATATTGCAAAACTTAATGATACGTGGAAGTCTTTAAGTATTAGCTATAAATCATGGGATTATGAATAAGCCTTTGTTGTCACAGGCTTGCATACAGTCATTCCAAAACGTCTGCCATTAGGATGCACCAAGGCAGCTGTCAGCTGTTTTCTTGTAATTAAACAGCCAATGAGCAGCTAATTAAGACATATGTGTATACAGAAGTGGAAGTGGGTATGTTAATGAACTGTAGGAATCAATTCATTAAATGAAAATTTGTCAAAAGACCAAACATGAGCTCAGTGTTTCAGCCTGTGCACGGTGGAGAGGGGGCCTGTGTGGTGCCATTTGGGGCACAAGGGAAGCACAACTGGCTCTGGAGCCAGCTCAGACACCACCATCTCCAATGCTGAGCTGCTGAGCAGAGAAATCACTGAAACTATTAATAGACTTTGCAAAAACTGCTATTTACATTTCAAAGTCTTTTTTAACAAGTTGTTATTCAGACTGACTTGCAGATGAAAAGTTCTTGCACCCTTTTTTCCCCAAACCTGATTTCTTGGCAGCAAATGAAAACCCATAGACTGTGTTGTGTATAAATAGGAGTCTGAAACGCAGGGACCAATCTGTGGCTTGTAATGTGCTCTGCTCTTCTTCTGGCACCAAGCGGATCCATCTGCAGGAAAAGAGAACGTGCAGAGCTCAGTGGCTGGGGCTGGATCTTTGCGTTGACTTCAGGAGGGGCCGAGACTTGACCCCGATGTGCCGTGGGCCAGAGTGGTTGGTCCAACACTGGGGCTCCCTTAGTGCAGCACCAGCTTTGTCTCTGTGCTTGATCAGGAGGGGTGGCTCTGCCTTGGCCCACTGGGTCACATGAAATAATGGCTGTAAACATGTATGCAATTAAAGCATGTGGCCTGGGCTAGCTTGCATAAGGCTTGAACGTATACACGTGTACCAAGCATGCATCCACCTCCTCCTTCCTGATGGAAAAATTATAGCCAGCTCCGTGCCTCTGGCAAAAGCTAGGGAATAGAACAACAGGATAGAGCATTTCTCCTTTTAATAAAGGAGGGAAAAAACCTAGAAAGAAACTGTAGGTACTTACAGAAGGCTCCTGTAATAGGAACTTCCCCACATGTCTTATATGTGAAAGCCCAAGGACCACCAAAAGCTTACAAAATTCACAAGTAAATGACAGTACCGTAGAACAAAAAATTCTCATATGACCTTCGTTGTCAATTCACTCCCAAATCTCAGATACCTGTGTTTCTGAGCTCTGGACAAGTTTAGATTAGTTTTTGAAGTTTGTGGGAAGGTTTTTTTGTTTCTTTAGCTACTACTGATGTTTTCTTTGGCTTGTTTTTAAAAGCACTCTACTGTATCTCTGGTTTGTAAAGTGCAAGTGCTTTTAAAGGCCTGGGTTCAGGCAGTTCTGCTCTACTGAAAAATCTAGCTTCAAGCTGTAACTTAGCTGATATATTGTACACTAAAATGTATTGAGCAGCTGTGTCTCTAGGGAAAATCTGGAAAAGGAAAAGGGCCAGTATTTTCTCCATTATAATACTAAAAATAATCCTCATCTTGACAAGGCTATTCTTAATAAAATTCTTAATAAAAGGCTGCTCTTAATAAAATACACCAAACTGGCAATTCAGAATCAGTATATACCTCAGCTAAAGGGGAAAACATATGGATCCTTGAGGTTATTGGGACACATTAGTTTCACATATTGATTAGGCTGACTTTCAGAATTGCAGAGTGGTAGAGGGTTTCATGCAGTTCATGTGTGAGAATGTCATTCAGTGTAACTAGGGAAGTGTTTGGAGAACTGAAATTTTCAGGGGCTGTTGCAGAATGCCTACCAGTCACTGGTCAGCTCAGTCCCTAATCCTGTTTTTCTGGTGAATGGCATTGCACTTGGAGTTTAGTAGTGAACCCACTTGTACTTGCACTGGAGTGACAGGCTCCACTGAAGGTGCTCCCAGAACTGGAAGTTAATCTATCTGTCTACCCAAGAGCTGGTTCCTCCAGAGAGATCAGTTGTGATGTTGGAATGGTAGGCATTTCCATGGTATTTCAGGTTTTCTTTAGGGTGAAATGCATTCAATTGGAGCTCAATATGTGCAATACTTTCAGTCTTAGTGAAATCATCTCTCTATTGACAAACGTGAAAAAAATGGTTGAAAGTTCAGTCATATAGAAACAAAGACCAGAAAAAAAGGGGAAGAAATTATGTACAGGGAAACAGGATTAAAGACAGCATCTTCAGTTTCCTTACTTTTTTTTGTTTTCTGTTCCGTGTTTCCTTAGTAAAGCTTTGATAAAAGGGATGTAATCAACAAAGACTGGTGCCCTTCTGCTAAGATGGAGCAGGGGCTTTGTCTCAGTGTTTTGCCATGTTTCTGTCTGCAGCCACTTTGATATGAAGTACTTGACTACTTGAGACTTGTCATGCAGAAGTCCTTCCTTTATTTGCTTCACCAAGTATCTGTGCGTGTACTGAGGGACTCCAGCATGAAACCTTTGAGTAAATAACAAATTGGTAAAAGTCCAGCTTTAATTAAAAGGTGCCCAGCCTTTCCAAGGAACTATTTTCTTTGCAGCACTGTTAATTAATCCATTACGTGGCAACGTAAAACTAAAATAGTGTGCTCACTGCTCTCAGAGGCTTCTTTAGAATGACTACATCTTTGCAGAATCCTTGTGAAGTAGGTATTACACACACAGCAGCATATGTTTGGGCAGTCTGTGGCAAAAGGATGAAATGGACTTCAAAGCAAACAGCTGCGTAGTGGTTAATGACATGCACCCTTCAGGAGGAGACAACAAAGTTGTAGGTGTGCAGAACCTTCCAGCTCTGGCTTTCTCTGGAGATGGGGTTACTCAGGAAAGAGATCGTACATAAAACATGTTTTAGCTTTCCCCCTCCTTAAGAATCTAAATCCTGCAGTTGAACAAAACCTGGGCTGTCAGCATCAAACTAACTCACACAATAGCAGCAATAGGTGACAGCAGCACCAGTGCAGTGACCATCCCTCTGTCCTGGGCACTAGTGAGGCACCTCAAGTGCTGTGTCCAGTTTTGGGCCCCTCAAGACAAGCAAGACATTAAGGGGCTGGAGTGTGCCCAGAAAAGGGCAGCAGAGCTGGGGAAGGGGCTGGAGCACAAGTCTGTTACTGGTTTTAAGTCTGGTAAGGAACAGCTGAAGGTGCTGAGGTTGTTTATCTGGAGAAGAGAAGGCTCAGGTGTGACCTTCTTGCTCTCTACAGCTCCCTGACAGGAAGATGGAGCCAGGTGGGGGTCAGGCTCTTCTGCCATGGAACCAGCAACAGGACAAAAGGAAATGGCTTCAAGGCTGTGGCAGGGGAAGTTTAGATTGGATATTAGGAAAGAATTCTTCACTGAAAGGGTGGGCAGGCATTGGAATAGGCTGTCCATGGAAATGGTGGAATCATTATCCCTGGAAGTGTTCAGAAAGGTGTGTGGACGTGGCACTTGGGGTTTAGTGGTGAACACAGTGGTGCTGGGATAATGGTTGGACTTCAGGATCTTAGAGGTCTTTTCCAATCTTCATGATTCTATGAGTCTATAAAAAGCATGTTAAGAAATTGTTCTTTGTAGGAGAAACTGCTCAGCATCGTGCTGTGTGTTTTTAAACACATACACACACTGCCAAGGCTGAACATCAGAGCCTGCCACTGTCACTCCAGAGAGCAGAATAGGGTGGTAGCTGTTGAATGCTCTCTATTTTGGAGAACTATGCTGACCTGGGAAAGATAGGAAATCAAGGAAATCTAGGTCTATAATTAGTTTTATTTCATTTAGAAACAGCTGGTGTACCATATGTAATATGGAATCTGTAAAATCAGTGAATAAAAAGTGTAATTCCTTTATGTATTACAACACTTTTTAAATTAACTGTTTCTTGCTAGTTACTGTTTTTTGTTTGTTTCTAGGAGAGGAAAAAAAAACAACAACAAAACCCTCTTAACTTCCTTTAGTTGACTATAGAGCACTTGAACTTCATTTTCTGTTAGGTACGCTACCTTTCAGAGTCTTTATTTGCTCCATCAGTTAACAGCTTCTTGACTTGTATTTTGTAATTGCATCCCAGGGCTTTTTCAGAAGGAGTCAGCAGAGCAATGCCACATACTCATGTCCTCGACAGAAGAACTGTCTGATCGACCGGACCAGTCGGAACCGCTGCCAACACTGTCGCTTACAGAAATGCCTTGCTGTGGGGATGTCTCGGGATGGTAAGCTCTGCTAAGTCGGGGCCTAGCTGCAAAAACTAACATAAGGTGTAGTAGGATGTATGGTAAACCAAAAAACAGCATTTATATTCTAATTGTGCATTGGGCTGATAGTTGAGATCATCAAGTGAGTTTTAGATGTTGCTATATATTTTTCTATGTTATATATGCTGTATGTTTTTAGATGTTGCTGTATATTCACATAAATATATATAAATCAGGGCATGTACAAAGTTCTTGGATTTATCTTTTTTCCTACTTATCTATTACAGTTCCCAATTAAGAGCTTTGTCTCTGGTCATTTCTTGAAGATGCAGTTTTTTGGTCTCATGTTAATACTTCCTCTATGTGTTCATTCCCACTTAAGTGACCTGTAGTTGCAAGTAGCACTGCCTGGTGCATGGGTACAGATCAGAACTGCATCACAGTATCGACAGAAGTTAAATATGTGTATAATGAATAAGGGAAAAAATGCAAAGAGAAAAATAATGCAGTGTTTTTTCAAGGATAGAATTCTGAAGAAAAGATGTTCCAGTGCTGTTAATATTAAGCTCAAAATTGCAGCTCGAGTAGTGACGAAAGCCCGCCTCTGCCAAACGGCTGCTTATGTAATTCAGTCAGAACTGGCTTTGCAGCTGAGACTTGCACGCCTCCCCCACAGATGGAATGGAGCTGCCACCACTTACCCATTTGAAGATCTGACTCAGTCTTTTCCCCTGCCACAGTGACAGCAGCGCTGCGTGTTCTACAAATACATACACGTTACTCTAGGTACATGAGGCCCGATCAAGGAGATTGTTTCCAGATTACATTTACTTCTTGAATTACATTGTCTCTATTTTTTTTGTTGGTCATCAGACTAAAAACCTGAAACAGTTGATCATTTTATGACTAGTTCCTCCAAAGTGGTTGCTTTCCTGTAGAGAAAAGCAGAAGGCAGTAGTTGCCTTTCTAAAGGATGAGGCTTTTACAGCTGATACAGGTCCTTGAAATCACATGCTGCGTCCTTGGAAATTCCCTGGATGCTGCAAACCAGTTGCTGCTGGCTTACAGCTAATATTCCTTAAAGTCATAGTAATGTTGTGGAGATACACACATGCACTTGTGTCGCACACATGTAGGCTTAACAGTTATTAATCTACTAAACATTTTTGCTTGTCACAGTGGCACTGAAAGCAGGTTTGATGGTTCTTCCCACGTGCTTTAGTCCCAATATCAGTAAAGCCTGCTATTGATACATTGAGATGGACCCAACATGTTGGCACCACGCTCTAGGTTCACTCTGCATTGTGAATGTTCAGCTGGTTGGAACTGGACAGTTGTCTCAGGCCACTGTGTTCTAGTTCAGCTTCTACTTTTCTAGGTAGGGTTTCAATGCTGAAGAGATGCATCTGTCAACCTCAACAGACATACAAGAGAAAATCTTTTCAGTACAGAAGTGGAAAGTTAATGAATTGAGCTAAACCAGTGACTTCTAATGGTCCATTTCAGTGGCATGTCAAGACAGTCTTTTAAAGAGCAGGTGCTGCAGCTGTGTACCTGTAACTGAGAAGTGGTTCTTAGGTCTGCCCATCCTGCACATTTGGGGTTTGGGCTGTGTCCTTCCATGTAGAGTTTAAAGACTCAAAACAATTAAAAGGCAGTGGTGGATGTGCAGAAATGTAATCTATTGTGTGTCTGTATTTCAGCTGTAAAGTTTGGTCGAATGTCAAAAAAGCAGAGGGACAGCCTGTACGCCGAGGTGCAGAAACACCGAATGCAGCAGCAGCAGCGGGATCACCAGCAGCAGCCAGGAGAGGCAGAACCACTCACACCAACATACAATATCACCACCAATGGGTTAACAGAGCTACATGACGACCTCAGTAATTACATTGATGGGCATACCCCTGAAGGTAGCAAAGCAGACTCTGCAGTTAGCAGCTTCTACTTAGACATACAGCCTTCTCCAGATCAGTCGGGTCTTGATATTAATGGAATCAAACCAGAACCAATATGTGACTACACACCAGCATCGGGCTTCTTCCCTTATTGTTCTTTTACAAATGGGGAGACCTCTCCAACTGTGTCCATGGCAGAATTAGGTAATGAGAGAGAAAAGCTTCCATTGTAATTGTCTTAACAGTACCCTTTGGATTAAAGTGACACATGTAGCCAGGTGATAGCAAGAATGCTGCTTCAGTAGAGCTGTGGGCATGTATGGGCATTCTTGTGTGAAGTGCACAGTAAATACCCTGATCTCGGGGCACACGGGGAACTCCTTACTGCTCTGGACTAAAGCTCCCATGAGCCTGTAGTTGATCAGCTCTACCAGTGATGCTTTTGCTTTCAGTCCTTGTAATAGAACCCTTGGAATATTGATTAAGAAGCTAATTTTTAGTGCTGAGTAAGCAGACGGGGCATTTCTTTATTTGTAGATTATTTTTAACAATTTATCTCCTTTTTCATTATCTCAGTACTGTCATTCCCAACAAAAAGTGGTAAGACTGATTTTCTTCTGCTCTTTACCTGGGAAAACCACTGGGTTAATCTGAGGGCAGTTCTTGTCACTGGTTGAAGAGGATCTGGCCGCAGATACTGAAGGACATTTTTGAATGTACCAAGTTTTGATAATTTCTCTAAGAGCCTTATAACAACCACATTAATTAGCACATTTTACTTTAAACTCTTCCCTTAATGATTACACTAGGGCTGAATTCCACAAGTATGACTTGTCAACAGCTGAGACTGGTGTTAGTGTGCTGTGTGAACTGGTTATAAACAAAGTGGAACAGGACATTAAAGAAGTGGTTTCATGATTCCATTACTTATGTAAGCAGCCAGGAATTTAGAACTGATTTTGCTTCCTAAAGCAACGTTTTTTCTAATTATTTTGTTATGAAAACCTAAAAATAGTTTGAAAAATCAGGTATTCCAAATAAAAATTTTGTGTGGTTTATTTTATGTTTTTTTGAGAAATTTTGCAGAGACGAAGTCACAAGAAGCTTACTTTTTAACATCCTTATGTTGCAGAATGCTGTCCTCTGCAATATAATTTGTCCTGATAGCCAAAATATTGTGTCTGGCTTCAGTTCAAATAATTTCAGATAGGTAAAAATCAGAAGAAAAAGTCAGGGCAAACGCACTGCTACCAGCTTTGTCTCAGTGGAATGATTGCTAATTTTCTCATGGAAGGTATTAAAAAGATCGACATTAAACCCACAGAAAAAAAAAAAAGGGGGTTTTCCTTTGTAGGCTGGGTATTGAGTTTGAAACAGTGGCCTAAACTAACTTTGTCTTGCTGCTTACCTTTATTTACATAGTGCTTCGTTTAAACCCTGCACAGCATGATTTGGGTGCCCAGCATTGACATTACTGAGCAATGTTTGAAGAATGTTTGTCTGCCAGACGAAGGTTTCAATTTAGAAAGGTGTGGCTGTTCAATGAAAGTATTTAGGTGTGTGCTGAAATACAGTCCTGAAGTGAGGCGGAGGTTTGTGAATAACATGGGAATATTTTGCCTCCTGTATCCTGCAAGGGCACAGGGATCATGCTGTCAGCTATTGCTACCAAGAACAAGTGTCTAAATACACACTTCTGAAAAAACCCAACTGCTCTGAAATGCATTAAAGCTATGGTGACAAAGTATAAATTACCTTGTGTTTTACCTTACTGATTGCTCAGGTAGCACATATAATCTGATTTTACCTCAGCTGTATGTTAAAGACTTTTCAGGTGATACCTTACATCAGATTACCAGTGCATTAACCGTGAATCTAAACAGACTGATTGGTCCAGCAGTTCAGTTTGTGAAGAGTTGGGTTTTATCATTACCAAACAAAGCCAATTTCGCAGAAGACCCAGTAATGCAGTCCCTCAGAATACCTCCATGTTGTAGTGACCACCATTCCTGTTTGGTCCGAGCCTTCATTTTCAGTGGCCTAACAAGCAAAGTTGTGTGAGACAAGTCCCCAGGCCTCTACTTGCCCCGTGCTAAAATAGGAGAACTGGCCCACCTGAATGGTCAGGGCAGGAAAGATAAAGTGGAACTCGGGTATCTAAATTCTATTCAGGCTTTTGAAAATGGTCTTAAAGGTTTATGGAACCAAGTTTTCCTACTAAATGTAAATCTGCTTTATGGGTCTTTTAATCAAGTATAGCAGCAGAAAATAATTTTATTTGGAATTAAAACATTGTATGGAAATTTAAAATCATGTGCAGTAAACTAGGTGACTACTCTAAAGCTGAAGGAAAAAAAACCTTAGTGATTTTTTTTTTAGTGTGTTATCTTAATCATCTGGATTCTCTAATAGATGCATTTTCCTGATATTTTTTTAATTGTATGAGAGTAGGAAAAAAAAAAAAAAAAAGACACTTTTCCCTCCCAAGAAGCCTCATAGGACAAGAGTCCTGCTTGAGAGAGCGCTAGATAGGTGGTAACTGTATTTCTCTTTTGGAAAGCCTTGGCACTGGCAGCTCTGCCTGGCTGGCAGTGCCATTTTGTCCCCAGTCCCTGACAGCGTCCTGCGTTCAGCGCGGCCGTGTCCATGGACACTTGAGTGCCCTCACTCAGGGGTCCATCAGCCCGCTTCTTCCCTCAGTTTCCTGCGGCCGTACTCCATGGTGTATGTCCGAGCCCGGGTGTCCAGTGACGGACGTGCCGCTGAGGTTTCCGTGTCCCCCCATGTCCCGCTCTGCCGCTATTCCCGAACTTTGGCTCACTGGCGCGCAGCGCTGCGCGTGCGCCGCGCGCCCTCTGCTGGCGGCTCCGGGCACGGCCGCGTCCTCCGGCCGGGCGTTAAATGGCTCTGCGTTCCCAAAGCCAGTTCCAAGGGGACGCGAGTTAAAGCAGTTTTCTCTCTCAGCTCACCCTCTCCCCTCCCCCTGTTGCATCTGAAATATATGAGCTTTTCTCGTGTCTGAAGGTATAGCTTTGCATTTTTAACGTGTGTCGCTTTCTGCTCTTTCTTTTAGAACATCTTGCACAGAATATTTCCAAGTCACACATGGAAACTTGCCAGTACTTGAGAGAGGAGTTACAGCAGATAACATGGCAAACTTTTCTGCAGGAAGAAATTGAGAACTATCAGAACAAGGTATAAAAGCATGCCAAGCTATGGCATGGTTTCTTTAAAGCATGGTATTTCCATAACACACTGCAAAATTCACTTTTTCACCGCTTTCTCTTTACTATCAAGAATGTTTATTTCTGTGTGTTTAAAAAAAAAAATAAACTAGAATCAAAAGCAGCAAGATGGTCAGGATATCCTTTGCATTTGTCATTTTTACAGGTATAGGAAAAGGCCAACAAAAGCCAAAGCCACCGGGTTTTGTGATGTTACATGCTGTGTTTCATTTTGAGTTTATAAACAGAGCTCCATCAGATTTCCAGCCTTTGGGGTTCACTAACCCTGATTCATGCTCCAGTTGTCCCTCAGTGTTTGGGTTTTACCTGTGGAGTAGCAGCACAGTGCTGCCATGCCACCAGGGTATTGTAAGATCTAATCAATGTTATTTCCAACATGCCTTCCATCCACAAGCTACTGCCAATTGGCTACTTTTGGAAAATGGCCTTGGGAAGCACTGCTGAAGCACACTGTTCTTTGAACATATTTTTCATTTCCACAGAAGAATATTTAACCTTTAGGAATATAATTTTTTCTACTTTAGGTGATTTCATTCTGCATTATTATCAACATTGGAAAAACTCACTACTTGCATGCCTTCTTTATGTTGTTATCAAGGTGATTTTCACATATATGAAGATGAGTTAGGTTGATAATTTACATTCAGTACAAAATAGAGAAGCTGATAAGAAAAATATGATCATGCCTTGCTGGTGTAAATTGGCATTTTATTTTCATGCAGTGAATAAAATGCCCACTGAAATGACCAGAATCATTACATTTCGACATTTTTGGCCTATGAAGTAGAAATACTCCAACCTGGATCTCTTCTGATATGACTGAAGAAGTCTTCCATGGTTGCATTGTCACTTATCCACATGAGGCTCTGGCTTTGAGGTCAATTCCCCTTGTCTTTTAAGCAGACTGTAGCCAGAAGTGTTGGAGAAAATTTACTCCACTTTGTTGTTTGGTGTTTTTTAGCTCAGCTTTACTTTCTGACAATGAGGTTTCCAAAGCTTGGTTAGTAATTTTTGAATTTCTCTTCTCTCTCAAACAGCAAAGGGAGGTAATGTGGCAGTTATGCGCAGTCAAAATAACAGAAGCTATACAGTATGTAGTGGAATTTGCCAAACGCATTGATGGTTTTATGGAACTGTGTCAAAATGATCAAATTGTGCTTTTAAAAGCAGGTATGTGGGTCAGTTTTAAGGTCTGCTTCTATTAGTTTTGCCTAAGGAAGGTATTACATATAGTGGTTGCATACGCATGTATTTATATGTAGTACAATGATCATTTAAAATTAAATAAGGGAAAACCTTGCAAATTGTCTGTCTTTGAAGTAATACCATCTTAGTTATTCTGGGGAGAAGGAGTTCAGGTCTACCTATTAAATTTTCATTATTGACAAAGGGAGTAATGAGTGTGTTAAGATGTAAAAGCTGGATTTTTTTTTTTTTTTTTGATTGCTAATAGTGAATATTTCAAGGTAAAAATCAAGATTTCTTTTTTTCTACAATATTTTTGCAAGATATTGTAGAAGTAATGCAGGTTGCAAATACTGGACCAAGTTGTTAAGGCTTTGCGAACATAAATTTAAATGAGCTGCTTTGGCTTCGGAGACTTCGTTACTTTAAAAACATTACTAGAGTTTATTAGCATTAACTAAGTTGCTTTAGCAAAAACTTGTTAAGGAGTTTATGGGAATCCTTTTAATTCTACCAGCAAACCAAACTATGCTCTGTTACACCACAGCAACTTACTACTCTACTCAATTGATAATGAATGCAGAGCATTATTTTTAAATCCTCACTTGCTCTTTGCAACTGAAGTCTCTCCTTCCATAGTCAAACATACGTTGTTTCTGTTTTAGGGTCTTTAGAGGTTGTGTTCATCAGAATGTGCCGTGCCTTTGACTCCCAGAACAACACAGTCTACTTTGACGGCAAGTATGCTAGCCCAGAGGTTTTCAAGTCCTTAGGTAAGGAAATGTCAAGTGTTGTGTCTTAAAAAAAAAAAAACAACAAAACCAAGCCAAAGAAAACAAAAAAAACCAAACCAGAATAAAAATAATAAGGTGAAAAAGCAAGGGAAAACATCTGCTTTGAAAAATCAGTCTATAGTATTCAAATAAAAGAGTTCTGGAGCTCAAACTACTGTTTTGTAAGCTGTCATGCTGGCTCTGTTTGAAGCCAAGCTGATTTCAGGAGGTAAAAGTGCTTAACTCTCTGTAGTAAAGGACTGTTGGTGCTGAAGTTCAGCATTTTGATTAGGGTAGAGCAGTTTGGACTCACTTGTTGAGAAGCCAAGATTTCATATCTGATATAACACTTCATATATCCTGTTGGAAAAGGCAGCAGATTTTAAGCTTACTTTGGATATACTGATGTATAGTGACATATGCGTTACTGCTCTGAAGATGTTAATGGTGTTTTTAAATGTGCTAAGTCCAGTTATTTGCAGGTAAAATATTGTAAATAATTTTTTTAATTGAACTACATACAATTTTGAAATTTTTTCCCATGTGTTTTTGCTGATTTTAAAAGGAGGTATTCACTGGGTCTAGATTTGGGCTGTAAAACATTTTGGAGGGCAGTGAAAATACATCAGTGGAGAATGCTGGACAGTTACTGAAGTATTCTCTGCCTTTCTAAAACACCTCAAGGTACAAGGTCAGAGTGCAAACAAGTCTGGGTTCTAGGGAAATATAACTTGGATCTGTTACCAGCTGTATCCAAAAGTTCAGGCTGGGGAGGCTGAGGAAAACCCTCTTCTCTCAGGTTGTGGTCCTCTTCAGAGCAGGGCTCACTTTAAAGACTGTGTACCTGCATGTGTGACAGCAGCAGTAACCTGAATAACACCTGTGTGAGCAAGAGAATGGATGGAAGGAGACGGAGTTCCTCTTCTGCATGAACCATGTTCAGTCAGACCTTGGCTTCTCCTTTTGCCTCCTGCATGTGCCTTGTGTGCCTCTCTCTCCCCCCATTCTGTGTGCTCAATAATCTTAAAATCAGAACTTAAGTCCACTCTTTGAGCCTTCAGTCCACACTGATGTGACAAAGTTCTATTTAGAAGAGAAACAAAGATAAACCAATTTTGAGCTTGAAAATAAATAGCTTGAGATTTATCCATATTTACCCCACAAGAACCCAATGTAGAAAAGATACAGTGTGCAAAACCTTCAGAATCTTGGCTGCCAAGATGTGGGAGCTGGGGACTTGTGGGAGTGGAGTAATACCCTCAAGGATGAGTGAGATCTCACTGCCATCACTTCACAGTCCTTAAGGAGACCATTCACCTATGAAGCGTTTTATAGCTATTTCTCATCTCCATCAGAATAAATCAACAACTCTGTAGCTCTGAAGTAGTTTTAAACAATGTAACAAGAGCTGTACTTTTTTTGGCAGGTTGTGAAGACTTCATTAGCTTTGTGTTTGAATTTGGAAAAAGTTTATGTTCTATGCACCTGACAGAAGATGAGATCGCTTTGTTTTCTGCGTTTGTTTTAATGTCAGCAGGTAAGAGATGGTTTCCTCTAGGTTTATTTGGTAGAGGTTGTTTCTATTTTGAGGTCTTTTTAATGATAATGTTAAGATTATTGGACATTGTGGCAATGTCACCATCTTTTTTAGTGTCTCCTCACCAAAATTTTTATTTTAATAAACACATTTGAATTTAGGAACCAATTTGTTAAATTGGAAATCTTAATCTGAGCCCTTGTTCTCCACATTTTCACCTTGTTGAGGACTCAGCTTCTGTGCAAAGGCTTAAATACATTTGAGTGAGACCTGTGGGCCAATCCTGGTGAGACAGGCAGTTACTGAACTCCCACAGTCACCTTTCCATGTGTGGGAGCTTGCAGCTGCAGCACAAGAGAAAACCTCCAGCATTGCCATTTTAGTGTAGTACAAAGACACACAAGTAATTTAGGTATCTGTCCCCACTGTGTGACTGGGGACACTGAGAATTATGGTACCAAACATCCAAGTCATCCCAAGAGTCAGGCTGGGTCTGCCATGCCTGCAGCTAAATTAATAATCACAGGTTGATGTGCACAGGGTGCTCCAGGTCCTGGGAAGGCTTCTTAGGTGAGGAAGAACAAGATACTGGGGCAGAAAGTGAGTTTGTGCCTGGCCTGACACCCGAGGAAGCACATTGTGAGTTCAGACTGCAGCACAGTAGACTCAGGAGTGGTGATGGAAAAGTCTATTAGCAATGGTGGATTTATTGAGTCTATCACAAATATGTTCTCATGCTGTTGGCCAGACAGGAAGTCTGTTAGCCCTTTGTCTTAGCAAGCCACAGAACCCTACAGTTCTATCACACAGAGAATGTAGCAGCTAATACTACTTTTCTGTCAGGAAGTTTAGCTGCTTTTTTTTTTAACAGCCAAATCTTTGCATCTGATTTATCTGTAAGTCACTCTAAGTTCTGTAAGATCTGTAAGTTCTGTTGGTTTTCTCTAAATTCTGTAAGATCTCAGCAAGAAGATCCTCTCCAACTACTTGTTCATTATATGTTCTATTCATTTCCCAGTAAAAAGTTGCCAGCCTCATTTTGTAAACACCCTGCATTTTACAGATTTTTTTTAGGAAATGAATAATAGATCTTAGTCAGATACATTGTGGTCTCCTAAATAAGGGCTTTATAAAAATAACTTTTAAGTGCATGTGATAAATGTATTTCAAAACCTATTAATTATGAAACCCATTTTCTATATGAAAGTATATAACACGTGGAAGGAAGATTGAAACAGGAAAAATGCATCTGTAACAGACTTAGTACTTCCTGGTGCGCTGTGATCCATATGTGCATTACTAGAGGTTTTAACTCCATTTATATTCAGATCGCTCATGGCTTCAGGAGAAAGTAAAAATTGAAAAACTCCAACAGAAGATCCAGCTAGCACTTCAGCACGTCCTACAGAAGAACCACCGAGAAGATGGAATTCTAACAAAGGTAAGAATCATCCTGTGCCATGTCACAGGACTGTGAAAGAGTGGCTTCATCTGAACATTGCCCCGATTCTGGGGTAAAAGCTCATACACAGTTAATTTATTTATAAACCCAAAATTCTTTGTTCAAAATTGAGCTGCTCAGCTGAGACTATTTACTTAAACCTAGAAGAGGTGAAATGATGATGTTCTAGGAAACAAGGTTGATAATGGTCTGAAAGGGATTATTTTTATGTGGAACTTCATGAAAAGCGATGAAGGTTTTTATCATAGTTCTCCTATACAACACTCCTATTCACACAGAATAATACTATTTCAGTGCTACAACATGCATGCCTTAATCCTCGTGGAATCTCTGCCTGCCTGACAATTAAGTTGTTAAAACATGCGAGACAAAAATGAAACTTTTTCAGTCTTCCATGAGGACTTCCCCACACAGCCTTTTTCTCAGTTCTTCCAAATACTGATGCCTAGGAAAAAGAGGCACTACCTACCGTTATATTAATCTGAAGTATCTTCTTGTAATTTCTCAGAAATGGGAAAGTGGTGTGATGTTACAAGAAGTAAATCTGAAGAACTGGGGAAAGATAGGCACTTCACTTTTACCTTGCAGAGATAGTTCCTTTTACACCGCTGCACAGGCAGAAAGCTTACGCTTCATTTCACACCACAGAGTTAGTTACAATAGAAGCAGGATGGTCCAGCCTGGGCTCTGCAGATTTTCTTAATTTCAAATCCTAGCTCATGTCATTCTTCTCTTAGTGCATACTTTGGATACCTTTGTTGGAAGAAAGAGTCTTCCATATGCTTTGACACAAATACTTTGCTCAGTAACTTCAGGGAGTACCTTCATGATATTTTTGAAGTACATATTTTTCACCTTATTTGGCTTGAGGTAAATAAGTCTAATCTATTGCATTGCCAGTTCCTTCCATAATAGCCACAGTGGGTTTAAAAGCAATTGGGATTGCCTTCTTCCAAGAGGATAATTTAATGAATGAAGATCCAGCCCTGAAATACTTGTTTATCAATCCAGCAAGGAAACCTAATGCCACATTTTCCTAAGAATTTAAAAAAGATTATTTCACAAATAGCTGTGAGTCCATTACTATAATAGCTTTAGCAAATATCCGTGACTGTGCATCTGAAATGTCCTTGTTAAGGTAAATAATTTGGTTTGGGAGAGCTTTAATCCTTACAGCAAGAGTGGGAGGCCTGGTTCCATGTATGACCATATGACTTATGTTCATTTTTTTACAGTTAATATGCAAAGTGTCTACTTTAAGAGCACTGTGTGGACGACATACAGAAAAGCTTATGGCATTTAAAGCAATATACCCAGACATTGTGCGACTTCATTTTCCTCCACTTTACAAGGAGTTGTTCACTTCAGAGTTTGAGCCAGCAATGCAAATTGATGGGTAAACGTATCACCTAAGCACTTCTAGAATGTCTGAAGTACAAACATTAAAACAAAAGAAAGGAAAAAAAAGGAAAAAAAAAAAAAGAAAACCAAGACACTTTATATGGCCCTGCACAGACCTAGGGAGCCAACACACTGCACATCTCTTGGCAGTCGGGGTCAGGCGAAGGATGGGAAACAATGAAACAAAGTTGAACTTGTTTTTCTCATGCATATGATTTCCATTATGCCTACAAATATGGACCCTTTTTCTGTCTCAACTTCTCAATCCTTGACCTCTGTTTACACAGACTGAGGGTACTAATGTCAGAAGGTTGTTTTCTCCTGTAGTTCACTGCCCAGATTTTTGACAGAACAATCAATTTGTTGGTCAGAACAGAGTCCACCTAGTAATCAGCGACTGGTGTGCGTTGCAGAGATTTCAGCATCAGTTTGCACAACTTGCTCATTGTTTCATGAAGGACGATTTTTTTTCACCTACCACTGTTTGCCAGTAGACAGAATGGCATGAAAAGGGTCCATAGCAATAGCAACAATAGCATTATAATATATTACAGGGTAAATGGGCATGAAGACTATATATAGCAAAAGAGATATTGTTTATATATTGTTTTAATTAATATAAAATGTAGTTACTGGTATAGCTTTTCTTGTTGAATTGATAAGGCACTTTCATTTTGCACCTTTTTCTTTAAATTAAATGCTAGCGTGTTCATTGTTGTGTTGCATGTGCACCAGAAATTCAAGTTTAACTGAAAAAGGTTTGGCAGGTACTGGTACATTGGGAGGTATTTATGCTGCTGTTTTCCATGTTACTTTTAAAGAGAGGCTGGTCATATCCTGAAATGGTTACAGATTTTTTTAAAGAGTTGAAAATAATGACAATTTTCTACATTAAAATTATTCTTTCAGAAGTTAAATTCAAAGGTACTTTTATTTTCAAATCTTTCAAACCTGGATGCTTCAAAGTCAAAAGCCTTATTTTCAAATGTTCTGAGTTTCCACTGTCAGAGTTAAACTAATTAATTACAAATCATTTACAAATGAGTAACAGAACATCTTTGAAAATCAGGCTATTAAATAGTGTATTTCTGCCCACCATAAATCCAGGTTTGAAAGTATTTATTCAAGTCTGTATCTACAGTAAAAGTATGTGTGTATGACATGTCTGCAGAAAAGTAGTTTTTATACATGATATTACATACTTTTTTACTCCATATTGTAAACAATGTCTTCAAATGCCAAGCTGTAGCCTGTCAAAATCTATGGGTTTGTCTTTGATTTCAGTGAGTTTGAGACACTGACCCCTGTTCTTCCAGCATCCAGCAGTTCAGTTTCAGGGAGCTGAACAGAGAAGTCTGTTCTCTCCTTGTTTAAAAAGACGCACTTTAAAGTTGATCAGATGGGGACAGACTAAGGAAGGAAAGGCACACTTTTGCTAGAAAGCATTGGTTTGTTCTTGGTACAAGCCTGGAAATCATTAATATCAGAAATCTGCATTCTATGATTCTGATTCCTGTATTGCATAACCAACCAATAAGCTGAATCTTGCAGTGTTACTAATTACCATTCCTTTCAGGAAGAATTCTGTCTCTGAGCAAAGCTGGCAGTAAATGTAGTTCTGAAGGAAACAGATTCACATAAACAACATTGCAAATTAAAACTGTAGCTGTTTGAGCCAGAGGTGTATAACTGGGTTTGCATGAGATGAAGATGCGTAACTGGATGCCCTGTAGGCCAACGCAAATGCAGTTTCTGATGAAGTACCTAAGAAAAAGCTGGGAACTTCAGAAAAGGAAAAGGAATGAGACAGAATGTGCCCTACTGCTTTAATTTCCAAGGGTAAACAATCTCATATAGGTTATAGTTGTTGAGAAGTAACAAGCAAATAGAAGCACACTGAAACCTAAGTATCTTAAAAGGAGAATCAGTGGGTTCTTATTAGCAAAATACAGTTTATTCTATGATTTGAACATGTTTCCTTTGGGGTCAAATTGAGACATTTATCTATGACACTTACTAAAACCGTTCCAGTCTAGCACATCAGGGAAGGTTACAGCTATCATTCATCTCTAGGGTTTGAAAGGAGGCCGAGAGGAGAGCATCACGGTTCTTCCTCAGAGCGGTGTGCTCTGGAGTGTGGGAGGGGAACACCTGCAGCTCTGTGAGCACTGGGATGGAGGCAGGAGAGGGCTTTTGGATGAAGTCCATAGAGCTGTCTTTTTCCTGCTCCATCCTGCCTGCTCCTGAAGAGGTGGCTCACAGCCCAGCATGTGCTCTCTCCACTCCCACTGAAACGCTTTTCCTAGGATCATTGTTTACTTTATTGGAGTAACTGGCATGATATGGTACTTGCATTCTAATGTGTGTTCCTATTTTTGAAGCACCCCTTTTAACTAACAAATGTTTTCTGAATGTGACCAGCCTTAGGTGCTAGTCCTGTAAAGATCAACTAAACTTAATCTCAGTGTCAACTAATGAATAATGAATAAGACCTGTACTTTTTTAGAGAGCGAGATACAACTCCTACTTCTGACAATGTAGACTACCAGGCAAAATATTTGGGGATTAGTTTTCAGTCACATCCTGTTCTTACCTTTTTATGATGAATATTAGTACTTTACCAGGCATCTAGGTGCCAGTGATTTTGTTTGGAATCTGTTTAGCATATTTACATTCATAAATCATTGACAATACAAGTCTTGGAGCATTTACTAATAAAATACATAACGATAAAAAGGTTTCAAATAGGGCCTTAGCTGAAAGTGATCTTCCAGGCCAGAAAATACTATCATTTTTGTTTGTGGGAGCTCATGTGTACTGGGACCTTGTTAAATCAGGCTGAGCATACATACCCCAAGTAACTTAGCTTTCCTGATCACAGTTAACAGCCACTTGGCAATAGAGTATAATTTCTGGGTTGCTGTTCATGGAGAGGGGAAAAAAAGGGTTACGGCACAGCAGATGTACTGATAAGACATCTGTTGCCAAGGAGATTTTTATGCAAGGGGACTCAGAATGACACTGGAGTGGCTGCTCAGAGATGGCCATGTGAGAACCCAGCGCAGCAGAGGAAATTGCCTCTGCAAAACACGTGGGACTGTGGCCTGGTATCAGATGATCAACCAGTTAAAAAACACTGGAGGTCAATGGATATTCACATGAATATTTTCATCATGTGCCCAGTTCACTACAAATAAAAACACTAGGATAGCTGAACGTAATATTTTAAGTTTTGATTACCTGGTCCTTACAGTCTGCAAAGATATTTTCCTTGGGAGTTATATCTGTCCCTGGAGATGTTTTCTGGATTTCTAGGAAGAGCTACTAGACTTATACTGTCATCTGAACCACCCTAACATATGTCATCACCTCCCGCATTGTTTGACGTATGGAATTAGGTAAAAAGGGAGGCTGTTTTTAAGTTTGGTTGTTCTTTATTAGCTTATCTATCTTAGTATGGATACCAAGATATCTGTGTATGTGCACCTGTGTGTGTGTGAGAGAGTCCATTGTGTGCGCACATGAGTGTATGCGTGGGACGTGTGAGAGGCTGCTTCTAGGCTGTTAAGTGTCAATGGAATAAAGAAAATGTATTCAAAATACTTAAGTCAAAAATAGAAGGTGGAAAAAAAGATTTATTCTATACAAAGCCTTGTCTGGACCACTTTAGAGAGACTTCTATTTTTTTAACCCTTCTATAAATGTTTGATGGCACTTGAAATATTCCTGCAATAAAATGTGATTTGTGTAAACATTAAAAAAAAAAGATTTTGTAATGTGAAACAATGAAAGAAAGTAATGTAATTTTTCTAAAAAACAAAAAAAAACCACAAACGAACGAACTTTGTATTATTTTCTTGATGGAATTTGTCTATTTGTCTTTGGAAAACTTTTTATTTCATTGAATGTGCCATAGTAGAGGTGTGTTTTTCCTTTTTCTTTCTTTTTTGTTTTGTTTTGGGGGTTTTTTTTAACATTTTAGATTAAAGGAATAGCTGTGTTCCGACATTCCAAAATGCAAGATGACATAGCAGTCATGATTAAAAGGTTTGATTAGTAAGCTTCAATCATTGTTGCTTTTTTTGCACATGTTCTTCATTCCTCTACAGTGCAATATGTACATAGAGCACTTGCGGGTGTAACCTTGATCCCTCAGGGAAAAATACTTATTTGTACAGGATTTTTCTTTTTTTTTGCCTTTTTTCTTTTCTTTCCTTTTTTTCTTTTTTTTTCTTTTTCTTTTTTTTTTTTTTTGCTAAGGAATGTCGATTGAATCACTTGTCTGTTGTTGAGGGGCAGCCAGATAATAATCCTAAACCACTGTCACAAAACATTGATTGTTTAAATTTTGTGCCCTTTTATTATTTAAAAAAGAAAAATAAAAGTTATTTTCTGACAGTTCTTTGTGCTGATTGGTGAAAAAAAGGGTAAATAGATAAGCACCTTATGATTGACTTAACTGTGAATGACAATCCATCTCGTTATCAACAAGAGAAGCCCTATCATTTTGGAGCTGGGGTTATGAGTCAGAAACTAATGTGCTCAGGGATCTTCTAAAACTCTTCAACAGGGTGGCCAGCACTGCTGGTGGAACAAATTACTTTTTAAAAAATACGCTAGTATTTCTTCCCTTCCCCCTGCCCCCAGGCACAAGAGAACTGGATTTTTTTTTAACTCAATGCTCTATGTGTGCCTCATTCTCTTGCTCACTTTTGTAGTAGAGCTGCTTTTTGGTCGGTATTTTGCTCGAAACAGAAGTACTCCAAACAGTGCAAAGATTTTACAATTATATTTTAGAAAATAAATGCTGACCCACTAAATAAATGATTGAAATTAATTTCAGTACCTTCTGGACATTTTTATAATGATAGGACTACTTTTCCAGATGAAATCCAGTGTTCTGCAATAGAAAACAGCTTTTAGTATTTAAATTATTGTCAAAGAAAATGAATCAGCTTATGAGAACACAGTAAGAATGAAAAGGTCATGATTAGGTTTCAGCAGTGAAGTCACACAGAAGGGAACACAGATCTGCAGGAATACAAGAACAACACTTCAAATGTTGTCTGTTGTTGTTGCAGATGTTTCATGGTAAAGCCAAAACCTGACTGGAAAGAAGCACTGAGGCTGAAGACATTTTCATATCTAGTACATCAAATACAGCAATTCCAAGTGATCTTACAATGGCACCAAAATCCACCAATGTTTAGGAAGTCTCCCAGTGCCAAACTATAGGATGCTGGAAGCATGTCCCAATTAGCTTTGTTTTATGGTTTCACATTCTTTTGAAAATGCAAGTAGAAAAGCAAATAAACAACTATGAGCAAAATGAGCAAGGTGTCAAGACTTTGGTTACGTTGGGAAGAGAGTGAATTTAATTTCTCCATCAAATCTGTCTGCTTGCAGAAAGCCCCCGTTTTCCAGTATCTTTGGCGATTTTTTCACGGGGTATACAGCTTCCAGTTGGTTACTTTAGATTGCTTAATAAATAGGGAAACTATTTACTAGTACTTAGGGTTTCACAAGCTGACAGTTGAGTTTAGCTAGGAATGGCTTTCCAAGGCAGACGAGTGCTTAGCAAGTATGATCAGTTGGTGTTCTGGCATCTTCAGCAGAAGAAAATTCCTATTGCTGATTCACAGTGGGCCCTATTCTTTACACACTTGCACATCAATTAAACATACTCTTGGAATGGACAATCTATAAGATGTTTTAACTATGTAGTGGGATGATCCAAGCATTACAATATCTTTTTTAGGATTGGCTAGACAGTCCCCAGTCTGTACTTGATGAACAAAACAGTGTAAGCTGTGCAAACAACATGTATTTTTTCCCTAGACATTCCTAAACTCCCCAATGTAGATAAACCTATTAATATAAATGTCAGAAACAGCACTTACTATACAATATCCAAAAATAATAAGCAATTTTCTCTTGATTATTCATTGTATGAAATTCTACCTGTGCTAGCTGATTCAGATGGCACAGAACATCTTTATTTTCCTTAGCTGAATATAACTATTAGAATTACTTTTTAATTATTAATACTAATATTTATTACTTTTAAAGTTTCATCCATTAATATATTTGAATATTAGCCTCTTACTTTCTTTTTGTTTAAATATTCCTGTCAGTAAATCATTTGGTGGAAATGAGGGCAAATGCATACAAATACCAAATACAACAACAAAAAGTAAAGTTTTAAAATACAAATTAGTTTTTATTTAAAAATTCTTGCAGTGTGTGCTTTAATTCTAGTACTGTGATAATGGCTTGCTACATAATGCTAAGTCACTGGACTTGAGGGGAAAAACACGTAACATAATATACAGTCTATCTTTGGAACTTTATTCAGGTACTAAATAGAATTTTAACATCAAAACAGAAGCTGTATTCTACCTTTTCCATATGTAATGTTGCTGTTTGTCTTTTTTTTTTTTTTTTGCCTTTATCATTGGTAGAATATAGCAATAACTTTATAGCAATAAGTAGGCTATCCAAATAAGAAACAAAACATGATAAAGGCTTCAGATCAATACTCATAGGCTCACTTCTTCTGCCACAATATTCACTTGTGTGTCTTCCCTCATAATCTTAATACTTCTTCAAGCTGAACTTCACAATCAAGTTGTTCAACTTGATGTGTGACATCACACTTTTTGTTAACATCTGCATGTTTTCAGTGTTCACATGTCTTATGTATACTTGTGTTCCTATGTTAGTGTTTCTCAAGGTTTCTGAAAGCACAATATCTGTGGGCTATAATTCTGCACAGGGCTCTCTGTGTTGGAATGAATTTACGTTTCTTGGGGCAGGGAGTGTGAATCAGCTGGAATTACTGGCAGCATTTCCTAACTGAAGGAACCAAGCTGCTGCAGGTACTTGGGAACTCTCCGGCCACTGCAACTGCAAAGTGCAGCCCCCAGCCAGCCGGCTCTTGCAACTCCTCCAGGCCGTGGGGCTGAGCTGCAGCTCCCGAGTTCCCTGCCCAGCGCGCTCCTGTAGCCAGCACAAGCACGTGCTCCGCGCTGCAGGAGCTGCACTTCACAAAGAACCGAGCTGGGTGTGCCTGGCAGGGTGTTTCGATTATAATCTAAACACTTGAGCAGCGTTCAAAGAACCAGTTGTGACTTTCGGTTTGAGAAACACTACCCTGAATTACCCTACAAAGTCTTAATGTAGATGCACAAACTTTACAGGAACTTGCAAACTGTAATGCTATCTATATCTAATGCAGAGAATTCATAAGCAATACAGTGAATTTTATTTCACAAAAAGGCATACGTACTGTACACCTTTCTAAATCCAAAATGTTCCTCATTTCTACATTGATTTAGAAACAAGTTACAGAACAGTGGTTAATATTTGAAGTATTAGGACATTAACTGGCTGCTTCTTTATATGTAACTGTATTGTCTGCCTGCTCCTTTTCTGGAGATGTGTTTTTGTATTGGATGTTTGGGCCAATGGGAGGCTTCAAGCTACAATGTATTTTCCCAGATTAAATATATTTAACATATGACAAACCCCAGACAAGGCTTTTGAAAATGTATTAAGAACTGCAGTGTTAGGTGGTTTATTTGCAAACTGTTTTCAATGTTGTCCATTTTTATGGCACCTTTAACAATATTGTTTCCAAAGTACAAAAAAAAGGTTAAAAATATTCTAGCCATAACTGAATGTCAAGCAATAAAAACAAATGACTTTTTGTGCATAGATTTAAAAGAAATACAAGTTTTAGACATCTGCATGTAAATGCAATCTCTTGTTTACTGCTTTCTTAAACTTGAGCAACTGATTCCTTATTTTACTACTAATTTAAGGACTTGTAATGGCCTGTAAACATTTTATCTTGCTCTATTCTTTCAACTCTAACTTTGTCTCTGCTTTGGAGTCATAATATTTAATGTTGTTCTGCTCACCTCTATACAGTTAACTTTTTGCTTTCATTCTGTATAGATAAAATTATACTATAAACAGCCTACACAGTGCAAATATTTATCTGTTTATCAAATACCACATTATGCTGTATAATATCTGTTTTACTATATAATCTATTTTAGACATAGCTGTTTAGAACTAGAGTGTGCTATTTTTGTGTTTTTCTGATGTGTGGTGCTAGATAAGTTACTTTTGTGAACAAAAACAAACAAACCCCTTTTATTCCGAGACAATACCACCTTTGGGTCTTGTTAATTTCACTGAGTATAACTATATATAAATATATATATTTGTGTATATATATATATACACACCAACATATGCCCAACAAGTACCTGTATCAGAGTACAAGATTTGGGACATGGTTTTCTCTTTAAATGCATAGTGTCATTATATAAATTATTCTATAGTATATTTAATAAGGAGAAAATTACTTCACTGGTACAGATACTTGATATCAAATGTAGAATTTTTTTCTACATTATTAACATTATTAATTATTAACGTTATTAAAAATGTTCTGTCCAGCTTGTTATCCTTTTGGTTACTAAAACAGTTTGCCTGTATTGTATCAAAAATAAGAAAAACATCTATTCTGTCAGTATAAAATAATTACAATATGCTGTCTGTCTGAAAGGGAGGTAGTTATTTGGCTTGTTGGGAGAATTCTATCCTGTTGTTGCATCAGAAATTTATAGATGTTATTCTGCTGGGTGCCTTCCTCCCTCCTCACTTTAAATAGGATCTATACACACTCAGACTGCGGATGTTACTGGGCCATGCCTACACACTTAACTCCAGTTACTGTAAATAGGAATGTTCTGTAAATCTGCCACGATGGATGGCTAAATTCAGTCCCTGGATATGCTTTATACACCATGAATACATATCCAAGGACAGCCAGTAGCAACTGAAGTTCATTAAGAAGTGGAATTTGCAATGTTTTGTCAGGTATGGGGGTTTTGTTTTTATTTTTTCATGTATACCTTAATTTACGTAGTCATATACCCTTCAAAGTATTCCTATCCCCTGTTCCTTTCATTCTAGATATTGTTTTCATGTTCATTCTTAAAAACTGATGGATATCAAATATCTAACTAAGGAGGTAATTAACCTTTTAAATATTTATTAGAACTTTTCTGTAATATTACTGAATTTATAAGATCTTTAGCAAAGATTTTTGAGCAATTTATTAATAACAATGCTTCTGTTTACTGCACTTTTTGATAATAGAAGGTAGTGAATTTTAAAGCCATGGTTCTTGGCTTCCATGCACTGCTTTTATACCCTCAATCCAAGGAATATATATATATAAATAATTTTTTTTAAACAGCAAACATACTGTTGACCTAAAAACAAAAACAAACTTTACTGCACCATGGGTATATTTTCGTAAGTGGAATGTTTAACTGCAAACACTATCAGGACAATTATAAAAACCTCTTGAAGCTACAATCTTACTTAAATATAAGCCATGACAATTTTGTTTTCCCTTCTTGATTTAAGTCACCTTTTGATATTTTCAAAGGGAAAAGGACTCACTCTTAAATTTGTACTTACCAACCTGTAAGTAATGCCAGGAACGCATTCTCCCTATTGTTTTAATAGTTTGATATATTTATGCAAAACCATTTGGTTAATATTTATCCTCCCTCTTTACTAAATGTTCAACGTACCAACACCAGAATAAATGCTGATTACAAATACACATCGGATTGAAGATTAAGCACACAGACTTAAAAACCTCGTTGAGTGATATGCTCAAATTTCTGTAAATACACACAAGTTTAATGCAATTATACTGTACATGTAAATATGTGCTGTCTGTTATGTGTACAGTATGTATAAATTCCTTTTCTAGCCACAATAAAATGTAAGCCATCAAGAGGAATACTAAAGTGGTATTGTACTAAACCTTTGCTAATGATCTTTACCCAGTCACTTCACTTTTCCCTTCCATGGACCTTTCCAACTCACTCTTACGATAGCCTACTTATATTCAAGTTTGTTATTTTACTCGGTCCCAAAAAAAGTATTTTGATTCATTTTGTAAATATGACTGTAAAAATAAGAGATTTAATGTTGTCTTTTAAATACTCCAATTTTCATTCTAATATGAATGTTGTTATATTGTACTTAGAAAACTGTACCTTTAATATTACATTACCTTTATTAAGTGCATTGAACACATCGATTTTAGATGTGCTTTATGTACTGTTATCCTGTAATAAAACTTCAGCTTCTAATGGAAAAAATCTGTCTTAATTTTTTGTCAGCAGCATCTTGCTTGTTCTTCTGAATTGTGGTTTATTAGGTTTATTCCTTAAGGAATACACTGATACAAAATTAGGCTACACATATATTAGAGCTGTTTTAGCACATACGTCATGTTTCATTCGGCAGCAGGGAAACAAGATGACCCCCAAACACCTTTTAAGCTCCCCTTTTGGCCAACAAGGGCTTTAAACCTTCTCAGAATGAATGTAGATTAATGTAGCGTCCCTCTACTTGCAGGTGTCTTGTTTGAAATCACAGTTCCCTACATGAAGTGCAAAAGAAAAGAAATCTGGCACAAGGCCCTCCCAGTGAACTCTTGCAGCAGAAGTACTACTTCAGGATAGATCTAAATGAGGATTTGGGTATCAAAATTGAAGTTTCAATACAATTTAGGCATCAACAGTCAAAAGTGCAACTCCCCTCTGCTGTGCTAACTGAGAACACCTGAATGTGTCAGCAGCATGCTTGGTCTTAAGGCTTCAGGCATGTGAAATTCTCCTTCTGCACCTACTCAGAAATGCCTCAGTCTTGACAGAGCTTTTAACAGCTCAGTATCTATACGCCTGACCATGATCCAGAAATAGATTCTAGCATTCATCTTTGAAGCACTGTATCTGGAAGGAGCCATCACCTCCAGATCATCTCTACAAAAAAAGTAGTGGAAGTGATAACTCTTAGGACTGTAGCACTAAGCAGTGCCATGTGTTCTACAGCAGCTCCATGTCTGCAGCAGTGAAGACACTGAAAACACAGATTTAATTTTCTCATACTCAGGACATGATTCCTGCCCAGTCTTCCCAGTCACCGGAGAGTTCCTAACCAAGATAGAGGTTAGGGAACAGCTTTATAAAGAACCATATAGTTCACTATAAAACACAGGAATTTTCTGAAGTGAGACAAACTAAAGACTCCTTCCTGTGCCTGCCCATAAGGAAAGCTCAACTGTACGTTAGCAGACGTTAGCAGTTGGTGGTTTTGACCTCTGGTTCAGAACCACAGAATTGCTGAGGGTGGCACGGACTTCCAGAGGCCACAAGCACGGCCTCCTTGAGCTGGTTGCCCAGGACCGTGCCTGGCTTTTGAATATTTCAAAGGATGGTGACTCCACAGCCTCCCTAGGCAACCTGTGCCAGTGTTTCATCACACAGTGGAAACGTGTGTCCTGATGTTCATGTTTATGTCATGAAAGTACAAAGATCACTGGTAGGAAGTAGCACTATTTTATAAAAAAACCCCAGATACTGCAGGTTTAGAGAGATGCAGCCTGATGTAGGACTTAGGCTGGTACATTCACCAAGATAAGCCTTCTCATCATTCAGCTATATAACTGTTACCATACCTGGGTTGGGAAGTAAGATCACTCCTTACAAAGGGGTAATTCCACGTCTGGGCTCTGGGTGGGCCTATCCAAAGGGATAAAAAACCTTTCTGCTTCTCTAAGATAAATCAAGAGGGCAGAATTAAAATCAGTGTCCTTAAAATTGATCTGCAAGCAAGCTGAAGACTCCCTTGGGGGGTTTGGAAATCATTCTGAATCATCTCTGTGTTTTCATGTATTTGTGTAATAGTCCCCAGTTTTAATCATAGGACACCAAGCACACACTCTGCCCTCATTATTTGCCCCATCTTTAGAGCAGTGACGGGCATCACCTTTTCTTGTAACACCACAAGAAAATGAGCTTCCATCACCCAGACCTATGGGTTCTGAGAATACCCGAATTCCACATCTTACCACACGGGGAAGCCTGCCCATCAGTAAAAAAGGCTTTGCGGCTCTGCTCACGAGAAGTGAGCCAGGGAAACTGAACGCCCAGGAGAGGAAGGAAGCTGATGAACGCAGCAGCCTCCTTGGGCATCTCAGCCCTCACACGCAGCTCCAACCCCTCACTGTCAGTGACAGACCCCACCTCTGCACACCCGAGGCGAGACGAGTGGCCCGGGGCGCCCACCTTGCACAAGGCCCACCTCTACACAGCCGGAGCCGGGAGGAGCCACCCGGAACACCCACCCCCTACCCTGGGTCCCACCTCTGAACAGCCGGGAAGGGGCGGGATGTGCTGCCCGGGATATCCACCTCCTGCCCAGGCTCCGCCTCGGCCCCCTCGTGAACGCGGAGCACATCTCCCCGCGCAGTTCGGCTCCGCGCCATCATCCGCCCCGCCCACCACAAAATGGCGGCCACACCCTGAGGCGCTGCTCGAGTCCGCGTCTCCATTAGCTGGTTTAGCACACGTGATCCAGCGCCAGGCGCTGATTGGCCAGTGCCCTGAGGCGGCCTTGCACGCCGGTGAGAAGAGGAACCGCGAAGCCGCTGCCCTGAGGGTTTTGTTAAGATGGCGGCCGCAGGGCCGCAGCTGACATGGTGAGCGGGTTCTCCTCTCCCGAGCGGCCCGACCGGGCGTGCCTGAGGCGCGGGCGGTGGACACGGCTCCGCGCTGCGCCGCCGAGAGCAAAACGCTCCGCGGCCCGGGGGGAGGGGGGCGGGCTGGGTTCCCGCCCCGCCGGGTGCCGCCCCGAGGGCGCGTGCGCTATTCCCTCCCGCCGTGGATGCGGCTGGAGTGCGAGCGTTCTGTGGGGGAGCGCTGGGCTGCGCGTGGGTGTGCTCCCAGCTGAGGGGCTGTGAGGTCCTGTAAATCCACGGTGTGGACTTAGGGCCGGGATGTTGATCGTGTTTCTAATACGAAAAGCCCTGCAAATACGTAATTCGGCTCTTTAACCCTAGAGAGGCGAGGTGGGTTAGAATTAGTTTGTGACGTAAGACGTAAATAAAATCTTTGTTCGTACCTTTCACAGTAGCTTAGGGAGGTTGGGATTTTATAAAACCTGTACACTGGAAGGGCTATGTTTAAAAAAAAAAAGAGAAGACAGTATAGAAGGTCAGATCAGCATAGAAGACAAGAACAATTCTTTTCTGAAAAATTAAAACCGCTGGATTTTTCTCAAAAGTTCCAGCGATTTCAACCCAAAGTTTGTTTTTGATTCATGACCATGTGAAACTCATCAGAATTTCTCTCACCATACTTAGAATTGATATCTTGTATTAATGAAATTCTTCTTTTGTACTGTGAAGAATATATATTTTACTGTTGAAAAACATAAGGGTTTCTTACATAGGTAATTTCCGTAAAGAGGAAATCTGGAACCACTGTGTAGGTAGCCTCTTTTTTTAATATAAATGAATTCTGGTTTTTTTTTCTCAGGGGCAGATGTGGCCTTTAATTTTTTGGTTTGTTTTGCAATATATTTATTTTATTTTTTTTTTTATTAGGGATATTACACCAAAAAATGGCCAAGAAGTATTTTTCTCCCATGAACTTTATGAAAAATATTCCTTGTCTCCGAGCCTCTCTGAACTCTGGCATTTAGCAAACAGGTATATTATGTTATGTTATCATTTTGTGGTTTTTGTTATAATCCTGTGGATGCATACCCATACTGTTTTGGGGAAAGCTGCATGGTGTCTGGCACACAAGGATTTGTTACTGACTCCTTGGGCCAGCTGTTACCCTGTGCTTTATCTGTTGTGAAACCTCACAAAGCAGGAGTCTAGGTTGAGTCCTTCGTTATTTTGTGTCTTATGGGAGGGTGTTTGGGGATAGAGGTTGGGTTATTGGTTTTTTGGGAGTAGTACTTGTTTTTTGCTTTCTCTTACATCCCAAAGAGGGATGAAGTTTCACCCACACTCTTAACTGGTCAGGGTAAGGGTCCTGTAACCCGTGAACCAGCCCTTGTTTTGTTCAGAAATTCATGCCTATCTGTCCATCCAGATCTTCTCAAGCTTTAGAAGGGCAACAGTACTGTGCTTTGAAATCCTTTTTACTTTTACCTTTTGGAAGTAGCCAACACTGTTTGCATAAACCACCAGTGTCTTGAGTGCAGTGGAAATGTAATTAATTCCTTGAGTAATGAAGAAACTGTATAGAACGCCAGCTGAAGACTGGGAAATGAAACTGTGAACCCAGGTGGTACAGGTTGTGTTGTTTGTGTAGTTTTGATGTCCTTTTTATATTTTCTTAAGTTGAGGAAGTAGAATAACATTTATTTCACATAGTGAGAAGTGTGTCTCATGCTGGATTTCAGCATTTGGAGGGCTGTATTTAGACTCTTGGCTTAAGAAGTTATTAAGCTGATAGGAAGGTGAACATGACTCCTGGTGCATGAACCTTCACACTAAGGAATGTGGATGGGAAACCATGTAAGTGGGGAATTTAGCACGTGGGGAAATAGTTTGTTCAAAAGGGGAATTACTGTGTTTTTATGAACTGACAATGAGAATGTGCATTTGAGGGGGATACATCACAGGGGTGTTACATCACATGACTTCATCCTACATCTTTAGCTAGAGAAGGCTGTTCTGGTTAATCTCTATTGGAGCAACTTCCCTTGAATTGGCAAGGTATGAGCTTGTTACTAGTGCACCTGATACTACTGTAGGGTTCTTCCTTAGAAGAGTTTCTGGAGTGGACACTCAAAAGAGTGGGATTGTGGTCAGCTGTGTGTGATTCGAGTGGTTTTACAGCCAGAAGAAGCCAGAGAGGTTGCAACTGGAAAAAATCAGAAATTGATGGAACTGGGCTGTGTGGACAGAGTCAAGAGGAAGAGAAATTAAACCTGTTGGAGCAAGTGTGAAAGTAAAAGCTGGAGGAAATTAGCCAGTTTGGGGGGATTTCTCATAGATATTTACTAAAGTGTATGTTCTCTTGGTGTAGAAGCTGTGAAGGCAGGTTGCTGATAAAACGAAGGGGTAAAATTTAAGCCGTCAGCTCAAATAAAGTATAATGCTGTAAATATGGAGAGAAAGGCTCTGTCAGATTATTTTGGTTTGCACCCTGATGAAGACTGTGACAGCACTGCATACTGAAATGATCTTGATGTGCTGCCATTTCATTCAGTGCTGAATATAGCCAATTTAAGCTGCTAGAATTTCTTGATGTTCTTGCATTGGCATATCTGAGTCAGCATCTTGTTGCTGCTACAGCTTAATTAAATTTGCCAGTTTGTGCCACAAGGATGGACACATTCTCATATTTAGAGAGACAGCTGTGAAGTGTTATTAAGAACTGTGGATGTGATACTGCTGGGTTTGAGTGACACTTGAGATGTTTTCTGCTGCTGAAATAGTATCTTAAAAATATGCTTTTTCCAAGATCAGCAGTTAATGTTCATTTTGTTAGCCTTAAATATTTTCTCTCTTAAGTACAATTATTTTAAATAGACCAGGGCTAAGCCGGTTGGCCTTTGTATACTGGAGTTGTTTTAAGAACCAGCCTTAATGTTCCTTCTTTGTTGTCAGAACAGCCATGCCCCTTGCCCTAGCCTACTACTATTTGTGGTGACTGCTTCCAGCATTGTTTAGAGTAGAAAATAAAATGCTTGATTTGTGTACTCTGTAAGAATTTCTTCATTGAAATCTGGAATTTCTATTGTTACAATGAAGTAGTTTTAATTTCCTTCTTCTGCAATGAAAGAAAGGCTCTTCCTAGTTAAGTCTTTCTCCTTCACTGTCAGAACTGACTTACAAGTCTGACCTTTCTGAGTGCAGACAGTTTCTGATCAGTCGTCATCAGTGACTGAAATGTGGAGATTCTTTATCTTTTCATTAAGAATGTGTGTTTCCAGAACAAAGAATCTGTTTCATATTCATGTTAACACCGTTTTGTTTTTTTAAAAAAAGAAAACCCTACCTTTTTTTGTTTGTTTGTTTTTAAACCAGTTGCAGACCTGCTGGTGGCACTAAGGGTTAGTTTGTAGGTGAAGTTTCAGAATGAGAACAGTCCAGTGGCACAGATAAGAATTGGAATAGCAGTGTCTCTCAGTGCAGTTTAGGCTTGCACAGCTGCCTTTATTGTTTCTGACTAATACTAGTATTTATGTGAAAACTGCAAATTTGTTAATTTGTTACTTTTCTTTCAGAGAGGCAAAGAAAAATGTGGAGGCATTGACAAACTCTTCAGAAAACAGACGGACTTGTAGCATGCAGGCTCCAGATTCATTTGAGGTGGAAAAAAGCCCAGCTAATGATCATCCTCTTCCAGAACCCAGATTCCCCTATCCATTTACCTCTTGTTTGTCTGAGAAGGAGCAGAAAACATACTTGTATCTGATGACCAAGTTCTCAAAAAAAAGAAACCATTTCCAGGTTAATGCAGCAAGTCAAAGGGAATTTTTCACATATATGGTAAGATATGTACATATGAACACCACAAAGGGAGTCACACATTTTCTTTTCTTACAAAGAGTAAAGGAAAAGGGGAAAATTCATTTTCACTTCAATTTGTCATAATTAGTCATAGAATTCATGGTATTATGAAAGGTAGTAAAGGTTGGAAGTATTCAGGATGATAATATTTTAATATTTTTAATAGAAATAAAAAGTGTATTTGGTTATTTCATTGGAATTGGGGTTTTGTGGCTTTTTTGTTTTGTTGGGGTTTTTTTAAGTGATCTAAACAACTGAGGGTAAGTGTAGATCTTTGACAACTGATTAAACAGCCCCCCACCCCCCAAAAAACCCCTTTTTTTCTGAGGAGGAAGTTAAAAGTTGTCCTTGCTGTGATTTTAGCATTTTGTACTGGCATGTAGCAATCTTAGGTAGTGTTAGGCCGTGGATACATTTTGATGTGATCTTTGCCAGCTGTGGGAGCTTTGTTCATTAGCATGGGAGGGCCCTGTGTGCTGCCCTGCTGTGCTCACACAGGAGAAAGGCTGAGTTCATCCCTGCTGTGAGTCTCAGCAATGCATTTATATAGGCCAGCTTCATGTTAGGTGGGAGAATCATTTTAGTTGAGTCCTGTAAAATGTAATTAATCAGCAAATTGTTTTGAGCCATTGCATTTGGTTTCCCATGCTTCCTTATTAATGCTAATTTCTTTGTTTTATGCTGTAACAATGGAAATATAATTTCCAGGCACATCAGTAACTACTATGTTGTTGTTACTTAGGTTATAATTTCTCACGAAATCTGAACTCAGATAACTGTGACTTTGCCGTGTAAACTTCATCAGCCGTGTCTTGTAACCTTTCTGTTTATAAATCACCGCATCAAAAGAAACTTGCTGATTTCTGGGGATAGTGTTTTGTTGGTTTGGGATTTTTTTTTAAGGAAATGGGCCTTGCAAAATTTTTTTTTATTTAATTGAAACTGAACATTTGCCAAATTGAGCAGCAAGTGGAATCTATTCCATCCCTCATTTCATTACTTGTACTGTCTCTCTGGAAATTTTGCTGGTTAGATATCTAGCATAGAGGACTCTGTTTTGTCTTAAAAATAGATTTTTCCTTCCCCCAGCAAATGAAAGAAGTAGTAAACAATGAAATTGCAGAATTTATGAAATTTGCCCAAAACGCTGCAAAAAACTGTGCCCAAGATTATGATGCCATCTCTGAAGATGCACTACGTTATACTGAGGTAATTACCAATGGCATGCTTAATTCCAGCCCTTCTTAAAAAATTGTCTTGGAATCATGATTAAGATACATAGAACTGTTCATGGGATGTGATGTTTCCTGACCTTCTCCTGATTTTATATTGGGATGAGATGGGGAAGTGGCCATTTCTCTTGCGCTGTGTGTTGTGGCTTGGCCCGTGGTTCGTTGGTGCCGAAAAGATGTAATAGAAGGGAAATCACTGCTTACAATACTGCAAAAATATTTATTCATCAAATAAATAAATAATTTCCTTATGTTTGGGAGGGGAGAAGCTGCGTTTCAAGTGTGCGTTTCCATTAACAAGTTGCTCCTAGATACACGGTGCTGGACAGAATGTTAAGCTTTCCTCCACAGGAAGGCTTAGTAGCGTGTTCTAAAGTCATTGTAATTAGGGATTACTCACACTTTAATCATAACCCTCTGCAAGTTCATGCTGTGTTAAATATCCACTTTGATGATTCTGAGATCAAACATGAATTCAACTTCGTGTATCATTCTTGGGTTTAGAGCACATTTTAATGAACCGAAAATCTGGAATTTTTTCCAAACTTTCCCATTAGGGGGTTAACACAGAGTTTGGGCACATGTGAAGACAAACAGCTTTTGGGTTTTTTCCCCCTAAATATTGGGATCGGCTTTGCAATTTTATATCTTGTCATCTGGTCACAAAATGTGTCTCCAGACTTCAAGTCCTATTTATTGTTAATACCCTGACTTAAAAATGAAATAGAGGCCCATATTTTCTTTTAACCAATACTTGCAGAAATAACTCATTCTAGTGACTAAATAAAAACTAAATATCCTAAATGCCTAATTCAGGTATCAAAAAAATTATGTCAAGTTGACATGATAGCGAGTTTTAAGGCAAATGGAATCATCCTATGCCTTTACCTTTGTGACTTCTGCCTAGGCCTAGTGTAAACTGGGTAGTAACACAAAAAAATACTGGTTCCTCTAAAAGCCACAATAAATAAGCTAAAAAGAAAATAATTACCTGGTTTAACACAGTTCAAGCTGTACTCAACTGCATGTTTTTAATGATTGGTCTGAGCTGTGTGCATACATTGTCAGCCTTGCATATGAAGGGCTGAGGAGAATCTGGAATGTATTGCAGTTCTCAGACCAGCGACTGTAAGAGTATTAAAGATCTCTACTGGTATCTGCAAGTTTTTAAATGCAACTTGCGATTGCAGAAAAAACTTTTCAAATTAAATTCTTATGAAAGATTCAAATGCATAAATTATTTTTCTTTTTGTGGTAGGAATTGCTGCGTGTGTGTATTGGACATGTGCAGAAGTACCCAGAGTTTTACACCCTCCAGGAGATCATGAGTATCATGGGAGGAAAGTTTCATACACAGCTGACCTTTAGGCTGGAAAAAAATCTTCTTGCAATGGTAACACCTTATGTACACATAATGGGTTTGTGGGTTTTTTTAAATAAGTAGAATTACATTGGGATTGTGTCATGCAAGGATTAGGATTTTTGCAACTATTATTCAGTTCTTGAGTTAGGGGTTATAATTTAAATTATTAATTAAAACTTAAATAAAATTATTTTGGTAGTAAGGCTGTTAACCCTTTTCACCAGATGTTTGCCAATAAAATGATTACATTAATAGTATGTTTTCTTATATCACATAACTTTATAATGCACTTTTGTACATTCCTAATATTTTTCCTCGTAAGAAGTGCTGTGAAAGCTGTTTTCTGACACTGCTTGATTTCCCCAAGGGTACAGCAAGACATGGTAAAACAGATTTCCCTTCCATGCCTGTTCAGCTGCCCACAGATTATAGCACTGTTACGTCTATTATAACCCCAGAAAAAAAGGCTCATGTTATGCATAATGTAAGTAACCTTTTATTGTCATCTTTAAGGCATATTTTGTACAGAGTGCAATCTGATCCTTTTTACATGTTGAGCAGTTTTTAGATTGCATTGCACCATTAAATAGCTGATATTTCTGTTTGTGTTCTTCCACTGTGAAAATCAGGGAGTGTTTGTTCTGTAGAACTGAGTTTTTTGACTGTTTATTCCAGATAATTTTTTATCAGCTAACTTAAGGAGTTTTTTCACATATCAAAACCCAAACTTTCAACAGAAGCACTGTAATTTCAAAGACATTTGCTGAAGAAAGGAGCAGAGGTGATGCAGGAGAATGTTATAAGCCTCAAGAGATGTTAGAGCTATAAACAGAGCACTTCTGATGGTGTCTCAGGTGGCAGAAGAAAGAACATTGCTGGTTTTTTCTTACTTCTCTCATGGTCCTCAGTGCTCCTGGGCTCCCATTATCTTCTTAGTCCCTGATGATATTCTTCAACCTCATGAGCATTGCCAGCCTCCTTCCTTCATGGAAATGTGTACTTGTAATATTAAACAATTCTATCATTTCAATTTTGAATTTGTATTCTTGATGGTTTTATATTTGTTTTAAGGTTATTCATATGTAACTGGTATTGAAACAACTGTGCAATTTCAACCATACTTCAATATTAGATGTCTCTTTTGTGCTGTTACTGAACTCATAAGAAGGTCTGTAATATATAATTGTGAGTTAATCTGGTTTGGAGGTTTTTCTTTGCTTCAATGCACTCCCGTATTTCATGATTATCTAAATTCCTATTCAACCTAGTAATTCAAAGGTATACAAATTAACTGAAAATACAAGTTAAAAAGACATATTTTCTCACGCTGCAATGTGAATGTATAAGATGCAGCTGAAAACCTTCAGAGGACTTTGCTTTTTCATTTCGAGTCCTGGGACTGTGGTAGTATTTGGACTTTTGGGGGAGTAAGGGTTGTATATATCCATTTTTGATTGGGTTCGGAGTTTTTCTTGTAAATTTAAATTTGAGTGTATTTCTTAAAAAAAGAACTTCGAAAGAAATAACTTTTTTTTTCTCTTTAGGATATTAGTTCAGATTCAAATTCAGAAAAACTTGCTTTGAAATACTGTCCTCAAGTTGTTTTAAGTAATCAATCATTATTTACTTTACTGAATAATCATGGACTAAACTACAAGGAACAGTGGGAAATTCCAGTTCGTGTTAAAATGATCACTGTTGCAGGTATGGTGGGGTTTTGTTATAAAACTATGGGGGGTTTGTCCAAAAAAGCTGGAAAGCTGATCCAGAGTCGCTTTTTCTACCTTGTTATTGAGAATAGGAACAACCTCTGCAGCTATCGCCATAAACACTGAATTTGGACATTCAGCTATTTTCCACCTGGGGAAAAAAACTAAAACAAAAAAACCAGTTAAATCTGGTTTTGCTTTTCAAAACTCCTAAGTTGTGCTCTGTGGAAAGGAAAAGGTTGCATGAAGCTGTTAAAATTAGCAAGTGAACTGATTTCAGTAAACTAAAAAGCAGAGAAGTTCTGAAATTTTATGAAAAAGCAAAGAGCAAACGTTTTCTGGAATTAAAAAGATCTATTTACATCATAGTATAGTAAATAAGGAATGAATGCCCATGAAGATAATTTTTTCAATTGCAACAGAAAATGTTTTAATAAACTGAAGAATTCATCGGAGTGCTTTACTTTAGTTGTCAAGCACTCCTTCAGTAATCTGAATATAGATTTCCTCCCTTACCTTTTTTTTTTTTTTTTTAACCACAGTACAGTTTATTCAAGTATTTATAATGTTTGTTGTGTTGGAATGTCCTTGAGTGCTTTCTGTAGCAGACTTACAGATAGTAAATAAGCTATCAAATACCTGCAAAATTTACAAATTTTGACTTTCCTACATGAAATTAAATTACTTTATCAGTAAAGATAATGCCTGATTCCTTTTGTACCAACATTACAGATTTTAAACTTAATTTTTGAATCCAAAATTAGCACCTAAAGGGCATTCAGGTTGTGTTAGAAATACACAGTGGTTCTTGAAGGGTTTCTCTGTGCTTTCCTTTTCCACTTTTCCCTGTAACCAACCCCTTGCTTTAATTTACTTTTTTTCCTAAAACAGGGAGACTGTGTTCACCATGTGCCTTGGCTTTCTCTATTGTGATGGGCATGATATTCCTTTTATTTTTGGGTGATTTCATATGTAAGTGTGTTAAGGGGTAAACAAAGGAGGAGTGGGGCAGTAGAGCCCAGACAGAGTTATTGATTAGAAGAGAAATAAGCTGCAGCCATCACTTGGGCAATGAGACTTAAAAAAAAAGAATTGACTTTGAAACAAGGATGAAAAAAGATCTTTTTGGAAAACAGGATACATTTGGTGATATGATGCTGTATAGGAAGTGATGAATCCTCAGTTCTTATTTTACAAATTCTCTACTTAGAACTGCATTTGAAATATGTTCAGCTATTAATGTGGTGTGTATTGCTGCTGCAGGATCATAGTAATTCACACTGTATCTGGACATACTTTTTATTTTCTGTTGCTGATGAATGAGAGGATCATTTTTCACTTCTTCTGGTGTGAATGTGCAATGGATTTGACTGTAATTGGAAGTTGAAAGATTTAGTATTTAAATTACACAACAGTCTTTCTTCCTTTCATTTAATATGTACTCAATCTTTTCATTCTTGAAAAGGTAGCAAACCAGCTAAAGTGGTTTATGTTGATTCTCCTCTGCTGAGAAAAGAAATGACAGTAAGAGAGAGGAATCAAATCTTCCATGAAATTCCAATGGATTTCCTAGCAACTAAAACATCTTATGTTTCGATTTCTGATGTATCGATGGACAAACCAGCTGAGGACAACCTGTTTCAGTGGGATGTATGTAGCTTCATCTGTTCTTAAAAACAAACAAAACCAAAAACTTGTGTTAAAATTCCTAAGTTGCTTTTTGTGTGATAATAAAGGAAAATTTAGGTTTTCTGTTGGTGGTTTTTCTATTGCTCAGTTACAGACCCTGTTAGAAAATGTCTGTCTAGTTCTTTTAAATGCTTCTACATGGGCATCTCCGCTTTAATGTTTACTTCAATAAAACGTATTTTGATGAGTTTGCTTCAGTGGAGAAAGTTCTGTGAACTTTTTCTCTGTGAAAAGGCCTTTCAACTCATAGGACCCCAAGATATTCCAAGTTAAACAAGAAAAATTGTTTTTCAATTACTGCTCCTCTTTCCTAACAGTCAGATATCGATGGTAGAGCATTTTTTGTGTTTTTAATTTAGCAACGTCTTATTTCTTGGTTTGTTTTGGGGTTTTTTAATGTTATTACTTTCTCATCCCTGTGTTAAGGTGTGTTCTGATACCTACCAGTGCAGGACAGTTCCTCTTCCAGATGACACAGGGATGGACTTCGATGATGATGTTACAGAGCTTGAAACTTTTGGAGCAGCTACCAAGCTCTCAACAACTTCTAAAATGGAAAGTACTTTTCCTGCAGTTAATAACACTGCTAAAATTTTATCTCATGGCCTGAAAATGGGGGTGAAAGATTCATCTGCCATAAACAGTGGAGAGGAAGAAGAGAAAAACACCTTTTCTGAGCAAGAAGGTTCTGCATGTGCCAGTGTGCAGCTTCCATCATTAGATGGCATTCCATGCTTCAGCCCTCAAGAAAATTCACCTTGTAAAAGCTTTCAGTCCGTGGAGGTAGGACTGAACAAAGCACAACGTGTCATGAGCAAGGAAGTGTTGGACAATGAAACAAAATTAAATCCTCTGTCTATTGCTCTGAGTTCTGAGAAAGAGCCTGATGCTGCACAGAAGAAAGAGATTTGCACTTCTTTATGCAGTAGTGACACAGATGAAGAGCGTTTGATAATTGATACAGAATGTGGAACCACTGCTTGTTGCAAACCAGCTGTACCAACCGCTGCTTCTTGTACATCAGCAGAGACTGCCAGATGTCGTTCCCCTACCCAGAGTCCTTTAGCAAGCATCACTGACTGCTCAGATACCATGGATCAGGGGAAAAAAGCCTCCAAGAAACCTCCAAGAAAGTTATCCAAAGAATTAGATCCTGTCGGGCAAATTTTGAAAATGCAAACCGAACTTCTCAAGTCCCATTCCCAAAAAGCTCAGGAGCCAGTGGTAAGCTGTGATAATTCTAATGCTCTGCCAGCCCAGGTGCCTCAGTCTCCAAAAACATCGGTGACCTCCAGCACAGAAACTGTGCCAGCCCCAGCCTCCAATCCTGCCAGCTCCTCTAGAAATACCTGGACTTGGCTTTTTGAGGGAGTGCAAAAGAGTAAGTGTGGTCATTGGGTAAGGAGGGAAATTTAACAGAAAACACTTTATCTGAAGAATGTGGCAGTAGTGCATCTGTTACATTTATTTAGAGATGTGACTCAGGTTACCAGTACCTCCTCTGTGTGAGGATTACTGTCTTGCACACAGAAGGGAGCATTTTAGGAGCTGTTTGTCCACAGAGGCGATTGTGAAATACTGTTTTACTGTAGAGAAACAAAAAATTCTTATACACAAGGTTTTTAAGCAAGGAAAATAACCCATTCCACTACCGAATGGTTTATTTGAATGGAAATTCAAGTATTTGTGTAGTCTGTTCTGCAAAAGTAGTTTGTCAATCAAAAATAGAATTATTTTACTTTTTTGTAGAATTAAAATTAATCAAATGATGCCATTAAAAACTGGAAAAAAATTGAAATTTGTGTGTCTTAAGTTTTGAGCCCTCTGGTTCGGTTGCTGTTGCTTAACTCCCAGCACTCTGTCCCTGAAGGCAAATGAGGATTCACTACAAGCCACCTCTCCATGTTTTCAGTTAGCTGGGTATTGAATCTGTTCTACACCTGGACCTTAACCCAGAACTGCAAGTCTTGAAGATCCTGGGGACCGTGGACTTGGAGGTTTTCCTCACATGCTCACGTTGCTTGTCAGCTCTGTCCAACTGAAGTTAGAAACACTTAATTGTGTTAGGTAAATATGCAGGAAATCAGACAGGTGGTGTCAGGGCAGATACTGTTCTCAAATATTTAATTCCAACAAATCCATGCTTTTTGGTGGGAAAACATGTTTGGTATTTTCTGAGTAGGTGTGCATTTGATCATGTAGGATCTACTTAATCTGTAGGTTAACACAACTAATTCGGTTTTAGTTGACGTTGTGTTATCACTTCCTACATTTTTATTTATTTAACTGAGTTTTAGTAATTACTAAGACCATGTCTCCTCCCTCACTCTGAAAGGCTGAGAGGCATGGTACTTTATTTCTCTCTCTGTTAGAGTATAGAATTCAGATGTTTTATAATAGATTTTTTTAAATAGAGGTTGTGAAACCAGTGTTGCCAGCATGCTGAAAAGTGACTGCGTAAGGATAGAAAGCATAATTCTACAATTTGAAAGTTCTATAGCAAGCTGAGAAACCTCTTTACATGTCTGCATTCATTGTAAATAAAAGTTTTCTCTCCTTTGTGCGTAGTGACTGCAGCTTAAAAAGCAGCTTTTGAACGACATTTATACAAGAATGGAGTCTCACATTTGGAGTTCTCTATTTGTGTGAGAAATCGAATGATGTGGGATTATTCACTAGAGTGAACGTTTTCCAAATGTAATTATTTTTAATTTTTTTTTTAATATGTAAGTGACTTTTTTGTGCCTAATGAAGTAGTTTTCACCCCAGAATCAAAGGAAATGAAAGACATCCTACAGTAAAAAAAACCAACCCTAAACAAAACACCCGAACATAAAAACCTACTGCAAGGGAAAAAAGCTAATCAGCTTCATGGTAAAGAATGTCCAAGCTTGCCATTTTCTGGGTTCTTCATTTTCTGTAGGAAAGCTGCCAAGTGAACTTCAGCTGCTTGAAGAAGACCCTTCAGAGTATCAAGCACCTGAGGAAGGCAATGTTGTGTACAAGCTCTTCAGTTTGGATGATCTGTTGTTACTTGTGCGTTGCAGTGTGCAGAAAGTCAAGTCACTGCCACGATACCAGAAAAAGAAAAGAGCCCAAAAGGTAAAGATTCTGTTTTCAGCTTTTTTTGGGTTGATTTTTTTTTTAAAAACAGTTGTGCTCAGCTGGTATTTCTGGTATTCCCAGTCCTTGATAGCATTTGTGCTCTCACTGAGACAATTGGTACCTTTAATTGTGACTCTGCAGTGTGTCTTCTGGAAGTAAATATTTGCTAGACCAAGACAGGGAAGAATAACTTGTGATTTCTTTAAAGCTACTTGATTAGAAGATAAGGAAGAGTGATTCTCCTTTTTTTACTACAGTAGTATGCCTGGGTAATGGTACTCATGTGAAAAAAATGTAATTTTGAACTATTCTTAAAAGTTAATGGAGTAATTAGGGGTTTGACCCAAGGCTTTGAGAATGTTCATGAGCATAAATACTTTCAAGCAGGATTCAGCCTTGCTATCATGCCTAGTTAAGCAGGGAAATAGGAGATAAAATGAACAACAGAGAACACAAAAAGAGATTCTATTTGTTCTGCTTGAAAATACTGTGGCATTTCTTAGCAAATGGTTTATCTCATGGAATTAAGTGGTTTGAATGCAACTGTAATCGAAATACTCCTTGCAGCATCAGGAGAAAGAAATTTTATTCTGTAATTCTCAGTAATTTGTAATTTTTTAAAAGAGTCCTCTGAATCATTCAGCAAATTTGTTGTGGTATGTCCCTTCTGAGAATCCTAGAATTACATCAGGGGGGTGTTTATGCTCTGTTGAAATGGAAATAATCATTGTAACTCTGATTACTTACCAAGAGTCTGTGCTTACAATCTTATTTTGAAGAAATCCTATCTCTTTGCTATTGATCCTCTGCTCATAAATGCCTGGGGATAACTGCTTCATTATTTAGAAACCAAGCACTTGTTTATTCTTTTTTTTAAATTTCTGCTGAAATTTAAACTGTGGGTTGTCAGTGAGAACTGGCAGTGCTTGTTAGGGTTACCTCTCTAGTTAGGGTAGCCTCTGATTTCAAATGAGAGTCCAAGCATTAGGTTCTAGTTTCAAGTGAGATTCTGACAGGAGTGATAAATGGCAGAATTCTGCTAACAATAAGCAAATTAGAAATGTCACGTGTTTTTTCTTAAGTTGCTGCAGAGGGCAGTAGAGCACAGAAGTGTAAACTTCAAATTAATTTAGTCACATGGAAAAATTACTAAGTAGCAGAATTTTATTATTTGTAAAAGCTTGCCCAGGCCTGTTTTTCTTTTTTCTTTGTCCTGTCCATTTCACCTTTCTCTATATAAAGTCTCTGTACTCCAAAGTTTGTACTGTGGATTTCACAGAATGGGAACCTTCAAACAAAATCTCAGAAATGTCTTTGTTGCTTCAGCTATGGTGGAAGACTGTGGTTATTATAAACTACAAAATATAGTTAAATTGTGGATGGCTTTGGACAGTGAGTGCTAATTTTTTCTTTTATCTTCTCTTTTTCAGCTGACTCCCATATTCCTGTTGCCAAAACTTGAATACCAAGCCTACTACGGTGTTGAAGTTCTTACAGAAAGTGAGGTGTGCCAGCTGTGGACACAGAGTATGCTGCATTCTGAATGCTTATTTTATATTGGTAAGTTCGTGTGTTGAGTTTTTGCTTAAGACACATGTATGTGTGAGTATTGGTAGAATAACAGAAGACATACATATTTATTAAAGGTATATTCCATATGTCCTTTCTTATTTATCTTTCTATTTTTGTTTTTCACTTCCATCTTTCGTAAGTTCTTTGTCTAAAATTTCTGTTGGGTGGTGAATGAGGATGTTCCAACTTTGGTTTTAGAGAAATAGTGTCCATGTCCTTTAGAAAATGCTGTATTCATGTTTGTACAATGACATTTTCAAAGTCAGGAAAGTTTTTATGTTTATTGGGATATATGTTGTGTATAGAAATTGAAATTATGCATATAAAGAATGTCACCAGATTATTTTAACAACGATTTTAATATATGGAGAGCTTGCTGATACCAATTATCTTGTAATTAATAAGATTTTAAAAGGGAAAATTTGCAACAAAGTGGTTAGTTGATATTTAGAATATGCTTGGTGCATGCTGCTGAGTGAGGGCAGTGCTGTTTGTACAGTGAGTGAGTATTCTGCAGTGGGGACTGCCTCACTTTCATGTAGAAACAAATCTGGGTTTTAGGGTTGTTATGGCAGCAGTTGTGGCCTGTGGTTGCCTAACCTTTCCACTTGTGCACTGAATTACACTTTTGCTGTTGTTGGCTCACATCAGAATGCTATTTTAGAAACGCTAACTTCTCGGTTTTAGAATTTTTACATACAAACTATGCAAGCTACCATAGAATTATAAGGATTATGTGAAATCTAATGTATTTGCCAATTGCATCGTAGTCTGCTCTCATTATTCAGTGGAAATTGTATTTCTAATTTTAAACTTTAAAAGCAATATTTGATGTGGTTTTTCCATTCCATAAAAAAAATCCTCATGAAGAGCTTATTATGTACAGAGTTCTCTACTTGTAACCGTATCTTAATGTGCAGTACAGAAACATTTCTTCTTTTTATTTTTAGCAAGCAGACCACTATACTGAGTGTATTCTGAGTATTTGTACTGAGGATATATCCAGCATACTGAACTGCACTGCAGTTGAGCTTCCTGTAGGAAATGTTATCAAAGTTTTTATTAACGCTTTCAGAGTGGCTAGCAGACTAAGGAAGTAGTGAACTGTGGAGAGAGGGCTGATGTTTGCTAAGTGCACAAAGTGAAGAAGTGAGTACCTATCTAATCTCACATCAGTTACAGGATATATTGAAGGTATGGTTTGCGCAGGAGTTTGCAGACAGCTCATCCAGCCAACGCCCCTTTTTATGGAGGCTCTTGGGAATGTAGGAGAAAGCAGGCTGGGTGTGCAGGTATTGTTCCAATTAAAGAGCCACAGAGCTCTCCCCTTCCAGCACAGCTTTCCTCAGTGTGTCCCCTGTAGTTACCTGCTGGCTGTGGAACGGGCAGTGCCCTGGGCTGGCAGGCTGCACTGACCTGGCTTCCAGCACATCTCTGTTCCTGTGCTTGGGAGAAAGTGTCCTTGGGATTGGGAAACACTGGTTATTCCAGTCATGTTTGTTTGTCAGCTCCTGGATACACTCTTTCCAGAAGCAAGCCCTGGGGTGCACAGGAGTTCTTTCGTGGGCTCTGAGGAGGCACAGGATTCTGTGGGTTGTCACTGTCCTGCGCAGTAAATGGGTACTCCCAGCCTGCGGGGCAGATTGTTGATACTGCTGTGCAGTTTCTTAGAGAGGTAGGTAAAAAAAATACGTGGAAGTAAATACCCATTCTAAGAAAAAGCATCTACCATAGCCTTTAATAGGAAACTGTTACCATATTCTACTTGGGGAGGCTTTCTGCTCTTGATATATTGCAAGGTAGCTGTGAAATTCTGCCTTTCAGTTTGTGTGTCAAAGGGAGCTGTGAAAAATGCAATATTGCAAGTGTCCAGATTTACTCAGAGGGCTCTTTGCAGTAGAGAGCTTTGTCCTGAAACTCCAGGGACAGTTCTCGGAGGGTGATGATATCCTTGTGTTACGAGCAACTTAAAAAGGGGTGAATCTCTCATTCCCTGTCACTAATCTGATACCTGATAGTGAGACTATTGCAATGATGTGTTCAGTGTAAGGAGACAGGCAGAGAGCTTCTGAGATCATGCTGTAATTTGAATTATTTTAAGTGAAATGCTGTGCTCTATAATAAAATAATTTTTTAAATCAAACACTTTGTGAAGCCGTAGACTTACTGCTCTTTATAAATTTACCCCACAGTATGAGTGTGGAAGTATGGAACAACATGGTTTGAAAACTATGATCTTACTAACACAGTACTACAACTTGCATTCTTGCTCAGTTAAGCCTCTAATTTTAAAGTTTTGATCATGTAGCAGACTTCAGTGTTAAATTGCATAGGTGTTTTTGGCTATTGAAAAAGCTTCATTCACTGTCTCAACCATCTTCATATTGCCAAATGAGTATGGATTAGAAGTTCTTTGGACCTTGGTCTTTCCCCTGTAATTGTCTGGTGGTAGTGTGTGTGACAGAGGGAGGATCTCAGCTCAGCCGTGACTCAGCAGCACTGCCAGCTCAGGGGTTGAGACAGAAAACAGACGTGTAACTATGGCCTCCTGCAGCAACTGCAGAGGGGAGATGAAGTTGAATTTTTTATTTAGGATGTTCTCAAAGCAGGTACTGATGATTTGCACAAAAGCAGAGACACTATCATCAAACAAACATCTTCCTCTTGCTAGCAAAGCACCTGGCTTGGTTGTTGATTTAAGTCACCTTGCTACTCAGATAGGAAATCCTGCATCTGCAAAGGCAGTAATTTCTGTGACAAGCTTCCCAAATAAGGCACTTGTACTTGATATAAGCAGTAAATAAAGTAGAGATAAGCTTTGCTGATTAATGGGAGCATTTTGCCCTGACCATTATTCACTTATTTGCATTAAGTGCCTAAGCAAAACTTTTTGCAAGAATATCTTACCTTCATATGAATGGAATAATATTGGCCTTTAAATTAAGATTATTTGAAAAATGGGTTGGAAAAAAGTACTTAGTGTATGGGTAACTTACTACATGTCAAGTATTTTCAATCAGTCACTTCTCAACTCTAAGATATAGTTATATAAATTAGGTGGAAGTAGTTCATAGATATTTTGTGATTATTTTTTTTTTCCCCAGTTACGTTGTCAGTGAGTTTAAAAGTAGAGAAGTCTCTGATTTGAGGAGGGGCTGATGAGGAATACAGACCTCAAACAGATTTTATTTAAATTATATTTTTAATAATGACTTCAAGCCTCTTTTTGTAGTCAGCAATGCAGAATATGAAATTTAGCTGCTTAGTCTTGCACAAAGTACTGATATCAAGAAAAGTGACAAATGTACAGTGTTTAAAGAAGTTGTCCTGCTGCATCTTTTTTAATTTGTTAAAGTGAGAGTTATTACTTAGTCTTCTTACACAACACATAAACTGTTGGTAATGGATAGCTTGGAATGTGAAATGCTCTGGTTTAGCAGTTTTAACTGTGCAATTGAAGCATTTACACTTCTTAAGAGAGCAGATTTGTAGTAAGACAGTGAATTCCGCTGAGTAGGCTGTGTTTTATTATGCTGCCTTTTCCTCATCCTGCTTGTGGGAGCTGAAATAGAATAGATTTTGGGGAAAACATCAGCATGAGAAAGAACCAGAAGGCAAGGTACAGTCATCAAATCCATGTCCAAGCTGTGCTGGTGATCTGTACTGCTCATCAAGTGAAACGTGGGCTAAACTGTCCTTGACAGCCTTTATTTTAAAAATGTGATGAGGAGAGCTTTGAATTGTTGCTTCTGACAGAGTCCAAGACAAATAGTCTTTAACACCTTGCCATGATCAAGGCCTGAGCTGTAAATTGTAGTTTCTCAGGTGAGGGAGGGTGGAAAAAATCAAGAGACAAAGGTCAGAATCCTCAGAAAGTCATGCAATACATCAGAATAGAAAAGCAAGTATATTAAACTCAAAAGTAGATTTGTTGTAAAAGATCAGCTTTCAGGATCTGTCCAGTAAGGAAGCAAAGTGATAAGGGTCGAATGAACTTGTGAAGATACAAACTAACTAAGGAGATTAAGGCAATGGCAAAATAAGGTTCTGTATCCCACACATCACCCAAGATGTAAGGTTTGCTGGGGTCAGGCATCTCCTGGTTTAGAAAGACAGTCCAGGTACAGATGTCTGTACTTAAAGCAGCTGCACATTTTACTCTGTGTTATGGTGCAACATTGATAAATACTTTTCACAGTTCTATGCCAAAAGAGCAAAGTTTTGTATCCTTTTAAAAAGGCATTAGATCTGCAAATTAAGCTCTTGGATTTGTTTGGTTTTCTTTTTAGTGTATTAATTGTATTTCTTTTCTCAGGACATATTGATGCTTTTACATCAAAGCTTATTATGCTAGAAAAGATTTCTCCAGAAACTTTAAGAGAAAAGCTTGGATTGATTAAGTGAGTATTTTTAGTAAGTTTTTTCAGCAATGAATTTCAAACCCTAACAAGCATTGCAAGTTACTACTTCTACTATTTTTTTCTTTCACAGGCCTGCAAATTCATTGAATATACTTCATCATATTTTGAAGAAGGTGTCTGAGTAAGTGCTCAATTCTTGTTCGTTGTATTTGTTTGCCACATTGCCCAGTTCATCCTGTTTCTTCTGTAGAATGCTTGTCTACTCTGATTTTTATTTCGTCATGTACATGGAATACTTTACAGGCTCTCTTACGTCTATCATAGTATAATACAGTACTGTGTAAAATGTGCTTGGCATTGCAGGGCTTGCATAAATGATGCAAAAGAATAAGAACTTGGGGTTTTGGAACCGGTTTTTCAAGAAAGGAAACTGGACTCTTAGGAGCTGAGTAAACAGTTCACAGGAGTGAGGTGTAACGTTATGTATGTAGGCTGACATACAGAGTTTGGGCATTTGGGTTTTGTTAGTCTTTTTTGCTTAATTTGTAGAAATAACCCTGTTTGTGTTCACTTCTGCTCGCCTTGACTTATAGCAGCCTGTCTTTCTCTGTACAACATTGCAGCCTTTCTCCTGCTTCTTTATGTAGCTACTTCGAGGCTTTCAGACTGCAAGTGTCTTAATTTTTTTGTGAAGCGGGTTTCTTGCACTGTGAAGCCTCTTCATTCAAATTATGGAGGAGTTTCCTGCTCTTCATAATTTCTGTAGCTTCATGATTTGTGACTAAAATTTTTGATTGGTTGACCTTATCTTCCTGAAAACCTGTTTAATCCTGTGTGTGTTGAAAGCTTGTCTGTTCTGTGTGTCTGTGTCCACATGGGCATTGTTGTTCGTAAGGTGCTGGTTAAGGAAATATAGTTTGGCCAACATGGATGGTTTTCAGTGTATACTTACATGTTTAGTTGAATATGATGACAGTGTGTACATTGTTGATAAATTAGTACATTATGAATACATTATAAACGCATTAATTAGTGTGTATTTCTCAATACAGTTTAACGCTTTCTTGTGCACAGTCTTTTTATGAAACAGGGACTAAACATCTAATTGCATTAAGAACATATTAACTGTTCTGATCAGATTTTTAAAAAACCAAAAAACATTAAAATAATATTTTTTATTTTGAACTTTTCTCATTTTAGTTTGGAGGAGGGCTCTTATTTATTGACTCATGCTGGAGGAGATTCATCAGTTGCAATTTACAAGAGTTCTCTTGACAAGACCACGAGATCATCCTATAACTTGCACAAAGCTCACTGTGATCTGCCTGCTGTGCCTGCCACTCTCTCGGTCCCATGGGTACCCCTAGATCCCAGCCTCCCTTTGCCCTACCACATAAGTCATGGAAGAGTTCCATGCACCTTTCCGCCTGCACCCCAGGAAGGGTGGAAACAGAAGGTCAGTATCTCACTTGATGGAAAAGCAGATTAGCAGTTTAGGAGTAATCTATTTCAGTCCCTTGGGGTATAGCTGTGTAGTTTATCTGTCATCTTCGGGGGTCAGAATTTTTTGGGGAATCCATCCTGCTTTGTAATTTATGTTGGTGAATAAGTGATGCCTATCATGCTTGGGAAATTTTCCAAAGATCCTGCTCTCAAGTCTATTATTTTTGAGGTAGTATGGCCCTTTAGAAGTAAGAAAATTTTCAAGCATTATTTTTCTTAGCAGAGACTTACTCATTTGTGTAAAAGCCCAGCACTGTGAGATAGTTTTTAGGTTGAATTGTATGTTTTAGCCACAGCCTGACTTCATATGAGGGCAAAATTGTTGTGCATCTGTTCCTAATTACCTTGTGCATTTTGGTTGCTGCCAGAAGGAAGTGCAGGCACGTAGACAGGAAAGAAGCAGGATTGGTCACTTCTCACTGGTGACTGGAAGACCAGCTGCGCCAGTCCAGATGTGGCCTGTGGGTCTGTTTGAAATGATGTGAATTAGAAGGCATTTGTCTGAATGTAGTTGTATATGTTTGTGCTCAATGCAGATTGAAGATTATTAATTCTGGTAATTCTAGTTCGATTTTCTGACTGGTTGTTTTTTTGGGTTTTTTTAATTCTTTCACCATATGTGTGTAGATGGCTGGGGTGAAAGGGCAATCGGACACACCCCATGAGGGAAAGCCAGTAGCTATGGAAACAAAAAGCAAGCCAGCTAAGCCTGTTAGAAATGAAGGTGTGGCTCCAAAGAAGCTGAGGAAGAATTTCTGCAAGCAAAGAAAAGTGAAGAAAAAGTGGAAAGCTAAATTCAACAAAACGCAACTGAAGTAGGAATAAGCCTGGAGAAGAAGAGGAAACAAAAAATCTGAGGTTTCTTGCAGCTTCAGAGGAGCCAGAACAAGCTGGCAGAGGAAATGGCTCCAATAGCTGAAGCATTCTCTAAACCTTTAACCCTTTCGTTTCTCAGGGTACATGTTTCAAGTGAAAATCTCAAATTCAGTCAGACAAAAAAAGGATGTGGCTGCAGCCGCTTGGCTGGTTATGGGGAAAAGAGTATCTTTTGTTGGTCTGGTGATATTTATAGAAAAACTGCATCTTGAAGAGTGAAGAAGTGGCTGACGGCAACCTCTGATACCACGTAACGAGAAAAATAACTTTCCAGTTTTCCCAGTTTTTCCAGGTTCACTACGCATTTTTGTTGTCACATATTTTAAATATACATTTTATTTTCTGCATTGTCTATAAGGGGAACAACTTGGATTTAATTGTTTGTCTTTTTTTGACATGTGGTGTCTACCAGCTTTTAAATGACTTACAAAAACATATTTTTCTTTTTAGAATGGTGTAACAAATGAAGGACAAAAGCTGTGTTTATTTGAATAGTAAGGGCCATAGATTTGCATTAGGATACTTACAAGTACAGCTAAACAAGTAAAGTAATAACAGAAGAGCTGCTTTTTTGCATGTTTAAACTGCTATCAAAAAAAAGTAGAGGTCTTAAAGGTGTTCTTCAAGTCTTTTGTTTGGACAGAGGAAGTTACGAAGTATACATCTGATCAAGCATTCTTGTTCTCACTGGGACTTGATAGGATGTGTTTTAATGTCATGAGGGTAAAAATAAATTTTAAAATTGTTTACTGGAGTATACCCGTTAAAAAATCCTGAAGGTATGGATTTTTTTGAAAGCGGGCTTCAATAATGAATGTATATTAAAAATTGTTCTCTGTGAAATACAAAGCATTTTCTGATGTGGGTTTTTTCCAACTGTTAAGGTATATTTATTCAGTTACTCACTTTATTCTGTTTTTGGACCACTGCTTGTTGTATCTGCAGTAATAAGCTATTGACGAGCTGAACTTGTGTTTGCAATTTACAAATAGTTCTGATTTAAAATCCTAAATGCCCTTAGTGACTTCTCATAATAGGAATATTTTAGCTGTGAGTCATTTCTGCCAGATAACTGACTCTGTCTGGGGGATTCAAGGCGGTTTTCAGTTTGTATATATAAAACTTTTTGCCGGACTTGTATGGAATTTGGTTTCCCAATGTGGTGTCATGTGGCAGAAATGTATTGTCTATTTGTTCATCTCTCTCTCTATGCCTGTTACTGTACACCACTATATTACTAATGAGAGTGTACTAATTATAGAACTGTAATGGAGCAGCCTGGGCTGCTGCTGCTTGGCATTATTGCAGGACTTACCTCTGCTAAGGCTCCTGCAATTCTTTTTGGCCTGGTCATGCAGGCTGTCCAATTCTCTCTGAGTAGTGGTTCATATGTCCCCTCTGCCTCCCTCTTCTCCACATTTGGTGTCAAATGCAAACTCAGGGAAAACTGATTCCATTACATTATCCAGCTGATGTAAAAATACTGAGCAGTGCTGGACCTGAGAAGCTCTGTCCATGTCCAGCTCAACTGATTCAGCTTTGAGCTACAAACAGCTTCACCAGGAATGGAAGAAAGCCTCTGAGAAGGTGTTACATGGCTGTGTGAGACCACTGTTGGATGTCTGGTTCTCTCCATTCACTGGTGTTTGTTAGGAGATGAAATTGATGGCTTTGTATTGTGTTCAGACAGTCTGAAGCTGGTTTTGGAGGACTGGAGGTGACGTTCTGACCTGGCATTTGAGGTGACTGGTTGGCATATGTGTAAATCCGTGGAACTTTATCAGTTCTTTATGGTAGTGAATTGGTTATTGGCTGTGAAATCTGACTCTTCTTTATTTCTGTAGTAATGAGAGTTTTAAACTTCATTTCCACTATGCACTGATGAACTGCTTCCATTCTCATATGTGACTGGCTAAATCTCTTCACCTTTTCTGTCTGACTGCAAACACTCTTCGGAATACAATAGAAGCTGTCTATGTAAAATATATTAGGAAAAGATTTGCTGCATTTTTTCTCTTCTAATGTCGCCTAGCAGCTGGAAGCACAGAAAACTGGGACCAAGTGACCAGTCATCCATTCTGGTGCTGGAAGGTGGGAGATGTCAACAGCAAGGGACTCTCCCCACTTCCATGCTGTGAAGTTCAGTAGCAGTTACTGAGCCATTTGAAGAGGTATTTCTTTTGATTCTGATTTGTTTGCCCTGTGTTTTAAATAGCAGCCTGTTTCCAAAAGAATATAAAAGTCAGTTCACGTGTAGTTTTCAGAATGCTTAGTGCTGACCTGCATTTAAGTTTGCTTTTAGTTCTGTTGGTAGAAATTGCACCATTTTCAGTCTCTTCACCTGTCAAAGTCTGACTGCGTGTGTAATGTTCTCAGATGCTTCTCTGAGAAGTTATATAACTAAGCTACTTCTTAATAAAATGTCCTTTCCTATAAGTGTGGGTACAGTTCTTCCCAGAAGCACTGCCATTGCTTGGTTAAACTCCTCTGTACTAAAAGTATATTCACCTTTCTTTTAGTTGCTCTTAAAATATATTTTTCTACAGAGATTCTTAAACTTTCTTTGCAAGCTCAAATTCTGTTCCTGTATGTCCAAATCATTGCACTAAAATGTTTTCAAAAATACATTGCTGTATTATCTATCCCAAATTAAATTTCCTTCGCAATGCAAGAAAATACCTTTGGTGGCCAGGTCACAGTCTGTTTAAGCATAAAGCATTTGAATTATGCCCTGCTTAGTGTAGATGGAAGATTGTCACTGGCAAAAAGCTGGTTCAAGCCATTCTGAGCCTTATGAAGGTCTTCTGTAGATAATCTCAAGGCTGCTCTATATGGCCGTGTCTATAAGGTGAGCTAGTCCCCGTCTTGCTCTAAGACTGAGAAGACATTGTGATATATCTTGCTGAGGGATTTTTTTGTTGTTTTTATGTAGCTACAATATACTGCCAATATTTAAAAATTTTGTAGAATAATTTCGTGTAATGATTATTAAATAGTATCAGTCCTAGTGCAGCCTTCAAGGGCGTTTTTTGGTGTTGATACTTCTCTCTTCTGCTTAACAGTGAGAGAAGAGAAGAAAAGAAAAGTCTGGAAGGCCCATTATTCCTCAAGACAGCATGGCAGCTTTGTCTGACATGTAACAATAGAGGTGATAGAGAAAACAGTCTTGTTATTGTTTGTGATTAGAATATTTCAATAAATATTAGAAGAACAGTTTCACTTTAAACTCAATATTAAAAAGAATAAGGTAGCAATAACTATGTGGGGAAGGGAGGGGCTATTAGACCCCAGTGACATCTTCTCTGATTCTTGAAATGAAATAGAGCAGCCACATCCTTCCGAGTATTTGCAGCATGTTTTTACAAGCGTGCATTTCCTATTTTTGATCGCCCTAATAGAGGAAAAGTATTTTCTTTATTTTTCCAAATGGTCAGTATCCTTGTTGAGAGGAGCCACAAGGAAAAGGATACTGATACTGTTAACTAAAGCTGTATAATCCAGTCAGCCACTTTGCTTCCTTCAGCTTGACAGCCTAGTTCTCATTGCAGTGCACAGAGCCAGCTGTTCCAAAAGATGCATGAATACTTTTTGGTTTCACTGAAACTTACTCAGAGGTACTTCGCTCAACAGTTTTTCACCTGTGCATGAGATTCCTCCATTGTATGGCACCGTGAGTGGCCAGGAATGTCACCTTACCTGCCTGTGCCTTGAGAACAAGCACATACCACAAACCTCTCATTTCTCAGGTACTGCCAAGTGAATACAGTTTGGGAAGAAAGAAAAGAGCAAGCTCTACTATGGCAGATATCATCAGAATTCTTTGAACAAAGGTAATCTAGAGTTTTAAAATAGTTGTAGGTTTTAATAAGCCTTGACATACTTTTGAGTGTTTCAAGCCTTTTGCATTCAAGGACATGTAACTGAAATTGTATTTTTGAAATTTTACCTTGAAATGAGAGCTATGGACTCCCTGTCCATTCCCCACCACTGCCTTGTCCAGACAATCCTGAATTCTTGAATAATTTCAGGCTTTTAGGAACTAACGCCTTCAGAGAAACAGCAAACATGAGACTCTGTGATACTCTAATGATGCTGAGAACATTATCTAAATGCAGTCAGTCCTTTGCTAGCACTGCACTGTGTGAGCACTGTGAGAATAGTTAGATTTGTATGTTTAGGTAGAAAGGGAGCTCTTGAATTCCTCAGCAAAACAGTATCAAAGATGATACAGTGATGCCAAATGAAGACTCTTTCCTGTCTATTCAATATGTACTAAAGGTGTTCCTGTGGAGGTCACAGGGTTAAAATACACATCCTCTGCACAAACACAGAAAGTTTGGGCATTTTCTTATAAAGGCTTTTTTGATCTGAAAATGGTCTTCCAGAGTTTATACATAGGTTCATATACAAGTACCTCTAGGTGATCAACTGTGGAAAAAAAAGAAAGGTATTGACCATTCTAGTGCTTTTTCAGACCTGAAACTGAAAAGGAACGTGTCAAATTCTGTACCTCTGGACACAGAATCAGTTGCTGGCAGCAGATATTCTCAGTTGGAATTTACCTTTATGTTTCTAGATTAATCCCCTGACATGAGGGTGTATCTGTGTACCTGAGACTTCGATTGTTTTCCCAAACAGATTCAACAGAAAGTCTTGCTGTGACTCTTTTCTCCCCTAAGGCTTGCTGCTACCACAGCTGCTGCTGGAGTGCATTCTGCTGTGATTTGAAAGGAATGATGCAGCATAGCCTTTCTTACTGAAGTTCTCTTGTTCCTCCTATGTCAGTTCTTCTGATACACTTTAGCATAGAAAGGAAAACAGAAGGATTTTCTAAAAATAAATTTAGAAGTGCCCATGTTAAGAGTCAGTGTGGTCAAATTCACATTGAAATCAATGCTTCTGGTGTATTTTTCAGAAAATGTTTTAAAGCATCTATAAATAAAATGTGAATATTTGTTTAGAATTTTCATCTCTGAAAACAAAATTTGGAATAATGATGCAACCTTGAAAAAGTTGAAAATTCAAGTTTGCTCATGATTAACACTTGTTTATCCCATAGTTGAGTGAACAGCAGGAGTGCCACCCCATGCCAAGTCTGCTGCAATTGATTCAAAAGCTCTGCTTTCAAAAGCTCCACCTACCAAATCTTTGCATATACAATTCAAAATAAAAAAACCAGGAGGAATGCAAAAAAAAATCCTGCTGAAGTAAGTCACCCATCAGTCTGTCTAGTGTGGGCTATGCTGCCAGGCAGACAGAGCACTTCAACAAATATTTTTATGATTGGATTAAATTTGAGCTTAAAAAAGAGGGAAGGAAAAAGCTGTCAGAAGCCCGTGGCTGAGCAGGTCTTGTAGTTAAAAGCTACCTCAGCAGTCAAAACCTATTTATTTCAGAACCATGCAGTTAACTGCAGTTCTGTTCCATTGACTGACAGGAGGACAGTAACCTTGTGCAGCTCTCTGGATATTCTTTGTTTATAGCAGAAGTAATGAAATAAAAAGGAGGTATAGTTACTGCAAAGCTGCACATGCTACTTCCAGCTTTTGTAGCCATTTGTAAATTAACAAGTACTTGCATCACAGTTAAAATTCTTTGGCTTGTTTGCAAGTAACCTAAGCAGAATGCACAGTGAGATTGATTAGTGACTTGTTTAGTGCAAAAGCAGCACAGGGAGGTTAAGAAACCTTAAAGAATTTTGTACTGACACTGTTGCTGTCTCTGGAGAAAAAGCATCTTGTGCGTCAGTAGACCTGTCACCAACCTCTTTGGCTGGTTGTTTTAATAACAAGCAGAAAATTTGGGGGGGGGGGCCCACATGAATAAATAAGTTTGTTTCCTGTCCTCTTCAGGGACGATAATTCACATGACATCCTAGTTACCAAAAAAATACATTGTCTTCCATTTAAAGGTTTTCTCCCAGCCCAGACAGTCTGACTGAGAAGATAAAGTATTGTACACATTTCTTTGGCCTAGAGAATGTCTGTGGCTCCATGCTCCTCTGTGTGTGTGTATGTGTGTGTGCGCATGTTTCTGGCTGCGTCTTAAATTTGGGCTTCTAACTCTATACTGGCAAAACCTTCCCAAAGGCTTTCTTTGGTCCAGCCTCTCTCTCCACAGGAAGGATGATGGCTGGCTGGCTCTCCATGTCTGTCCTTGTTGCTCAGCCAGCTGGGCTCTTTCCTCTGCTGTTTTGAACTCATTTATTCTGTACACACTGATGGCTGCTCATTCTTGTATTAATGACTTCCTGGAGGGTAGAAGCATTGGAAAAATAAACCTTAGTGTTGAGAAGTTGTTTGAAAATGATCTGTAGTTGTGTTGGCACTGCAGCCCTTTGTTCTGTCTCCTCTGTCTGCCTGGTGTGAGCACTGGGTACTGGTGTGCAGGACACAGCACTGAAAGTTATCCAGCTCCAGTAGAAGTGTTTACTGAAGGCTTATCAGAAATCAAATGTGAAAATGTTAAGTTTTATGTGTACTCCTTCATGCTAAAACAGTAGGCTTTTAATATATTTTTTTCTTACTCATTAGAGGAAGAGAGCTCTGGTTTTAGAATTCAGACCTGTGCTTCTGACCTGGAAAAGTCATAGTATGCCTGGCAGAAACAAATCTCTTAGTAGCGGCCACCCAGTCAACAGCTATTTGAAGTCAACTTTCTTTGCCTTAAATTTTCTCTAAAGCTGTAAGATGCCACTTGTAAGAGCAACAAAAACATCAGTCCTATGCAATTAAAAATCTGTGATATTCCTTTGTCTTGCAAGGCATCATTCATGCCTAGCTAGTACCTCAGCTGATCCTAGGTAGTGAAGCTGATCCATAGGTAATGAAGTTTAGATCATGTAAGAACTTTCTCAAAATCCTGCATTTTGTGTTTTGGACTAAAACAAGATTGATATGCTTTAAAACAAACAAGCCACCAAAAAAACCCCTTTCCTGCTATTTCACATAATCGTTGATTTTAACTGAAAATTTCTGGCTGCATTCCAGATTGCTGTAGAAATTGTGTGTTGACTTCTTTCAGTGAACTTCTCACTGTAAGTGATTTTAAAATACATTTTCCTGGGTCATTTCAGAGGTGGCAGTATGTTAAACAACAAGAAGATAATTTTTGCAGTATGTAGTTACCAGCCTGCAGATTTGCCTTAGGAACCTGTTGTTTAAGCATTTTTAGAGTAAGTTTAAGTAGCTTAATTAGGTTCCTTGGAACTTCCAGAATTATTCTCCAGGATTCTTAGGGGCATATTTAAGGTGTGACAGCCTCCCCAGTACTTTGGCAGAGGCCAGGAGACTAATCCAAACCATGGGACTGTTTGTGTTATGAGTCACTAAAGTGGAAAGAGCACATAATGATGGGAAACAATGAAGCAGAACAGACTTGGTTTTGCATTAAACCTTTTAACACGATTCCTAGGAAAAAATTCCCTGAGGGCTTTTGGCAGCTTCCATCTTTTGTAGTTGTTTCTGTCCTTTGGCAAGACAGGCCAAAAACTGTGCAGTGATTATTCATGCTGGTCTGTTCTGGATGATGTCAGGGGCTCCTATGTGCACTGGTAATATTTTCTACAATGTTTTCCAGTGTGGTGGCTGTCTGGGGAACATTATTTTAGAGCTGGAAGCCATGATTGTTTTAAGCATTGTGAGATCTAAATGGGTTCAAAATCTCTCCTTAATGTTGTACTATATACTGGTAGCCTGTTTATACTAGCAGCATAGTGCTGATATTACTGAGAAAGCTGAACTCAGCACAGTGGGGTTTGGTTTTGAGATTTGATCTTTTTAACCTGTTAAAGGAACAGTTGAAGAATTAGTTCTAGGACCAAGGACAGCATGATACCTGGATTCAGATGGAATTGCAGTTCTCCAACCCAAATTACATTAACTGTGATTGAGGGTATTTGTGATAATCTAAGAACAGAAAGTAAGCTTTAATATCTGACCAGGCTTTACAGTCCTCGTTTTGTCTCAGACTGCATGATCTTTGCATGAGAAGGCAACTGGCTCTCAAGAAGGGCATCAGGAAGTCCCCAGGGACTGAGGAAATGCACTGAAACATGGTTACACACATATAGTGACTGTTTGTTTCTATATCCTGCCACTGTTTCATTCAGTGTAAAGACTCTGGAATTTATTCAAGTCTCCAATACCAGTACAAGGGATTTGGCAAGTGTTTCATTTCTTTGTTTGTGTGTATCTAGGAGACCTCTCCTAGTCACTAGATGATTACTCCCATGGGGCACACTGAAAAACCAAACTGCTGGTGATTCACAGTTGAGGGTAGAAACGGATTTGAGCTCCAGATACAAGTAATACTCATGAGAAACATATGCTAGAGGAGTTACTTTTCTAGGTTTTGCTGCACCTGGTATGAGTTGCTGGTTTACATTTGTTCATGATGCATATTCCTGGCTGGATCTCTGTGTCATTTAAATGTGCAAACCTCTCTGGCTTGCTCTAGTTCTCATGCCAAACAGAAGGAAAGAGGGTGCAGTAGCCTGGATTGAGTCAGGAGGAAAAGCCTACAGCACCTTTGAAGTTGGTGGCTCATGTTACCTGTGTCAGCTAGGTGAGAGTAATAAAGAGGTTTGCTTGCTTCTGAGCATCTTGACAGAGCACAGATGATTCCATGTTTGCCTTGAACAGTGAACAGCCAGTGCAATGGGTTGCACCACAGTGACCTAAACTTCATGGGCTTTGCCATGTGATAGAGACTTTATTTAGGCTGTATGTGTGCCCCAAGACATGTTTTTGTTATTAGCTTTTGTGAATATCTAAAGGAGTTCCTTTCTGATTGTAACTATAATCTTAGCTAATATTTTGCTTTGTTACTCTCTTGTATTGATTTGGGATCCAAAGTCACTCAAGCATCTGGTTCTTTGTGGAGGCAAGCTCCTTGTGCCTTGGAGTGGAAGGATCCACTGAGATTGAAAGATAAAATGCTGAGGATGATGGTGTTACTTACACTTGTGAGGAAAAAAATATTTGAAAATAAGAGTTCAAACTAAGAAAACCAGTTGAAAATATGTTAGAGTTCAAGCTAAGGTTATAGTCAGATATGCTTGGAGGTGGCAGAAGAGGGATACTGAACAGCTGACAATTATTTCACATATAGAGTTGAGAAGTAGCTGAAGCAAATCCAGTGATGAAACAGTATCAGGATATAAAAGAAAACTTTTACAAATCACCTTCAAGATGCAGTCAGCTGGTGGAGAGGTAGATGTTTTGCTAGCTATAAAGAGCATTTGCTGTCAGGCTCTTATGTATGAGGCACTTGGAGATTCTGCATGGGAAGTAACTTCAGGGCAGAATGCCTGTCATGTCTTTGTCAGTCACAGTGATTGCTAAAATACACCCTCTAAACAAGGTTACATCACCTGTCTTGTAACGTAGACTTTGTATGAAACAGATGAAGATAAACTGGAAACAATTTGATGAATCTAATTTATTTTTGTATCTTGATGAAGTAATTAATGTTGTTTACCATTTTCTTTAGCAGATGCAATGCTTAAACTTTGTTCTGAAGAGTTAGCAGTCAAAAGATGGAGCCTGATCAGTCAGAAGGCAACAGTCTAAGATCACCCAGCAAACCACAGCAGTGCAGGGCAGGCAGCCCAGGCGGCCAGTGTCTAACCTGGATGATCTGTTCATAAGCACACTGCTTATGCCTGCATACACTCTCTGTTCCCACACTGAACCAGCCAATGCTAGCTATCTTACCTATTATAATGCTTCATTTGTAAAACAAACACACACATAACAAAATACTAGAGATCTGGCCAACACAGAAGATCATTCCAGAGATTAAGTCTAGCTCTTTAAAAGGGATTATTTCAAGTAAATGAAATTCTGAGTGGAGAATAACATTTGTGCGGGAATGTGCATGGTAGTGTAGGAACAAGAGTGCACAGAATAGAATTGATCCGAGGGCTTAGGTTGTTAGGTGGAGCACCTAACAAGATGTCTGGTTCTCTGGTATTGTACTAGATAAAAGGTGGCATTGGTATTCTGGTATTTAGTCTATTTTTCAAAAATGTGGGATTACAATTCTGTAATATAGAGTAAACTCCCTCAACCACCCCCCCATCCCCCCAAAAAAAAGCCAAACAACCCAAAACACAACCTGCCCTTCCCCCAAGCAGAACAACCCTTTCAGTGTTTAGAATTTTACTAATACAGTCTGGGTGTGCTAAGCAGGAGTCCTTCCTTCTTTCCTCTGTAGCCATAGACATAATAACTTGCCAAGTTGTTACCCCGGGAACCCAACTAGTACAACTTTTAAGTTATACTTCACTGTCTTTGTAACCTGTAATTACTATGAGAGCTAATAACAAATCTCTATGTATTTGTATCATGGCAGTTCCCAAATTAGACACAAATAATCAAGATGCATAAACAACACCCAGAGGTCTGCCTGATCCATGTGCTTATCAGAATGGAATTTATATTATCCTCTTGCAACACATTCGGGGAGCAACACTAGATAGAGGCTCAGTCACACCTAGACCAGAAAGTTCTTTCTCCTGATCCCTCCCCTCTTTTTTTTTTTTTTTTTTTTTAATTGAAGCAACAGGTTTAGCTAGGCAATATATATTGACAGAATTGTGGCCTTCATACCTCTAGTGTTAATGCAGTGTTGATTGTTTGTAGACAGCATCCTGAAAGAGGTGAGCAAGATCTGTGTAGATGAAGGAGCAAAACAGAAGTGAGAGAAAAATTAGCTGGGGTGACTCCATATGCAAAGATGTTACTGCAAAGATAAAGTTGGGTCAGAGGGAAACTTAAACAGAATAGTCAAGTTAAGCACATCAAGCCTCCAGTAATATGATAAGAAGATAATGACAGGAAAAATCATGTTGGTGAGGTGGAAAAAAAATGGTATATTGAATTGAAAGAGGGAGGAAAAAAAAGATAAAATTACTATCAAACAATATTAAGTAGTAACAAAAGAATGGTAGAGTTGGCAATGGTAATGTCACTGAGAGGATGGAACAAAAGGACCTACAGCATGTCCATAGACTACAGGCTGAAGCTCAATCACAGAGAACAGTCAGAAGGGAAGAATGGGAAGTTGGCACAATTATATTTGTTCTTCCATCCACAGGACTCTGTGCACCCCCAGCCAAGCAAAGTGTGCTCTTGATTGCTGTGGTCAGCATGCAGGAAGTCCCAGGTCACAAACAGGGGAATTGCAGATGAAGGAGTTGTTGGTGATTTAAAATATCGCCTTCTATGCAGGTATTTTAAGGGAGTGCCAGGATCAAAAAATGTGAAAACAAATTGAAAACCTTTCTTGGCACTGCTTTACTAGTTAATGCATGTTTCTTCCAGTAAATAGCTGTGAGATAGACACAAGAGACACTGGACTTGAGGTAAGTGCAGTCCTTGTCCCAGCCTTTTATCCAGCCTAAAGCTGACAGTAGTGCTCAGGAGCAGTGATCACAGACCAGAACCCCTTGGGATACATGCTATACAAACCCTCCAAGTCCTGGGTAAATCTTCAGAAATAACCTATATGACATACAGTCTTATGGTCTCATTTTAAAAAGTGACACAGGCACTTGGCTGCTGTTTCCCCATGAATTAATTCCCTTTCCCTGTTTGGCAGATAACAGAAGGCTTTCGTATTTGCTCAGTCTGACTGCTGCCTTCCTTAAATCACTGGTTTTGCAGACGTTTTTCTTAAAGGTACAGAGAATATATCATATTTCCATGGGCAGGATGAATGGCTTTGGTATTAGGGGTTGGCTCTTCTGCCAAAAGTGTGACTGTGTTTTCTGCTGTTCATACTACTTAAATTCCCCAGCTGGGACAAGTGCCTTTGATGTCAGTTGACCTACATATACAGAGAGCAATTGAAGGAATTTGTAACATGTTTGAATATGTTTGTATCTTCATGACTCTGAATATACTGGCTTTTTTCCTATTGTCAATCTTTTTTCTTTTGAAATCACTTCAGCAGTCCCTGAAGTTTGTATAAGTTCAGAGAGGCTCCTGTCTATTTTGAACTGAGGTCAATGTGTGATTCTGGGTTTGACTAACTGATGATTGAGTTGGATGTTAGAGACAATATTTCTGAAGCTGTTGGTTATAATAATAGCTCGCTCGATATCAAACTTTTTGCAAACTGTTCATATAAAGATGTAGTTAGCCAAAATTAATGGTTGTATATGAGCTACTTTCTATTTTAAGAAGTATTGCGTTGTTAAAAAGATAACAAATTTCTAAGGAAATGGAAGTAGTAGTGTCATTGAAACAGGCTGCAGTAGAAGACTGAAAGATAAATGGACCATCCGGTAAGAGAATGATTATGTTCCTCCTCAATTAATTAATATGTGACTCAGCAGATTGTATACAAAAATCCAACATACATGTTGAAAACACTTTCTTCAGCTGAGGATGTTGTGGTTATGCTTTTCTGCTTTTGTATTAAGAATGTTTGACAAGAGATGGGGGTTAAAAAAAACTGTCCCTGAGGGATTGTGCAGCCATTAGGAGGCAAATTGGCTCTCTGGCTGCATATCCCTATTTCAAGCCCCTAATGAATACTCAGTACAGAATGGTTGTTACTTCTAGGTCTCTAAGTATTTTTGATCTGTGAATAACATTTCCAAGTTGCCAGTGATCTTCTTTTTTTCCTAAGAAACCTGAAAAGTAAGGGGAAATTATCTGTTTAACTGTTTGTGATAGACACTGGTTGAAGTGGGATAGTCAGGAATTAATTTTGAGAGACAGGTTCCTTAATACACAGAGAAATAACCACAGTGGCCTTGCCAAAAAGAAAGCTAATGTGTCAAACTAATGCAATATTGGCACTGACATTTTCTGACAAAATGCTGCTCCATGATTTTCCTATGGCTCTCCCTTTCATGTCACTTTTGTTTAACCAGAAAAGGTGTATTAACATTATTTTCACCTTCTGCAGTGACCAGTTCGTGTCCACTCTGTTGCCTCCTTGAGTGTAGTATTTCCTAATATTTCTCCCTTTTTGTACTGCTGATCTTGTTTCATCCCAGCAATTACAGTGTCTCTCAGCCCATGTTCTTGTCTCTTTTGTGTTTCCCAGCTTTTGCCACCACTGTTTTTGTGGACCTGGCTAAGCCTAAAACTTTTTTACCCCATGTCTGCCATCTTTGTCTATGCCTACAAAAAAATACTTCTAGCAGAGACAAATATCTCTTTGCAGAATCAAATCACTGTGTGACAGCATATTCCTGAAAGAACTGTGTAAGTCTATTCACCTGCAGGGGATTAAGAAAACCACGCCGAAGTTACAGGAAAAACTGCTTGTGTTTGGGGTGGGGAGTGCTTGCTGCTTTCTGCAGTATTTAAGGTCGATGACCAGTAAATGGTCCATGCTGTTGAGGTGAAACAGTAATCGCAAGTGATCCAACGGAAGATCTGCAAATACTTTTTAACTATATTTTGCTTTTGTTACAAGTGTAACACCTGGAATTCTATAATTGAGTTTTCATTACTCGCACTGGAAGAAGCTTTGATTTCCTGTCCCTGTGTTGGGTGTGGTAGGCCTGTTCGGGTTATCAGCGTGATTCAGGGAGCCTCAGAGCAGAGCTTGTGTCTCATTCTTCTAGCATTTATTGCTTGTGGCAGACGTCGTTTAGGCTTCTTCCAGCTCAGATATCCCCTGAACTCTGAGCACTGCTTGCGGGAAGCAGGCTGGGCCCCACCTGCACACTGCAGGGATCTTGGTTTGCTGTGTATGAGCCCAGTTCTCACTCCGGGGCAGGGAGTGCCCGGCTTGCTGGGGCGGGGCCGTTCGGGTCCGAGGCCGGAGCCGGGTACTGGGCACCTGGGACTCGGGTGTTGTGCTCTGCCCCGAGAGCCCCAGCACTGCCGCAGCCGCGCTGCTCTGGGGAGCCTAAAGCATGGGCTGCAACAACCACTTGCTGCCCCAGGAACGCTGGGGCGAGGGTTGGGGGGAATCGTACGGGGCCGCCTTTCCCGGGGGCACCGCGGGGTCGCATCCGAAAGTTGGGCGGCCACCGGGCAGGTGGAGAAGCGGGGCTGAGGATGAGGGCTGAGCCCCGACCCCTACAGCCCAGGGCGCTGCTCCTGGCGTCTCCGCAACCTCGGAAGACCCCTAGCCGTCCGACGGGGGCACGGTTGCAGAGGGAGAGGCTGCTCCTGCCCTACCCTTCCCCACCCCGTCCCCGTCCTGCGCCGGAGTCGGGCGCGGCCGGGTGAGTCAGCGCCGTGCCGGGGGGGCGCCAGGGCGGGAGGGGCCCGCCCGGCCCTACAAAACCCCGCCCGGGCTGCCGCGGGCCGCAGCCGCTGCCAGAGCCGCCCGAGCCGCCGCCAGAGCCGCCGTGCCCGCCTCAGCCAGGTGAGCCCTGGGCGGCAGCGCAGCAGGAGGGGGGGAGGCGGCAGCGCCGCCGGGCCGGGCTGCGGGCGGGGGTCGCGCTGCGGGAGCCGCTGCTGCGGCGGGAGCGGAGCGGGCGCTGCGCGGGCAGGATGAAGAGCGGGGCGGTGGCTGCGGTGGCCGCCGCCCTCCCGCACCCGCGCCCGGCTTCTCTTTTTCCGGCCCTGCCCGCCCGTTACTTTTCTGTGCTCGGTTCCACGCTGGGACGGTGGGGCTGTGGGCGAGGAAGCTTTGTGCGCCCCGCAGCAACAGTGGGTGTGGTGGCGGCGCTCAGGAAAGAAGAACCGGTCCCAAACTTCGTCAAACTTCCCCAGATAGTCGCTTCTTCTCGTCGTTAGGGTATACAAAGGCTCAGCTGGGTTGACCACGGTATTGTAAGTTCGCTTCTCGGCGCGGAGGCTTGCAGAGAAGCTGTGCCGCCAGCAGGCTCGCTGAAGGCGGTGTTCACTGAGATGGAGCGAAGAATTGCTCCTGCAGACACGGTGGAGCCCAGAGCCCGCCGCAGGCAGCGGCTCCTTCGTTTTCCTTCCCTTCTCGCCCAGGGAGCGGCCGCGGCTGCCGGAGCCGCTACAGATGCAGCAGCTGGCACGGACAGCAGGAAAGCCCTGCAGGGCAGTGCCGGGTGGGCAGCCCCCCCGGGGGTTGCCTTTGCGCTCCCCCGCGATCCGCCACGGAGCCCTGTGCGCCTCCTTGCTCGCACAGCCGGGCTTGGGCGTGGCTCTGCCCCTCACCCTGCGGAGATCCTGCTGCTGCCTTTTGGGTTGTGAGTCAGCTCGGACACCACTTCCTCCTCGAGTGAGGAGGGGAGGGAGGTAGGATAGAGGAATGTTGCCAGGTATTTTAACTGAAAGAGAAGTGAAATGATTTCAGGATAGTCATGCAGAAGTGAGTTATGTGTTTATACATGGCAACTTCTGTTTAACATTAATTCTTATGTTCATATTCAAATGCTGTATCTGCACAGAGGTGCAGACCCTCATGTATCAAGGTCAAGAATGAAAGACTTTTGGAACCTCTGCGCTCTTGAGTGATTCATCCCTGTGTGTGCCTTCTGTTGGTAGAGCTGGTTGTGATAAGCAGCCCTAGTGAGTACAGTTTCCATTGGCTAACATTCGGTGTAGATTGCCTTGATGAACAAAAAAACCCCCAAACCCAACAGGTTTTCCTGTAAAGTCTCAAAAGTGAGGATAATTTGAATTTGAAGAAACAAAAGTCCTTAATTTTGTATGTGCAGAGTATCTTCCTGGAATGGAACTTCCTGGGTTATTAGCAATCTCTGGAAGAGACTGGTTCAAGTATGTTTGTGGTAGTGTGGTTTAATGGGTTTTGAAATTCTTTTCTTTAAAGATGATTGGTTTTCTTTTTGCTCCAAATAGTGGCTTTAATTTATGTGCTAAACCTCGTTGGGTGGTTTGAGGAGATACAAGCTGGCCTGTTTGTACTCCTGCTTAGCATTGTATATAAATGAACGATTTTGAGGCCTTGTTTAATTTACAGCAGATGCTGCAGGTCTTCCTCCCTCTCCCTCATCTCCTCTGTTAACAGGCTTGCCCTAGTTTTTGGACACAAATGTGCTTCAAGTGGAAGAGTTTCCATTCTCTCATTCTGGGGATGCCGTTTCCTTGGCTCGGATGTCTGGGAACACCCTTTGTTCAGATCTTTGCTTAGTATAATAAGTGCTTCTTAAAATGCTAACTCTGCTTATTGAGCAATGTAGTTGTTTGTGCATACCTGAAACTTTTCCATGGAACACAGGGGTTTTTTCCATAATGTGTGTGAGCTGGCCCTGGGAATCATGATACGGGGCTGCTTTTAAGCACACATTCTTCTGTTACTAAACAGTTATGGGTATAAGTTGGTGAATCGAGACTGGGCCAGTATAATAACAGACCTGCAAACCAGTGCTTTCTGGGAAGGTTGAGGTCAAAACACACCATCTCTTTTAGCAGAATAATGTGATTCAGGATTGTGTAATGTGCATTTGGAAATTGGTTGTAGAGACTTGCCTTAAGGTATTGAAGTATTAGTTTACAGCTGGAAGGTAAAACTTGATTCCTTCCCAGTGTAAGGAAGAACAGGCTAGTGCAAGTATTTTCTATTTACATGTTTAAACCCATCCAGAACTTGTCAAAACTGCATCAGATAAAATCAGTCCATCGGAGAACAGTGAGAGTCTGTTCTCAAATAAGAGTGCTTTACAGAGCAGGGTGTGACAAGAGCTGTGTTTGTTCTCTGGATTAAAAAAATCTTTCTCTGCAAAGATTCTTGCAAGAACTCCCATTTTTTTCTTTTGCCAGCTTGCTTTGATGGGCAGTCAGTTGCTATAGCATTGTTGTGTGCTGGTGATATGAACCTGGAGCTGCAGCTCTATGTGAGGGTGTGTTAGTTCTGTTCCTGGACTCTGATCAAGTGTTTTGTTCCAACAAACCTGATTCAGTGTGGATTTTAATTGATTTAGAAACAGTAGTCTTGCAAAAAGCTGTTCAGTGATAATTTTTTTTTTAATGTGAAAGGTTATGCTGCTTTCTTTACTTTGAAGCTGCTTGCTTCAGCTCTCGCTGGTTATTTTCTTTGTGACGGGCAAGGCTAAAGGAATTCAGTTGCTCATCTTCGGTAGTGGTTGAAATACTGTTAGAGTACAAAGTTCTCACAGATAGGCTCTTCATTTTATTAAGTGTAAACATTAAGAACTTTATAACTCAGGAATATATCAATTTCCTCTAACCAGCATGATTAATAGTGCCAACAGCAGGTAGCAGCTTATTATAACTTCTGCAACCTATCTTTAAAGGCCTGGGTTGGATTTTTCCTCTGAAAAAAAAAATATTCTCAAATATATCAGTGCATGACTGTCATTTTTGTTTTCTGTCTTACTTTTCTCCCCTGGAATCTTAATTTTTGCTTGAAGTAAAGTTGCTTTTGTTACTTACACCTAGATTGTTTCAGAAGATGGAAGGTTCTCTTCCTGTACTCTGAGGAAAGGTGAGGTAACAGCAGTTACTCTACAAAAATACTGTAATTGTGCTGCTGCGTTTTATTGTTATAGCACTAGCTATTTTTTCCAAAAGTAAAGATTTCTTTGTTTTTCTCTTTCAGGAGCTAAAATTTAAAAATGAACACCTTTTCTAGAGTTTTAACCAGATCACCATCGTTAATAAACTATTTCAAACTTCTTTCTGGTTCTGGTTTCGTTGAGTGGAGAGGAGTTTGGTTTGTCTGGGAAATTGGCCGGGGTGGCTGGTACTGAGGAAGCCCCCATCCTGTCAGCAGAGTGGCTGATGGAGGATTAAAAACCATCTGAAAACCAGTTGAAAGGACATAGCCACGACTGGCCACACAATAGCTGGGAGTTGTCTAGGAGGGCATGGAGCCAAGGAACTGGACTGGGGAACCGGTGACAGTGTAGAAATGAAGGGTGTGGCACCCAGCTGAAAACAGGGCAATTTTGGTCTCAGTCTCGCTTATCAATTAGTGGAATGTCACTGGTTTTGAGGTGCTGCTGCCCTTTCCCCTCTCCTGAAGCCAGCTCTTTTCCTGGTTTGGTAATGCTCTCTGCAGCTGAATTGTAGAGGTCCTGGGGAAAAAAGCTTTCATTTTAACAGCAAATGATGTTTGCTGCAGATGCCATCCTGGGTGACAGGATGTGAGTGGCAGCGTCTGTCCTTTCCATAGAGAAATTTGAGAGCAGGGTTTTGGGAATGCATCAAGCCTTTTAAATATTGTCCCTGGCTTACAACCTTTGGAAAAGCTTTCCTTGATTGAGAGACTCTCACTATAACAGTCACACAGCTCTGGCAAACTCCCTGACCAGAAACAAGCATTTAAAAAAGGTGAAGTATTGTAACACAAGCTTATCACATCACTGTTCATTTCTGCAACATGTATAATCGATCTGAGGGTTGGGGTTTTCCCAATTTTTTTACATATACAAGCAACTTGTTATCCAGGTCCTGACAATGGAGCATTGATATTGATTAACTTGCCACAACGGCTCTTATTTTTGGAGCTACCATTTTAAGATAGTCCTTATTACCTCATCTCTGATAATTGTGTTACTAAGTGGTGTTTGTTCTGGGGAGCTAGAACAAAACCACAAGACCCAGCATTCCAGGGTTATAAATTGAACAGAGTTACTATGGCTTTGTAAAATGTCTGCATGAAAAGAAATAGTTCCACTGCATTTCCTGAGTACTTGAGGAATTGGGCATCTGGTTTAAATGCTACTACTTGTTGTTGTTCTTTGACTTTGAGCTGGACCAAGCTATATGTTTGTGAATAATTTTCCTGGTACTGAGTTGTCAGCTTAGGCTCTGCTTCTGAGGCAGAGATTCTCCAATTCCTGTTTAAGTATTTAAAATGCATAAGAAATGCTTGTTTAAGGAATTTTTATTGTACAATGGAATGAAGACCTCTTGCTGTTGCATTATTAATGGTGGTGTGACTGGGAAACTCTCAAACCTTTCCTGCTTGGTATTAGCAGATCCATTTGACTGTGTCACTTGAAGTGCTGCAGTGTTTCAAGACTGGTGTAACACACTGATGTAACTGTAAATATATTTAAATCAACTTTGGCTTTTTTTTCTCTCCTTCCAGCATTCTTTCAAGATGTCCACTGTTCATGAAATCTTAAGCAAGCTCACCCTTGAAGGAGATGTAAGTATTGTTATCTAAACAAGAAAAGTTTGTTTTACTTAAATGTCTCATCTCGTTCCTTTTACAGGACTCTGCACCAACAATTGTACTGAGCTGTACAGTTTACAAGATTCCACAGGTCTTGAACTTTTATTGGCTAAAAAACTAATCAGCAGTGATCAGTTTTCATCCACAAACCAGCTGTAAACCATAGGACAGTTACATGATTTAATGAGAGTTCTTCTAACTGGCCAGCAGCACTAGCAGTATCCTCCTGCTGGGCCTTATCAAAGAGATCACAGGGCAAATAATGGCTGGTTTGCATCTATGTCCCTTTCTGCCAAAGGAACAAGTGAGTTAAGGATGAGAACAGAAGATGAAAATATATTCAGTTTTGATTATACCCTCTGAATTTATTTTTTTTTTAGTTAAAAATGGAGAACATTATGAGAACAAAAATATTGGGGATCTAATTCCTGTAATGGTTATCACCAAAACCAAACTAGTTCTTGAAAAAACTTATTTTCTCATTTTTTGTTTTGGTTTTGATTGTGTATTTTTCACCACATCTGCAATTGGTTTATAGTTTTATTGAAATACCAGAAAGCCACAGTCTTTGTTTGATTTCTTAAGTTGCAGTTAGATGGTATATTACCAGTGTGGTATCAGCATACCATGCCATGAATTTATGGTTTTGTGATTGTCACTGAAGAGGAAGTGAATCCTATCCTTGCATTATTTCACCACGTTGCTAGTGAAATTGCTACACATATAAATCTTAGAGCTGGTAGCTCCAGATCTGAGCTCGCTACAAGCAAATGTTTGGGCAATTTTTGTAACGTGTGGCGAAATTACTTATAGCAGACAATGCTTGTGAAAGAGCTGTTGCAAAGAACTGGCCAGTGCACTGTAGGTAAGTGGGAAAACTGGCTTTGGTAGTGCAAAAGCAGTCCAGTCTTCGTCTTTCATGGTTGTGTGTTTCAATGGAGAATTACTTTTGGAATAATATTTAAGCAATCTGTTCCCAAGGGCAGAAATGTTTCTTTCCTGATGCTTGCAAGTAGTTGCAAAAGTCAGATTTGAATACTTTTCCATGGCAGCATTTCCATCAGGAATCCTGCTGCAGAGTGTAAGAAGGATCAGGCAGCTGGTTTGTGCTGTAAGTTGGAAGCCAGAATTACTGAGTAGCTGGCCTGTGTAGCTCTACAGCATTAGATCAGTTCCTCTAAGCAATGATTCAGCAAATGAACTGATGTTAAACACAGTACTTGGACCACCCATTTTTCTCTTAAAAATTTTTTAACATTAAGGGTATAAAATGGTTGTGGCTGAGCCCAGTGCTGTCCTGTGCTCTGCATCAGTGGTACAGCAGCTGATTTGAGCGAAGGTGAAGGAGATGATTGCCTCAGCCTTCCTTCCTTCCAGGAGAGGATGGAGTTGAGCTGAGGTTGATCTGTGCTCCCAGTTTCTGCATCTCTCCACAAGAGTGCAGAAAAGATTCTTGGAATACTCAGGTGTAGAGCCTGTGAAAGGGTCCTGGTGTTTTTAGGTTAAATTAAGCCTCTTCAGCTGTTAGTGATATTTGCTTCAGCTGTTGGTGGTATTTGCTTCTCCCTCATGTTTACCAACAGGATTAAATTTGTCAAGCTCAGAGGAAGTAAACCAGTTGGAGGACCTCTGAAACACGGTAAATGCATGGGGAAAAGACCAATTTCTCTGCTTTAGTTTGGCCCAGATGGGTGGTGAAGTTGCCCATCAGCTGGACTTTTACTGCCACACTGTAAAGAGTTTTATCCTGAACTAAATGGAAAGTCAGTTAGAAAGCTCTCTTGTCTGAAAACATACAGTCCTACTACTAGGTACACCTACTAGTGTACCAGAGTAATTGAATAGCTTGGAATTTAAATGGCTGTTTTTCATAGGCAAGCACCCTGATAAGACCTGTCAGGTGTCAGGGAAGCTGAGTCTGACTTGATACACGCCTTGGGTGGAGGGACAGAGGAAAAATGGCCACCAAATTGCAAATATGCTCTGTATTTTGTTAGTGTATGGTATCATCTTTACAGTAAAATACTCCATCCAAATTACTCAGAAAATACTTAGAGGTGGGTGGAAGGAGAGGTATCCAACTCTGCTAAGGTCACCAGGTGACTTGCTTCAGATTATCCAGAGTGCTGGTTAATGAGTAGTGTCCCAGGATGATGGATGCCTGGTTTAGGAATCTTTCAGGCACACAGATTTCTGTAAGGCTGCTTTGCATGTCTCCATTTACTGTTTCGACTGCCAACTCGATCCGCTAAAAGGACAGGCTGTGTTTTGTGGTGTGGCTCTGGGCCAAACTGGGGCCACTTTGCTGGACTGAGCTGATGATAAGAGACAAAAGAAAATTATTCAGTTTATTGGTGCTTTTCTGACTTCCCATCTCCACAGCATAAAACAGAATGTTTCCAGAAGGCACTGGGGTAGCTGCCACAGGAATCTGTACAGAACAGCGTGACCTCTACAGGGATAGAGTCAAAATTAGTCAGAAAGCATGGAACTTTTTAGTTAAAAGTTGTCCTCTTAAAAATTTGCATGTAAAAGTATTTTCCAGGGATATTAGGATAGCTTAGTCCTGTTCATGAACCCAGCTTTCTTTTGGAGTTAGAGATGGGAACAAAAGTTTCTGGAGATCTTTTCCAAGAAGGCTTAGTTGTTCATCCACTTAGGAAATGGCTGTGGAAATTTCAGGTGCTTGTAGCTCTACCTCTCTGCCAGAGGTTTAGGTTTCTAAATTGAACTCAGCAGAGTGGGATTTGTAAATATTGCCCACCTACTTGTACGAAAATCTGTGGTTTAGTTTAACCTTTCCCTGGGAGGTGATAACAAGCTGTTAGCTTAAACTGGAGCAGCTGGGTTGATTCTCTGTTCTGGTCACTCACTGCTTGCAGCTATAATCCTCAAGAGAGGGTCATAATAAACAGCTGATAAAATCTGGTAAATTGGAAAACGGTGCATCTGTTTACTAAGTGAATTTACCTGCAAGTCCTCTTACTCTCAGCAGAGGTAATTTGAAATGTCATTTGGTTTTGCAAGCCTCATGCTGCTTAAAGCAAGGATCTGCAGGCCAAGAGTTTCAAAAGATTATGAGTAACTTCTGCTTTCTAGAACTATAGGCTTAAATGGATTTTTTGTGTTATCTTTAAAATCCATGAGATTTGTGCACAAAACTTTTTCTAACTTTATCATTGTTAATCTTCAATTTCCTTCTTTTTTTTTTTTTTATCTGTAGCCTATAATCAAAAGTAAAATATTGGCTTCACATCGAAAACACTGTAGACTTTAACTTTCTTGGAATTAGTTTCCTGCAGTCATTTTCCTTCAGATCTAGCCAGAAAACTCCAGATTTTAGAATACTGAAGTTTAGTGAGTAAACTTGGAAGGTGTTAGGTTCTTGCTGCAATAAATATATCTATTTGTATATATTCTGTGTTATAATAAGCATGGCTGTGAATGGATTTCTGGACAATAAACGAGGAGAACAGAGTTCAGTGGCTCTTTGTAGAATTCCATTTTCACAGATACCTGATGGTAGTTCTTGCATTTAAACATTGGGCTAAATACCAGGCAACCGAGAGTCATGTGTTTGATTAACTGCAGCAATTACACAATTTAACTCTGAAGTTCTTTTTGTTCTTTTCCTTCCAGCATTCTCTCCCTCCAAGTGCCTATGCCACCGTGAAGGCCTACTCAAACTTTGATGCTGACCGGGATGCTGCGGCCCTTGAAACAGCCATCAAGACCAAAGGTGAGCAACAGGGGCTTCCATTCTATTGTAAGATAGAAGGCTGGCTTGCAAAAAACGAAACAAAACTGTGTCTCAAGACCGACATTTTGATATCCTTACTCAAGGATACCTACTTTAGGTGGTGTTGGATTTCTCAGACAGCACTGATGAGATCTTGACCATTAGATTTAAGTGCATGCTTTGAATATGCTTTTAAGTTTGTAGCCACGAGTTGTTGAGATTATCACTAAAGTGTCCACTTTTTCTCTCTTGACTCATCAATACTTCAAATTCTACTTCTTTTCTGCCACTTAAGAATGAAGTGTCAGCTCCTTTGGCAATGATTTAGGACTGGGCTCTGAATCATGGATTTCTACTGGATAGTTGGATTGGACATTTCTTCTTCCTTTCAGCTCTCCAGAGAGCTGCGTAGGGGTGGTTTGAACATTTTTCTCCTGCGTTTTGAACTAAATGCTCATGTATCTTGTATTAATTTGGGGTCAAAGAAGGTCCTAGAAACTAGAAATGAATTTGCAGTGTTTCAGGGGCAATGTGAGAGCTTCTCTGAGCCAGGCTCTTGGATAGGGTTCCCTCTGGTATATTGAAACCATCAGGAGAGCAGGGAGTGTGAACTACAGCTCTGAAGTAATGCCTTGGTGGTACTCCTGGGGCTGTGATCCTGTCCTAGTCCTGGGACAGGGAGTGCCACACTTTCCACACTTGCTTAGGCCAGAGGAGCAACAGCTGAGCATAGCTGGAACTGGCAAGTCTTTTGCCTTCATGTCAGGACAGAGAGAAATTGAAAAGCCAAACAATTTCTCATCAGAAAGAAATGCTAAGTCTTCCATCAGTGCCAGCAAAGCACATGTTTGACTTGCTATAAAATGTAAAATATTTCCCCTCCCTAACAAGCGCGCAGCTTCCTTTCACAAGATTTCTTAATTTAACTGCAAACATTCCTTATTAAAGTGGGTTCAGTTCTAATTTTGAATCATTTATGGTTTGGATTTAAAAAAAAAAATTCTTGTGAGAGAGGTGTATATATATCATCAGGTTTGGCAGCAGATGCTTTGTGTATGTGTAGAGTTTTATCTAGACTTCAGAATTTTTTGCAGCTCTGATTATAGGGCAAATCTAAACATGTCAAATACACCATCAGATTCTCAGGATGGGTACAAACGTACACATTTGAACTCTCAAGCTGCTAATTATTGCAAATGAAAATTGCAATATCCTAGGCATTACGAAAACTTTCCCAGTCAGGAAAGTCAAGCTCTTGTTGTCTTTCCACTTTCTCCCAGCGAAGATAAGCAGTGTAGTTAAGATACATGGGAACATTTAATTAGAGAAATGATTTTCAACTCTCTGAGTGAATAATAGGGAACCTACTCATGGACCTGTTCATAGGATTGAGCTTCTCTCTGCTTATTAGTTTGTTATCTAGGACTTATTTTGGGAAGGTGGCTTTAAAGGGGAAATCTCTTTATTGTTTTGATACTGGGCCTACCACCCTAAAGAACCCCACAAAAGAAGTATTGTGGAAAATTAAGAAGTAGAGTGTTACGACCCTTCTTCCAGATACTGTTTCCTTGCACTTAGAATGTTTTCTAACAGGATATTTTCATCTGCTAATTCAGAAAATTTGCTAAAATCTGAGCTCTCTCAAATATATGTGGGGTTTTTCCTCAAATGAAAATTCTGACTCATTCAGACAAGAATCTTTTTTTTTTTTATGAACAGTGACGTAAAGAGCTACCTGCAAGTTTTAAAATAATTTTGGGAAATATCTAAGTAATTTTTGAACTAAAAATATAGCACTCTTAATGAACAAACTGTCTATATCCACAGCAGCTACCATTTTCCTAGGAAGTATTACCATTTCTCTAGCAATTAGTTTGCATTGTATGTGAAAAGTAGAAATAAACAATGTAAGTTATCACAGAATGGTGAAGAGGAATATGACTTGTTCATTTTAAGACAGCAAGAGAGATAAGCTATAAATATACATGCAAACTGGTTTGTGGTTGAAAATTTTAAAAAACCTCAGGCACATAGGAATCATTTGGGGGGCTTTACTCTCTACAGGATAAAGGACTCCTGGTATCTGAACCCCTGGGCTTTCTTTGTGCTGAAAATCAAGGTCTGTACATGCTATGACGGGCCTGCATTTCACACTCACCAGAACAGTATTTCCAATATATTGGAAACTATAGCAGTGCTATGGAAATGATATCTCATGGAATCTTATCTCTGGCTATACCTTATGTAAACAGTGGCTGAAGCCTGGTGTTTACCATCAGGGCAGGCCAGTCTGGGAGAGTTACCATATAAATTATTATCCAGCTGTATCTCAGTAATGGAAACTCCTGGAATCAGACTTATGAATCTCCATTTTAGTGACTGGGTATAAAATGGCTAAAACTTATTTTACTGCCTAAACAGCAGCAGTATATCTGGTTTAGGGAAAAGATCTAGGGCAGAGTGTCTGACTGTTCTGCTCTATGTAATATCTAAATATTTCAGCATTCATGCACACTCTTCAGACTAATTCCTGAGAGGTTGCTAAGCCATCTGTTCATCTGTGGGGACCTCTGGAAAGTACTGTGATGTGTTTATTTGGGCATAGATCTACCTGCAAAAACTACACTGCACAAATACATTGTCCAGTCCTTTTCAGGGCTTTGAGTGGAGCTGAATTAGATGCAGGGGTTTTATATGTATCCACCAGCCTAGGAAGGGAAATGTGCAAAAATGACTCCAGATCATATAAAAGCAGTTTGTAGTTAGCAATTGTCAACCTAGAGGTTGCGTAATGCAAATAACTTGTTACAGTTGTGGCTTGTTCCTTTTGGTATAAATGCCATGGCTATGTTTCATTTTTATGCTGTTTAGCGTTTCTGCAGCAAATTCACCCAGTGCCTTGGCATGTCCTTTGTAAATGTTGGCTTTTTGCTGCATACAAGAAGCTGTTTAATTTCTTTATAATGCTCTATTGTGCCCTGTGTATAGATGAGCTGACGTACACGAACCTAAACAGAAGAAACTATCTAGAGGGGCACTAACAGAGCTTATGTTAGATTTCCTTTTCTTTTTTTTTGTAGCAAAGATGACTGCTGAAGTGTCCCTTTTCTGTTTTAGAGTTATTTCCTAGCGTTGAGACTTTGTGTGTCTGAAGTACTTGTTAAATAATTTTTTCAGGCTAGGTTGTGAATAGTTGTTACTTGCAACCTTTTATTGAGGTCTCATGGGATATTATTTTATTCCATGGCTGGCAGAATTCAGGCACAGGTTTGTTGTAGGAAAGGGCTTAGAACATAGACCTGTAATAAATTTATTATATCCAGAAACTGGTAAAACAATGATGATATGTAAACCAGTCAATTCAATCTTACAGAAGGGTCTCCTGTTTATGTAGTATATACAACATGCCTGTACCTTTTGACAGGGCTTTTAAGATTATGAAATAAAAGTTTTTAGAGGATGTCTGCTGGCTTGCTGCTGAGAGAGGGCAGTGCCTGAAATGCACCGAATTGCATCACTCATATTCCAAATATTAAAACTATCACTAAAGAAATATCTCATTGCAACACAGTTTGAGTTTGGTGAACCCTTGCTAAGCAAAATAGCAGAGCTGAAATTATGGTCTTTTTTTATCTAAATTTTTGCCTTTAACCCCATTTGTGTTCGTTTCCCCATTTTTGCTGATTGAGCTCCAACACTGTGATCTTACTAATGCCACACATTGCCTCTTTCACAAGAAAAGCTGTTATTAGGCAGAATTTTCTTTCTATTCCCTATTGATAGAAATGCAGGGATAAAATCTGCCTAGCCAGAATAAATTTGGAAATAAACTCTCTTTCATTGCCTTAAAACTTTCAGAGACTTTAGCAAACAGCAAAGTGTTGGAGCTGCTGCCCTGCTCTGCCCCACCTCAGCAGCTGTGAGTCAGCATCCTGTGCATGCAGCGTGATTCCCAAGTGTGAATGAAGTACAAGCACTTACTTTCCACTGCATGCCAGAGCAATGAGTTAACTTCATATTGCCATAGCATATGCATAAGAAACTTGGATGCAGTCAGTCATTTGTGGGCTTCTAATGTATAGCGATTGTGATGCAGCTTGAAAATGTCATTTGCTTTTTTGAATGCCAAGAATGGTTTCAATTCAGAATTTATTAAAAAGCTTAAGACGTTGGCTTGTGCTGTGGGCCTGCAACAGCTGAAAGGCTCAATGTCTGTGTGTGGCCATTTCTGGACAGGGAGAATTTGTTTTCTTTTATAATGTGGGAACACTTTAAAATGTGCGGGAGTAGATTATGGCTGAAATGTGCAGTCAGTTTTCAACCTAGAGTATGTAACTTAGACACATGATGCTTTCCAGGGCCTTTTGGCATCATTTGCAGGCCAAGCTTGTGTGAATAAGAGCACTGATGTAGGTCTGCCTCAGCACAAGCTAAGGACACGAGGCTACCAAGTGTAGTATTTCATAATGAAAAATGTGGTGAAGAAAGGGGAAGGATTTTTGGATTTGACTTATAAATTTAGATTCTGTAGCTAGGGGCTAAAAGGTCTTTTGCAAGGTTCCTACTTTATATGATTCGTTTTTATAATATCTGTTGCAGTTCTTTGTTTCAGTTGGGTAATAGGGAAAATAAATGTAGCTGGATTCTGGCAGGGATCTGAGTCCTGCTAAGTACCTGCTGATCCAGTCCTTACTTTCTGGGGTTTTTTATCAAGAAATCATCTTTTATGCTGATGTGTGTGCAAGTGTGAAAAAAGCTATTCATAATACTTCTATTAAACAGAGAGAACTGAGGTGAAGCTCTGGGCTTGTTCTGACCTCTAGGATTAGAGCCACCTGTTTGCTTCAAAAGCTGACAGTTGCATTGAAGTGCATGGATTTGAAATGATTCCCTTAAAACGAAGCTTTTACTGATATGCAGTTCACTTACTTAAAAGATAAGATGGGAGTCTGAGCACCCACATCCTCTAGGCATGCCAGTTACAGCTCAGCATGGATCTTCTAGTGATTCCAAAAAGAAGTAGCATACTTAATTCTTCCAGTGTCAAAATTCCTTCTGTCTTCTGAGCCTCTGAAACATACTGAATTAAATATACTGGTTTATTTTCCCATTTCTATGTTTGAAGTGATAGATAGATAAAATGTGTTAAATGGAAAATATAACTGCTTTATTAAGAAGCCTTAATTGAAAACACTAAAATGACAGGAGAGGCTTTAGTAAGTACAAGTTTTAAAGTCTGTGTTCTTGAGAAACTTTTTGCAGAATTCTGGGTGCCTGAACACAAGTGCACAGAGACACAAGTGACGCACAAGACAGAGTAGCAGAGCTGGTCACAAACTAGACTTTGAGGTGTGTACAAAGATCTGCATCCCGTCAGAAGTCTGGGCTCTAATTGGTGGCACTTCCTCCAGGGCCAGGATAAGATAAACACTTGCTAGTGAGAGCTGCTGAGCTCTGCTCTGGACAGCACATGTGCTGTGTTTGGAGTGCTGGGGAACATCCTGATACAAGAACAGTAACAAGAAAGCTTCTCTGACTGTCTGTCTTGTGTCTTTGTAGGTGTGGATGAGGTCACCATCATCAACATCCTGACAAACCGCAGCAATGAACAGAGGCAGGACATTGCCTTTGCCTATCAGAGAAGAACCAAAAAGGTAGTAAAATATGAAGAAATACTAATTATTGAATATTTTTCCTGTGGACAATTAGATTTTTCAGGGTTTATCTTTTCACTGAAACTAAAGATGCATGGCTTTGTCCATGCTGTCACAGTTTAGGACTGGCAGAACTTTGAAATGTGTTGAATATGCACAACTGGGACTGAAATCTGTTTGAGATGGTGCTTTCCTAGCACCTTCAGAAATCACAGTAGGATCCACAGGATTCCCTGGTGAAATGTGCTAAAAATATTGAGAAGTCACTGGCATGAAGTGCCTCCATTTGAAAGACAAAATGAAAGAGAGATGCTTTATGGGATTGATTTTTTTTTTTTTTTTTTTTTTTTCCTTTTGGTTGGTTTATTTGTGGGGGGGTTGGATTTCTGTTTGTTAAGACAACTCAGCGTAAGGGAAGTGTTCTGTTTGTGTTCAGAGAGCTGGCTTAGCTGAGAAAGGACTGCAGTCAGTTGTGCTATGAGCACTGCAGCTACGGAATAGTGATGTAGTGAGTTGAACTGTAATTAAACACTATCCTGTCAGAAATACCTTAGGTACTGATCTACTGATGGAGAGAAATCTGTAAAATGTGTGCAGAATTCTGCAAAATAAGTCTTGCTGTCTGGGAGGCAAGAGCTCTTCTCTTTTGAAGTTTTGAGAATCGTATTGTATTTGAAGTTTCATGCCCATGAAAAAGAGGAAACTTATAGAGTTTAGATTATGATGAATGTATCTCTTCCAGGTTTGCCAGACCCCAAATGGTAGTCCTCCAGTAGCATCCCAGAATGGTCATCTGAAACCAAATGTAAATGTAGAGTTAAATTTTGGAAGTTCACCAGCTTTTATGCATGACTGATAGAGGCATAAGCAGAGGCACGGCCAGGTTGGATGCGTGCATGTGTGACTACGTCTGCACCCCACCATCCTGCCCCGGGGACACTGGGAGAGCCTGCACATAAATGGACCCCAGTCATGAAATGTGTCACTTAAAGCTTTGTTAATGTTCTGCATGACCACAGAAATGCACAGTCAAGAAAATCTGCAACTTTTTTCTTCTGTTTCTCTCTCACATTTTTTCTTTGCTGCAACCCAAGAACAAACTGAATTTATCAGAAGTTTAACAAGTGCCAAAGAATAAAACAGTTGTGTAAACAATGGAAATGTGCAGTAGAAACCACTCAGAGAGATAAATGTGTGAGGAGGCAAGAGAGGAGGAAGTGGGATATGAAAAGACACGTAGGTATATCTTCTAGGGATAGTGTCTCATGATTTTCTTTGCCAGCAGTTGTGCAGATTTTGTTGGCAATGTGTTGTGCTGTACTAGGCTGCTTGCTTTGTGTGTTGCAAGATCTATCAATAGATCATAAATTTTGAATGTCACATAGTCTGGCTCTCTTTTCATTCCTTTGGGATGAGCGGTGTCTGATGAAAACTCTCAGTTTAGGTTGGAAGGGAACTTAGATGCCCAAGATGTACACCTTCTTCTAGATCAGGTTGCTCAAAGCCCCATCCAGCCTGGCCTTTTAAATACTTCCAGGGATAAGGCAGCCACAACTTCTCTGGGCAACTTCTTCCCTAAAATTTATTACAGAGATTCCTGTGGCAGTTCTGAAGAACCCGTTTTCACACAAATAAAGGCTGGAGCATTGTATCCCAAATGGAGTGGTTGTACTAAAATGTTTCTCAGACTAAAGCAGCCAGATGACCCAAACTCCTTTCCCTCCCTTGGTCAATCCATGCAGTAAGTGCATACAGTATTAGCATAAATTAGTGCCCTGGATTAAGTGGGTGACTCTGGAAATCAACTAAATGCCTTGGCTCATTATCTCTCTGTCACAAACTTCTCTGCGATTCAGCAAAGGTCGCTTTCTCTACCCCCTTTTCCCCTGCCTCTCCAGCTCACTAATTGTTAGTGAGAAACCAGCAACTGAAATGCAGCAATTCCCTTCTGAATGTTACAGATTTAACTCCACCTTAGGGAATACATGGATCTATGTGAACCCCAGACTTAATCCCAGGGATTTCAACTTTGTAATGTACACTACAGGAAGCTGATAATTAGCATAATTCAAGTTGCATCTGAAACCCGTAAGAGGACATGTGCTCTGACTCTGGTGCAGGTTTGCATCCTCTGCAGTGAACATCCCTGACTGTTTCTTTCTAGGGTTGACTGGCAATTAACAAGAGATATTTCAGCTACAATCTTGTGATAGTTGCCTTGAAGACAGACATAATTTTTCAGTGCTCAGGGATGATTTTTTATGTCCTCAGATAGCTGTTTGGGAACTGGGCCTTACAGTGGAGTAAGTGTGCAGTCAATTTTCCAATGTCTTAGCTAGTAAATGGCTGGGATAAGAGGAAAACCACAAATAATACAGTGCTGCTGGGAAAACTGTGGGAGTATGATGGAGAAGCACTGACCACAGGGAGTCAAACTCAGATCCATCTGTGCTTATTAGCTCCAGCAAAGCATCAGGGCTTCAGGACTGGAGTGAAGCTGTTCAGGTTGTCTGTACCGTGCTTCCCAGCACTTTGTCAGACACTGGTGCATTTCTTCTTCTTTTCAGAGGATTAGAAAAAAATTCCTTTGCCCTAATTTCTTTCTTAGGCTTTCACAGCAGGAAAGCTCTTTATGTTTCTGTTTTCTTGTCAGTTGTGTAAGAAACACTGCAACAGGCTTGGGGACTTAAAGCCCTGCAGGTTAAATGCTCTGGAGATCAGAAGTGAGCTTTAATTTCTTTTCTTCCGTTGTCCCATCTATTTTACAGGAACTTTCTGCAGCGCTCAAATCTGCTCTCTCAGGTCATTTGGAGGCAGTGATCTTGGGCTTGCTGAAGACACCAGCACAGTATGATGCCTCTGAGTTGAAAGCTGCCATGAAGGTAAATAAGCTTTGAAATTTAACATCGTTGATCTGATGTCGCTGTCTCAAGAAAGAATATGGACTTCATATCCAAGGCCACCGTTTTCAAACTGATTATTAATTTTTTTAGTGCTACAGTTTAAATATCCAGCTGGATCCAAAGTGAGAGAAATTCTGGAACTCTGTGGTTTTTAAACTCTTAATTAAATCCTCTCCTTAAGGAAAAAGTCATTCTTGTCAGCTCAGGAGTAACAGGCAGGCTGCTCTGCCTGGCTGCTTTGCTGACTGCTATTAAAAACAATGCACAAGTTCATAGAATGAGAAATCATTAAAAGAGCAGCTGTTAGCAGGAGCCATCAGATCCTCTGCTGGCATTTATAGGCTAATACAGTAGTTTCCAGTTACTAGGTCACATCACTGATCTTGAAGGAACATCTATACTAGACCTGCGCCTGTGTAGAACATGAGAAAAATGGGGCATCAAAAGCAGTCTTTGGAGAAAGAAATATCTGCTCCGCAGGCCACTGAAACAAGACTTGAGAGATGCTCGTGCTAGTACATTCACCTTTTTAAGCAAACTAGGGTGTGGGAAATTGTAGTTATAATCATCAGTTACATTCTGGATGTTCTTGTTCAGGTTAATTTTTTTTTTAGGAGTTAAAGACAGGTACAATGATATGTCTGAAATTTAGAACATGTCAATAAAACCAATTAATTAATTTCTCCAGATGATTAATGAGGAGTTAATAAACAAAGAAGAAAACAAAACCACCACCTCCACTGCATAAACACACGCTAACACACACCCCCCCCCCCCCCCAGAGGCCCCCTTAAGTTCCCAAACCCAAAAAACCAACCCACTATGGAGATGGTAACTCCTCAAAGGTGGGCCAAATGCCTTGTTTGAGTAATCAGATGCTGCCCTCTCCAGGTCTGAGTACAGCCAAACCATAATTTATTGTGACTCAGACTAGTTTGGGGTTTGGTATTAAAGACCAAGCAATTTGTGTCAGAGTAGCCACAAATGTAGAATATTCTATGCTCTCCATAGGTTGCTCTTCCCAGCTCCCAAGCACCTGGTCTGAATTAACAAAGCACCTCTCAATGCTCTGAATTTGCCTGAGCATAAGTTTGGCTCGATAGAGCATTACAAACTATGACTTTGGCATCAGAGTTGAGTAAAGCAAAGTTATCGAGGTGTTAATTATTTTTCTCTTATACATTCTTGGAAATATTTCAACAATGTTTAGACAATCATATATGTTGCTAGCCTTCATTTCTTCCCCTTCTTCTTCATTCTTCCCATTCTTCTGTAATGCTTATTAGAGCCATTGTGTGGAAAGCTCTCCTAGTTCTCTTAGCTTTAAGCCATTTTAATAAAATTACTTGGGTTTACTCCTTTTTTTTACCCAAAGGGTACTTTGCCACATAATGGCCTCCATTTTCCACACGTTCAAGACTTCAGCGTGAGACATTTTCCCAGGATGTTGCTCCTCTTGAAATCCTGTGGAAGCTATGCCCATTTTTGCCACATGCAAAATGACAATCTGTTACAGATGGACTTAACCAACAGTATCCTAACAGGAGGATAAGATTGGATTTTCTTCCTGTGCTCCCAGTGGATAGAAAAAAAATCACACAGACCATGATAAGTTGAACTTATCCAGTTATGCTGGTGAGAAGGCCGCCATTAGACACTCGGAGCAGATGCGCATAACATCTACAGGATCTCTAAGCCACCAGAAGTGTTCCATCTGTTGTTTCTCAGGTGCAATTGGCAAAAAATATCCCTGAACTGGCTTAGAGTGGGGGAGAGGAGGTGTCTGTAAGATGTTTTTAAACCATTGAAGCCTTCCTGTTCATTGCTAGCTCCTTGAGTCATGTGCGTGTTGCAGGGGCTGGGAACTGATGAAGATACACTCATTGAAATCATCTGCTCCCGAACAAATCAGGAGCTCAGTGAAATCAACAGAGTCTACAGGGAAAGTAAGTTTACTTTGCAAGTTTTCATGTACTGTGTCTTTCACACTATGTTACTTGGATAAATTCCCCTCAGTGTGAATTTTATTATTAGAAAGCTTATCCAAATCTGCTTTGGTTCTCTGCCATTTTGTAGTGGTGTTCTGGATATTGGTGTGGTTTGTATCATTTCATCTTGTTGCTTGGTAGCAAACAGATTGAAGGATATTTGCTACTAATACAAGTTGTGTCTAAATTAAGTTTTTTTTATAGGCTTTCCATGACAGACTGATTGCAAGGAACTCATGACTGGCTGGTAGCAATGCTGGGTTTGATGTAGGCAAGCGTGGGCTGGTTTTCATTGTCCTCTACACATGACTCAGTAGACTGTAGCTGTTCGTTTATGTGCATAAAACACAGTAATTAGCAGCCCTTTTTCTTGTAAAGCAGTATTTGTAAGACACCCTTTGCCTGAAAAGAACTCTTTGTTTTCTAGTGTACAAGACAGAACTGGAAAAGGACATCATATCAGACACCTCTGGTGACTTCCGCAAGCTAATGGTTGCCCTGGCCAAGGTAGGGCTGTTCACAGTTTTCCACTTTCCCTAATGTGTCTGAGTGGTGGCTGCCAGTGAAACAATTGGGTGTCTAATACACTCTTGAGTTCCCCTGTGTTTTCACTGACCTTTGGGGGGAAAAAATATTCAAATGAAATGAAAATGAGGGGCAAAGTATTTTAACAGAAATGCAGCATTCATAACATCAGCTTCATAATGGCGGTGGAGCATACAGTTACTCATTTAGCAAATTCAGGTTAAAGAAAAATAATGGAATATGCACATAGCAAACTGCTAACTTTCTATGAAACCTTTCTAAAATACTCTTATCTTGTTTGAAGGGCAAAAGGTGTGAAGATACCTCTGTGATTGATTACGAGCTGATTGACCAAGATGCCAGGGTAAGTGCTGGTAATGACCATGAAATATCTCCAGTTGGTCAGGCTTTTGGGGATATTGAACATAAAAGTACTGTGGGAGTGGAGAGCATTTGTGAAGTAGGTGTGTGTATTCCAGACTGCCCTGCCAGTAATGTTTGCTGTGTCAATGAATCTGCCACTTGCAATCCTGATACCTTCAGTTATCCATTTCCACAGGCTGCTTACCCTCTATACAGAAGCTCTCTCGTATTTCTTTTAGACCCATGAAGAGAAAGAGCCTTTAACAAAAGGAAACACGTCCATTGCAATGAACTTAGTGGCTGCTAATGCTTGTTTATTACATTGAGTCTGTCAAGAGCAGTTCTGCTGAGGTAAACAGAGCTAAATACAGAGTAAAGCTGGAGACAGAGATGAATACAAAGTAATTAGTCTTAGTTTCAGATTAGGTCCTTAAATGTTGTCCTGGTGACCTGCCCAACCGCTTGTCCTTGTGTTTCTCCCACAGACACAGTTCCAGTAGTGCTTATTTTTCCAGTAAGGAAAGTGTATACATCTGCAATGGCTTCTTGTGCAACTCCTGATTTTTGTGATTTTCCTTTTTTCTCTAACCCCAGGACCTCTATGATGCTGGTGTGAAAAGAAAGGGAACTGATGTCCCCAAGTGGATCAACATTATGACTGAAAGAAGTGTTCCTCACCTGCAGAAAGGTACTATTCAAGAAACAGATTTTTTTTTCCTGTAAGAGAAAGTTATAATTAAAATAGTAACTATTTTGTCCCAGATATGATTGAAATTATTGTGAAAGGCAGTCAAAAAACATAGGATATCTCATAAATCTTAATCCATGTCCAAGGTGTTAATTTTTTTTTTAATCTAGTTATTTCTGCACATGTGTTGATCTCACATTTTGTGTGTACAGCTCTTTTTTACACAGGTGTAATAATGCTCAATTCTATGCAACATGCACTGAAAACAAAGATGTTGCAAGCCTGGAAAACATGGTTGCAGAAGACCTTGAAAAGTCCTTTAGTTTTTACCTCTGTCCCAGGGTAGCTTAGCTATATCACGTGTTTAAATCTGTGAGTGAAGGCTCAAAAACAGCTTTGATACTGCTGTAAGCAGCACATGAGAAAAGCCATTTGAAGACTTCAGGGTTTTGTTGTTTCAAAAAATACCAGTACAGAATTAAGATGGGATTTTACCAGATTATGGAGGTGTTCAAGGAAAACAAAAAGGCCATGACATGGGACCTTTAGCTGACAAACTTACGCTTGTATTTAAGATGAAATTCTCAGGACTTGCATAAGTATTTATTAATCTATATTCCTGTGTCAGTGTTCATGCTTTGGGTGGTTAGTTCTGCCAGTTCTTGGTCTGGTTTTGGTTTCACCTGCTTTCTTTTCTGTGCTAGTGTTTGACAGGTACAAGAGCTACAGCCCATATGATATGTTGGAGAGCATCAAGAAGGAGGTTAAGGGAGATTTGGAAAATGCCTTTCTTAATCTTGGTAAGTTACCCTGAAGATTGTCTTTATATAGGATATTTTCAGCACTCAGGGCCCAGATTCACCTTGCTGGATGAGAAATTATCTGGATGTGCTGGTATTGTTGGATCCAATGGTGTATTTTAGGATATTGCAGAAACTGAGAAGCAGCTTATTTCTGCTCTCTGCAAAACATAAACTTTTCTTTCCAGTTAAAATGAAAATGCATGTGTGTTGTGATCTGCTGTTAGTTATACTTTTATTTGATAGAGAAGCTTAATGTTTGTTTCCCCAAGCAAACAAAAAGGTTGAAACTGTTCGGTATCCACATAAGCTGGAGAGAAAACCAGCTGTGTGTGTGAGAGAAAACAGGCAGGCAGTGAGGGGTGATAGGAGCTAATTGAAGAGTTGATTTGACTTGACACTGAATTCTCTGAAATAGGGAGGCAGGGTGTAAGGCTGGTACTGTGCCATGAGATGAAGATGACAAGGATGTTACTGTGTTTAAGAGGGAGTTCTTTAAGGGGAAAATCTGTTTCAGACTAAGGGTGAACTGAGAGCTGTGTAATGCAAATGGAGTATAAACAGAGCTCAGCCTTGAAAAGGAGGCTTCTGGTGGATTAGCATACAAGGAGTGTTTCCAGAAGAGAGATTGCTTGTAGAAGTGGAACAATGAATTGGGAGGTATGGAGGAGGCCTAACATTCAGAAATTATGCAATTCTGAAATGATACAATTTCCATGGAAGGAAACGCTTTCTCAGAATGTGAGCGTTTGTGGTTCAATCACAAGCTAAACCAAACAACTTCTAAGTAGCAAGTCAGGTGAAAATATTTTCTCTGTGGCCTCTTTTTGGAGGAACTTTTCTGAAAACCTTATTTTGACTACTTATCATATCTTTAAAAATGGCTGCAATATTCTGTGTCCTGCTATTCTGTGTATGGGCAGGATGTTTAACTATCCTTGTTTCTCTCTTCAGTCCAGTGCATTCAGAACAAGCAGCTGTATTTTGCAGATAGACTGTATGATTCCATGAAGGTAGGAAAGACTTTTTTTTCCTGCTACTATTTTTTTTGTCATCATTGTTTCATCAAATTGGATTCCTTAGGCACTTCTGTTCATATGAAATGTGACTGGCATGTAAATAAATTAACAATTACCTAATATTGTTCAAAAGTATTCTTTAATAGTTATGAGCCTGGATTATCTATTCAGATTCATCTGGTATAGGGAAATGTAGGAAAGGGTCTCATAATAAAGATCTTTATTAGATCAGTTGATTATCATTAGCAAATCTTTTGCATGTAACCAAGAGCAGATAGCAGAAAAATCTGTTTATTGAATGCCAAAGTAAGACATTAAATTTGCCTCAAAACATTTTGTGAAGAAAAAGGATGAAAGAGAAACACCTGGTGACAGGCATTAGGCAATACCAGGAAGACCTGATGAACCAAAACTGCTGCTTACACTCTAAGCTAAATTTGTGACTGCAAGTTGGTTAAACACTGCTGATGAGAAAGGTACATTCATGCTCAAATTCCTGGATCATAATAATGACCTTAGTTAGAAGATTTAATTCATTATATCTTTTATTGCTCATCTCAGTTGCCTGTAGTTTGCTGTACCTAACAGTGGTTTGTTACACATTTCAGCTATTGCAGTTCTAAATGTGTGTCTGCTTGTAGGGCAAGGGAACCCGGGACAAGGTCCTGATCAGGATCATGGTATCCCGCTGTGAGGTTGACATGCTGAAAATTAAGAGTGAATTCAAGAGGAAATATGGAAAATCTCTCTATTATTTCATCCAGGCAAGTTTTTCATCTTTTGTTTTATATCATGGACCTTTGCAGCAGACTTCATTGGATTCGTTGTACCACTAGAATTCATGGGAGGTGTGTTAGAGGCTGCAGTGAGAATTTTATATTATCCATGCACTATCCAGCCACTTGACAATATATGCAAGCTTTGTGCAATCAATTGATGTGTTCTGAAGGAAAATTTTGTTCAACTGTCCCTATCCTCAGATCAAAAAGAGAAGAAGTTGCTGAATGAAAATAGAGCATCTAAATTGCTGCTCCCTTTCATTTCAGTGCTCAAGGAGAAGGATCTTTAGCTAGAGTGATTTTTGCCCATTTCTGTGATTGGACAAGGGGCTATAGGTGCTAGGCTTTGTCTAACTTGGGGCATAGATAAAAAGCTTGTGTGTCTGTTTAAAAACTAGTCTTCTACACACCCTCACAAGAGCATATGCTACATAGTTCCTTGTGTAGATGAAGCTGAGTCAAAATATTGGGCCAGAATATTTTCCTGAAGGTACCAATTGCAGATTATAAGCAAATTTTTTAAGTTGTGAACTTGATGTATGATTTTTGCAGCAATCAGTGAAAAGGAGCAGAATCAAGTCCTTCAGGTTTCCTTTGTTGTGTTATTCTTTTTCATACCCAAATTTCTCTCCCTTCTTGACCTTGCATTTGTATTGCAAGAATGATTAAATAATTTCAGTTCACGTGTAAGTAAAACTCAGTCAAGATAGTCTCCTCCAGGCTGAGAAGTCTTCAATGTAAATCATACACCATCCCACAGGTCTAGAATATAATTCATATGCTTTCACATTTTGTGATTGTTTCCTCATATGTATTTTGTATTTTTCTTCCCTTGCTTTACAGCAAGACACAAAAGGTGATTACCAGAGGGCACTGCTGAACCTGTGTGGTGGAGAGGACTGAAAACTGTCATGGAAGAAACCCAAGTCCGGAGCCATGCGTTTTTTGCTCTTCATTTTACTGTAATCCTAGAAAACCTCAATTTCCTAGCTAACCTTGACTTGCCCTTTCCCTGCCAGAGCCCTGCTGCCGTTTGCTCCCCTGTGCTGTGTGTGCCCCTCTCAGCAGCTCTGCTTGGCTCTGCCAAAGGTCCTAACAGTGTATAGCCAGAGAAACTAACTCTCCAGGGAGAAACGCGCTCACATGTGCTTGTGAAAGGCTCTACCTCTCTGTGCGATGTTTCTAATAAAACAGAAATAAAAATTACGTTTTACTTTAAGAATACAGGTCTTTCAGACGTTAGTTTGAAAACTGTGTGAACAATTGGTGTGTATTTAGCTCTTGCTGTCCATTTTCTGTGTTATTTTTATCCTCCTGGGGTTCACTGCTTGTGGCTGAAGCCTTATTTTCTTTCCTCAAGCCCTTCATCTGTTTAATGATTTGATTTCTCAGCAGATCCAAAACCATTCTCTTCACCAGTCGAGGGAGATGATCCTCCCCCTCTGCTTGGCCCTACTGAGGCCACAGCTGATGTGCTGTGTCCAGTTCTGGGTTCTGCAGTACAGAGAGACATGGAGCTCCTGGAGTGGGTCCAGCAGAGGGCACAAAGATGATAAAGGGAATGGAGGCTGATGAGGAGACCCTGGGGAAGCTGGGCCTGTTTAGTCTGGAGAAGAGAGGACTGAGAGAGGATGTGATTAATGCTTGTAAATATCTCCAAGGTGGCTGCCAAAAGGATGGTGCCAGACTCTTTTCAGTGGTGTCCAGCAACAGGACAAGGAGCAATGGCCATAAACTAAAACACAAGAAGTTTCACCTCAGCATGAGGAAGAACTTCACACTGAGGGTGGCAGAGCACTGGATCAGCTGCTCAGGGAGGTCGTGGTCTCCCTCTCTGGAGACATTCCAAACCCACCTGGATGCGTTCTCTGTGTTAACTGCTCCAGGTGACCCTGCCTGGGCAGGGGGGTTAGACTGGATGATCTCCAGCGGTGCCTTCCAACGCTGACTGTTCTGTGAATATTTTTCCCCCAATTAAGTGACACTGAAACCTGAGCCACACCCATCTCTGCCTGCCTGTGAGGGGCCAACACCTGAATCCCTCTTCAACGTTTAAACACTTAATGTGCCTGTGTGTGGGAATAGTTTGAGAACACTGAGAGCAGCCAGTAACAGGAGTGTTTTCTGCAGTAGAGCCGGGCTGTAGATCGCTGCCCAGGTGCGCCGGCCCTGGCCAATTCGGAGGGGAGCGAGGTGGGCGCTGCTGTTTCTGTGAGGGGCGAGTTCCCGCCTTCCTTCTGCGGCGGGCTCGGGCCGGGCCGGGCTGAGGGCATCGCGGGCGCGCCCGATGGAGGGGCCGGGCCGGGCTGAGGGCACCGCGGACCATCCCCAGCCAGCACGGTCGGGAGCCGGTAGGATGCGCTGTTCTTGTCTTACTGAGACACTTCCTCCTACTACAGCGTGAAAGTCACACCCCGAGTGTGAGGGAAAACGCGTGAAGAGCAAAACTTTCCCCCCAGCTAGGCGTGGGGCACATTACCCTCACAGGTGAAGGCTGAGGGGAGCGGCCATCCAGGTGCTCTCCAGGGGCTGGTGGTCACATCCCCAGCACAAATTAGTGCAAATACCACAGAGCTGTCAGGAGGCAAAATGGTTTCCTCTTTTCACAGCTGTTGCTCCTTTGGAAATGCAAAACTGCCCGCAAGTATCAGGTGTTTTCCCTCAGTCATTAACTGCTTTGTAGCCCTGTTTCAAAGGCTGAGGTACTCCTCAGAGATAATTATGATCTCTTCAGAAATATGAGAAGCACACAGGAGGCTGTTTCATGCCACTATTAGAAGGGTGAAAGATTTTGCTTAAATATCATTGGCTGTATACCACAAAAAATATTGGGTATGAAAACACTGCAGTTGGCAAAACATTGGGAACTTAAATGCACAAGTGATACAATTTTCCAGGAGCAGCTCCAATTTAATGCTTGATGGAGCAGTGTCATTCACACCTGTTTACAAAATGCCTCTCTGTCTAGATTTGTACATTTAAAAACTATTGCTGAGATAGCAAATCACTCTTTGAACCTAATTAGGTAAGTCATCTCTATAAATGTTGCTTGCTCAAATGTGGCCCTATAAAAGAAATAAAATGGCAAGTATTTTTCCAGTCAGTGGAATGAACAACTAGAATTTGATGGCTGGCACGCTCTGCCTCACTGCCACAGGATGTTCAAAATTGCAGGCTCTCTTTCTTCAGGAGCAAAGCCAGGTTAAATAAACCAGTGGGATTTCAAAGGCCAGGACTATTTTTACTGGTTTTAGACTAGGAAGTAAATTAGTCTCCTGTGAGATCTAGAAGATTTTTAGAAATTCAAGTCGTTTGTTGGCATTGTTGATTTTTTTTTTTTTTTTAATTACTGGCTTACTGTTGTTTCAGATAGGAATAAATTTCTAAGCTCTGGTGTTGATCCTGTCGTTTGGTTGCAGCCTTGCTAATGAGCAAGGTGGGTCCCTGTCCATAGTGTATTGTAAAAATCAGTTCTCCGAGACTTTGAAAGATAGGAGTACCTTGAAAAATTGTTCGACCGTGGTGCAACATTTTACTACTAAATCCCTGCATGGCAAATTGAATATATGATTAAAAAACAAACTTTCAGTTGCTGATCATGTAATTTAGACTATTACTCTAAGACCTATTTACCTTCAGAAGTAAAAAAAAAAAAAAAAAAACAAACAAAAAAAACCAACTTAAAATTTGCTATTCCCAATCTTTGTTGTCCCAAGAACTTGTGAAGAAATTTTTTTCAGGTCAGATCTTGATTCAGTTTCTTCTGTTTGCTCTTTGGTGTTCCCTTTCCAATAGCACAGGCAACAACTAAAAGTTTTACACTTCACTGGCACCATTTCTTTAATTATCCCAAATTGCACAGCAAATAGCCGTAAAAGGATTTAATTAGATGTGTTTCTTACCTGACCTACTGTTCAACACAGATGCTGGAATATAGAGCTGTACCTTTGGGCCAGTATAACTTATTTGAAAGGTAGTGATGTCTCTAGCATGCCAAGGTGGTTTCCTGTCCTATGCATAAGGGAGACTTTACTGTTCCTTTCAGAATTCCCTTGCTCATATTTCAGAGGAATTAATCTAAGTTAGGGTGTAAACAGTCTAATTCAGAGTAAGATAATATCACTAAAGAGTGTTTTTCATGCTTGTACTAAGCTGTGCTCATTATTTCTGCAATTCCTGCCTTCATTTGCACAGCATCTAACCATCTTATGAAAACAAGCAGTTTATTAGTGCTGTGCATTGATAAGGAGTGATGCAAGATGTTTAACAAGTGAGAATCAGATGTAGAATGGTTTAATTAAATGAAAATGTAGTTCATCCAAAACCGAAGCCAACATTTACATCCTGGTAAAGAAAAGGTTCCTTGGAAGATGGAAGCTTTAAGTCCTTGCTGTTAAACACCTTTTTAATTAATATTAAAGAGTTATCTATTATTTCACTTCTCAAATGGGTAATGTTTGCTTTCTGAACACTGCTGTGACTGTTTACAGGGCTTGTTCCTCAAGTGTAGTTTTTTCCCACTGCAGTGAGGAGTGACAAGCTCTTTCAGAAGCACCACCTAGAGCAGCAGAGTTGGGGTTTTGGTTCGGGGTGTCTGGCGTGTCCTTCTGTTACTATCCTGTCCCTTCTAGGGAAAGACAGACGTATTTGGGTATCGTTTGGCAGCAAACATTTCTATTTGGGAGGTCCTCCGGGGCTAAGAACCGAGCCGCTGTGAAGCTGCGGCTCCTCCGAGCTCTGCGGGGCCGCTCTGGGTGCACTGGCGGCGGCCGCTCGCGAGAGGGAGCTCTGAGAAAGCGCCAAGGTGTTCCCGCAGCCAAACAAAACAACACCGAGAGCTGGAATCTGTCTCCCTACATATGAACTCTGCTCTCTCCAAACATTTACATTCCCTGACTCTAAGCCTTCCTGTCAAAAATTCAGTTTCATCTTCCAGTATTTTCCTGTATCTAGAAACCTGCTCTCTTTTCTGAAATACTTCACCAATTTTTATAATTGCTCTCTTTAGGTGTAGGCAAATGAAACGATTTCTTAAGTTCTAGTCATGTTGTGAATTTCCCAAACAGAGAGGTTTTCTACAAAGAACCTTTCAAAGAGTGGGTTAATAATGACAATAAATGCAAAGGAATTTTCTTCCTTTTCTTTAACAGGAAGTGGGTTTGATCTTGATATTGTCGGCTGCTCCTGATTTAAATCAGGTACATTGTTATTTTCTGTAGAAAATTAAATGCAACCCCATTCTTTTGCTATAGTCATAATATAATAATTGCTAGCATTGCACCCTCTTTGCATTTGCACTATCTTTGCTAATAACAAAATACGTGTTATTAAAGTAGCTTTTTAAAGGAGCTATTTCAATTTTTCAGGTATATTAATCCTCCTTTCTGCTCATTTTGACTGATACGTTCACAACAGGCAATGTTTTTAAAATTTTAATACAGAAAGAATTTGTTTGATTATGTGAGGTGATTGTTTATGTTCAGCTTATGCATTTTTAGGGTCCAGAAAAGAGGATATTCATTAAATGTCTTTTGAGTATGGCTTATTTAAGGTCCTGTTTAATGATGAACACAAAAAAAACCACAAAACCAACCAACACAGTATGTATCTATTTAAGAAGGTTGATTGGAACACAGACTATTGCTGAGATTCCTTATTGAATAACTGCTAAGGAATGTGGCCAATACTCTCCTCTGCTAAGTGTCCTTAGCTAGCTGGTTTGTACTTATTTTGAGGTTTACTTGTAAGGTGAAAATAAAATATAAGGCTTGTGAAGGCTATTTCTAAGCATACACAGAACTTACCTGAAAATCTGCTTTTAATATTATTATTATTGAATACTCACTGAATCTATTTTATCACGTCTGTGCAAAAATCAGGATGAATTATCTGATTCAAAATAGTCATCTTAGTAAATGTTGAACTTAAGTATTAAATACTTAAGTATTTTGCAATCATGTTCCACAAAAGAGGTTTATTTAAAGTAGCTTTAATACCATTTAATTTTAAAATAAATATTAAAATATTTTAGATCTGTGAAGCACTAAAGATGGGTAAGTATTCTGGGAAAGTATTTTTACTGGTATTTTGTTAAAAAAAACTAAATAATAATTTATAGGCTTTCTGTGAATATATAGTAACTTGTATTTTGTTTGTGAGAGGGTATGGCAATTATTACAAATATATGAACAATGATGTATTTAAATACATCAGTAAAGCAACAGTTGGCATTGTACAACAAATACATTAATAACAGGGGATTTAAATTCTTTCCCAGTCCAATTTTTTGGTCCACAGTAAAAAAAAAAAAGGTGTTAGGAGGTCTTTATGTGTGTTTTAGGCTTTACTGTGAACTCTTAGTTCTGAATTTTCTTCCTCATTGTAGGAAGGTTTTCCCCACATCAGGAAACAGACTGTACTCTGCAGTGGTTCTGGACTGTGATTACATTGTAGTGCTCTTATTGCAAATGATGAATTACAGGAGGATTATTTCCTGGTCTCTTGGAACTTTGTGTATTGCAAATGCACTCAACGTTTCAAGGCTTTTTATAGCTTGGTTTTAAACACTTTATATTGAAAGATCTTATTTGGTAAATCAAAGTGAGAAGAGGCTGATGTGAGCTATAATTACACCTGAAATACTGGCAGAGTTTGTTTACCCTGGTTTTGGTTTTGTGTGGGTTTTAGATTTTGTTTTACTAGACGAAGTCTTACTAAAGCAACTGCTTTTTATTTTCTGGTTGCTTTCAGCTCTCACATGCTACATGTTTGATGTGGGCAGATGGGACAATTTTCTTCTTTTTTCTGTTCCTCTTCCGTCTTGGTCTATTTTATTTTACTTTGAGAAAAGAGGTGTAGAGATCCTGTTGGTTCAAAACCTGCCTGGATATGAGCTGTATTAGTCAGAGGGTGCCATGGAGAAGAAAATAAATAAACTAATAAGATGGGATGGGACTTTTTCAGTTATTTCCTCCCTCCACCATTTCTTGCAAGGAGACAGGACTGTGAAGAGAAATCAGAAGTGCAGTTATTTCAGAAATAAACGGCTGTATCTGCAATTGGTGATAATGCTAATGCAGTGTTTCAAAACAAGGAGTTGGAACTGAGTAGGAGCCACAAGGCTGAAAATAATGAACTCCAATAAGGTAACTGATGAACTGGCAAAAAAATTCAGACTCTGTGTTATGAGTGGAGTTCAGACTTAGTAGAACAGAACATAGGAAATATATTTGCAATCTGCCTTTTTCTCTCTTTTGTTTTAAGCAATTTTGTGGCAGGTAATTTGGATTAGTGGAGGTCATAGCTCAGAAAACACTTTGATGTTGGATGAATAAGATGCAGAGCTGCCTCTCTAGACTCTGTGTGTAAGAACTGTATTTTAGGACAGGAAGTTGAGTAAGTAGCAGATAATTCACATAGATTGATCTCCTCTGATTAAGTATTAGAAAGAAAAGACAGGAGTGTGGTGTACAATTTATCAAAGGTAACCTCTGAGATGGGAAAGGAGCGCTGTGATCTCAGCGTGATGTGTCCTCTAAGGGCCTCTCTGAGCCGTCTGAGTGAGTGGGGTGCTCAGCTGGACACTTGAGTCGGCTGTAAATTCAGGTCAGTGTCTCCAGTATAAAGCATTAGGCACTCCAATGTCTTGGAAGGTCCAGACCTGTCATTTTTAGCAATGGAAATTAGGTGTCTAAACACCTTTCAGTGTCTGAGTCTCCTGTTGTGTGACTGCCTACCAAAACCAAGCATTTATCAGGTTCTGTAGTGCTGCAGTGCAGGACAGTGCTTCAGTGACCTTGTACAGAGTTTCTCTTAAACAGGGAAGATACTGGGCTTGCAGACATCCTGGCTTTTTGATCCCAGATTTTCTTTGTCTCTTAGCTTAATCTTTGTCATCACATATTCTTATGTCATCAGAAAATCTCATTGTTTTAGAAAAAATTGTAACTGAAAGAAGTTGCCACCAATTATAAATAGACATGAATTAGGTTGTGAAAATGCTCTTGATTCAGGATTAATACAGTAGTTTGTGTTTTAGAAGCATAGCTGTCCTCTTCTCTCCCCAGCCAGGTTCTAGCTAACATTTGCTACATTTTTCAGGTGTCAGCATGAGTGTATGTTTTGAAACAGTATTACCAATGTATACTGTTCTCTGTTTAATTACTCTGGCAGCAATTTGGAGTCACTGATAGAAGAAAAAGAAACACTCTGTGGGACAGAGTTATCTGATTGCAGTTCCCTTTTTTCTTGTCATCTGTTGTATGACATTGTCCAAGTCATTTAGTTTATCTCAGATCTCAATTTTCCTTTTAAATTAGAGATTAATTTCTTCTTTTTAAACTAAAAAAAAAAGGATATTTTAAATTCCTGATACAGCAAACCTATTACAGCAGCTGATGAGCTGTTTTCATTAAGTGTTTTCAGTTCCCAAGTTCAGTTCTTCAGGACTGATTAACATTAATGATTATGTTTCAGCTCAAATGCTGCCTGGGAAATGTGTTTTGAAGCTTTGATCCAATTTTCATAGCCTGTGTATCTGAGTTATTTCCCCAGGTGGACAAGTACTTTCACAGTGGTCCAAGCTGCAGGTCTTGGTCCTACCTTGCACTAGGGCAAGAGTGAATCTGAAAACTTGGGACCAGACAGCAAAGATGAGAATGCAGAGTTCAATGTACAATGTTTCATGGAATAAAAGGAGCAGCTGGTGTATGAGTGAACCCCAAGACAACCTGTTAGACTGGAATATTTGGGGAAGTCTTGTGTTGTGGTAGGAGAACTGTCCTGTCTGTCATTTCAATGGTCTTTGGCCAATCTTCAGTCTTTTGGGGGTCTGCTGTCATCGGTGGTTCTGGTTGGGGTTTTTTCTGTATCTGTTTTGAAATGACTGCATGCTCTGCTGTTCTCTCCCAAATCAATGGACCATAAAATGTGTATAATTTTTCATATCTGTTTTCCAGTCTACCTGGCTTTGGTACACATATAGTCCAGGTAACTGGACTGCTTATCTTTGAGGGCAGATTAAAGGTGTAGTCTGCTCCCTTCCTGATCCTTCTGAGCTACCTTAATCTCTCTTCTTTTTTCCTATTTTTTCAGTCAACAATTCTTTTAATTTTCTCCTCTTAACTCATGGACTAAAAATGAGAACAAGTCTTAGAGCCTTGATCTAAAGCTCAGGGAGATCAGTTAAGAAGGCTGATACTGATTTTGGTACTTGGGGATGTTCAAAAAGGCAAGGTTAAGGAGGGAATTTTACTTTCCGTGGTAAATACTACACCAGGTTATTGGAAACGAACTCAGCTTTGTATTAGTGTATAGATTTGCCATTAAATCATTAAGAGGGTCATTACACTGATTCAAATTCAGTGTCAGATTTTCCAGATGGGCTTTCTCAGTATTAGTGGTGCCAGCGTATTCAGAGGGAATTGCAGGAAGAGTGTCCAGCAAAGTCAGGATAGTTGCTGCTGAAACCTCTGCTCGGCTCAACTAGGAATTTATTGTCATTTAGTGAAAATATTGGTGAGAACATAACCTTTTGTAATGTATAACCTTTTATTGGCTATAAAAGATAAAATACAGAGTAAAGGGAAGTAAAATAGTATTTTGTTAGGTCAGGAGTTAGATTTATGCTGCTACTCACTGATGGAATAATCAGTGGGTCATAAAGATCAGACTGCCTGCCTCCTATCTCTTTTTTTTTTGTGTGTGTGTGTGTTTTCAACAATCTCTTCTTTGTGATAGTTAGGCTCATGGGAGCTTACCAAAACACCAGGTCCCTTTGGTCCAAGGGTATTAAATTATCTGTTTAGATCAAGCAGAATGTAGTGGATGCTTCTGTTTCAGACATTAAGCAGTTGGGATAGGACTAAATAGACCAGGATGCTTGACATGTGCAAATGGAGCACATGCTCACAAGGGACACTCAGCAGCGTTGTGAGCTAATTCAGCACACACAGAGTAGATGTTAAATAAATTGTGCATTACCATTTGGTGGGGAGTAATAAGCAAAGAGATCTCAAAGTCTTCAGCTTAAAAGGAGTAATAGTGTATGTTTCACACTGTTTCACTATATGTCTGGTGTGCTCTTACTCAAATAGATTAATAGTGGAAATAGCATCTGAAGGCTTCTCTGAAAAATGGCAACACATTGAGATTTTTTCATTAGATTGAAAATCCCTATGCTGTGATAAAATTGGTAAGATCTCATGATCAGTGTTAGAGGAAGCAAAGTCTGAGTGGCACCGTAAGGGAATTCTCTTTGCTAGAGCAGGGTGCTGTGGCAGAGGAGGAAAGCCTCTTTGTCACACTGAAACTGTCCAGCAGTGATAGAGAAAAAGTCATAGTCTGTCAAAATTACAAAGGGCTTTTTTTCTCCTTTTTCCCCATAGTCAGCAGACTGAGGTGGGCTTGCAGATGTGAGTTCCTGTAAAAACTTTGGTAATTCCATTAGTGTCCTTTGGAACGGGCCGCTCTGGACACGTGAGGTTTTGTTGGATTAAGACTTCATTCCCAATTGTCCCATTCCCAATTGTTAAACCAGCTTTCTCAGAGGGTAGAATTAATCCCAAAGATTTATTCTAAATAACTTAATTTGGCACAGCCTGTAAGAGAATGCTCATCTCAGTAATGTCTAGTGCAGGCAGTGCTTGGTATCACTGCTATGCATTTTGTTGATTATATGAATTATATTGTTATTATATATTATTATATTATATGAAGCTTGTAAGAACCGGGTACCTGCTTTTCCTTTTGGAACAAGGGGTTTGGTTTTGCTTCTGATCACTTCCTCTCTTCCTTTTTTCTACTTAGCCCCTTCTTTCTATCCCTCAGTGGGAAAAACAAAAACCCCTCTCTTTTTACCCCTACAAAATGACTGGTTCTGTGCAATTCAAAATATGAAGAGAGAAAACCAGAACATACATGACATTCTTTCCATATGCATAAGGCAGTGCGTTCTTACATTTCTAGACATGCAGAAAGAGATTTTTTTATATTCAAGTCTCATACTCCTGCTTACCTGCACTGTAATAATCGCTTCAAGGAAAAACAGCTGAAATCCTTGCAGTAGAAGGACAATTGTGGTTATGCACCTTTGACTAAATCCTTTGTGCTCTGGATGAAAATCAGGCTGAGTTCTCAGCTGCTGGTGTGGACAGTGGCACAGAGTGGGGATCACACCTGACCTGGGCACTGAAATGGGATCTTCAGGTCTTTCCTTTAAATCAAGGAATGCCCTGTGTGCATAGCTCACAAGACTGGCAGTATGGTGAAAAGACATGAAGAACAATACTTTACACATTTTTATTCTGGCTTTTATCCCAAGAGATCCCACAGAGCTTCAGTAACTACCATGGAACCTGCCTTTAATGAAGAGGAGTGACAGGCCTCAATTGTTTCAGCACATTTCCATGAGGGTTTTTTCCCCTCACAGAGTGGTTCATTTTTCTGTCTCTGATGGTGAGGGGAGGGGGAGGAGAGTTGCGTTTGGGGAGGTTTATATCTTTGCAACTCTGCTGGTATCCCCGTGAGATGGAAGTAAAGGATTTTTTTGTCTGTAGCTTCAGGATAGTAGCACACAAGAAGGATGCTCACTGTGGCCGTGCTGTTCAGAAAGGACTTTTCCTCTGCAAAACTTCCTTACTTTTGCAGGGGTGATGTGACCTGCTACTGCTCTTAGAGTGGAGTTCATTTGCTCCTGGTGTAGTGAATTGTCTTTGATAGTTCATGTAGACACACACACTCTGCTGAAATTCAGTTGTCAGCACGGTGGAATAAAGCACCCTGTGCATCATAGTGGAAGGGGGGAAATGAAGTTCTCTTTATACATGTGCTTTGCTGGGGCAGGTGATCTAAATGGCCATCTCTCCCTGTCACTAACTGTCACCTATTTGGTTTGAAATAAAATCTAAGGAGTCTTCCTAGGCCAGGTCAATTATGGGTTTCCCTGCAGCATCGACTCCTTGGCTTGTGGAGCATCTTGACTCTAATCTACTTAGAAACTGAACTGGTTAAAAAAAGAGATCTTAGAACTGGACCAGCCAACTGCTGCTCTGTTTGGCTCTCAACACTTTCAGTTGAGGCTAAGGAGCACAAGATCTTTTTTAGAGCCCAGTTCTACTAATTAAATATGACACTTGTATTAAATATGTAAAACCACCCAATTGTCAAGTACACACAATGTACAGCAAAGACAGCTGAGCAGGAGTGCCTGGCTGCAGGCAAGGATTTCCAAAGTCTGCAAAAAAACCCCGCAAGGGATGGGGACAGTGAGCGTTGCACTACACCGACTCCTGCAGAAGTGTGCTGTACTTTTCATCCTCCTTCATTGTACCTACATGAAAGGATCTTCTGGAGGGGCAGATATTGGCCTCTCACCAATTCTAAATAATGGATGGTACCATCATATGTATTCTTCTCTAGTGGAGCCAGTTTATGTGCTGTTTTACTGGCTCCTAGAGCCCAAGGAAATACAGTTTGGAGCCAGCTCTGGTTCCATGGCTCTGGTTTGTCTTGCTCAGGAAGAAGCCAGGGCTGTTTCAGATAGGCCATCTGGCTCTATTGAATGAGCTTATTAGTAATAGTGGAGGTGGGTCTATTAGCCTGGGACAGGAACTCAGAAACAGATGCTTTGTTTATGTGTAAAATATGGCTTCAAGCCAAAGCGCTAATCATGATTGCCTCTGAAGTGGTTCTAATCATCTGTATGAGACTGCAGCCGCTCTCGTGTTGTTTGTACAAGCTGGTAGTTTAGAGGTGTTGTGTACAAGATATTTGTAGTCATAATTTCTCCAAACAGGTTAAGGCAAACATTATGAGAATCAGCATATTAATGTGCTGTGTTTCAAATTAGAATTATAAACACACTTTCCTCATTGGAGGCTTAATCTGCTAGGAAGAAGCCAGATGTTTACTGATGACACCATTATTTAGAAAGACCTATCAAACTAAAACAAATTATTGTTGTTTAACTGGAAGAAAGCCTAGTTTTATGTATCAACTTAGTAAAACAGCTCTGTATTGAGACTGACTAAAGGAGGTTTTTCTCCAGGCAGTAGGCCAAACGTGAATCCCAGCAGATGTGCAGGTTCCCCTTCTGGCCTTAGGACAGCAAAACGAGTTGTGCCTATGTTTCTATAGCCTGAGTGAAAAAAGTGAAAATAGGAAATGAATAGTTCTGGCTTATTTTTACCAGAAAACCATTCTTGAGGCTGAGCAAAAAGACTAAATTACTTTTTAAGATTTCTGTTAGCATTAAAAGTAGGGTAAAATAAAGGTAGAAAATTTTGTGGAAAATGGACATTATATCTTGTTTAGTTATCTTTTTTTTTTTCCTGTTTCTTATATGAATGCCCTCCTGAGAAGAGGAAATTATGACTGGGCAATTTGCATGAGTGGTCAAAATCAAGGTTTTAATAATAAATTCTTTCATTTGTTTTCAAATGGTATTTTGTGATTTTAAAAATGCTATGGTTTCAGGCAGAGTGGCTTTATCCATTCTTTCTTTTTACTTTCAAATCTCCATTTCCACACATGCTTTCCTGACAGACGTTTGAAATCGTGGTGATTGTCTAAACCTGTCCCATGATCTTCAGTAATTTTTGCTTCCATTGGTCTCTCAATAGAGTATATTCCATCTTGTATAGGTTTCGCATCAAAGTGGCTTTGCTTTTTCTTTCATTAGTCTTTCCCATTTTGGCACTGTATGCCAGTCTTGCCTGCAACACCAGATTCCAAAAAATCATGTAAGTACATACTCAGAATACTGTGCTTTTACAATAGCGTGAAGTTTACCTTTTTTCTAAAGAATCTGATCTTCAAAATATGCATAAAACTTAAGCCAAAATGTTCCTATGCCAAACACAGGTCTTTGCTCTGTGCAAAGGAAAAGGAAGGTATAGGACAGGGATTGCCTTATGATCCTAATCCTCTAAATATAAGATGGAATATTCAAGATAGATGCCACACTTCTATGATGTATATCACACTTTCTGTGGATACATATATTGATATTTTGCTGTGGTCTGATGGATCGCAGAAGCATGAAAGGAAAACTGCCTTTACTGAATCCTCTGTGTGTAACTTCGAACTGTCATTCTACAAAGTAGGGTGTTCATAATACTGTGAGACACACTTGAAATTTGTTTATTTCATTGTTCCTTTAATTGATGTTTCCTAAAACATATGATAGAAATACCTAAAATACTACACTTATTTCCATGTAGAACAGATATAAACTGTGCCTTTCATTTAAAAAAAATTGTGCCTTTCATTTAAAAAAAAAATAAGGTGGCAATGTGAAAGCTCTGGTTTAGCAATAAACAGACTGTGAGTTGTAGTTTCTTGGGATGCTAGGTGACATATAGGCAAAACCAGTAAATATGCAGTGGAACAAAACCTGGCATCATCTAGCTGTATCTGTTGTTAATTAAACCTTTTTATCTTTTCTTTTTTCCTCTTGATTGCAGAAATGTAAAAGTTGGTAAGTAAAAGCACACCTATCAAGGTTTTGATTAGAGAACTAAGCATTCTCAGTTCTCTCACTGAAATCTTCTTAGAGGTCTGGACTTGCAGGAGCACATGATAGCTCTGAGCAAAGCCTGTAACACTGCTCTTAATGTAGCCCTTTTGTGGCTATCCACTGCAGCCCATGAAATGTGCAAAAATAACTCATGGCTCACAAAACACCTCTACCCACCCAGAGTGTAGAAGCTTAATTGGTAGAAATCCCTGCTGGACCTATCACTGTCCTATCTGTAATCTTACTGGGCTTGGTTCTCAAAGCACAGGGACAAAATGAATCGTTGTTTAATTTCTCTTCTGTGCGTCAGAACTTCCTGAGAGCTCAGAAGACCATAAAATAAATAGTCCTTCCTGTTTTAATTAGCCAGTTCTTCATTTTTGCAGCTACTTTCTTTGACAAGTGCATCATCGGTTTCCCTTGACTTTGAAACTGAGGACAATGGTACAACGGCATCAAAGAGGGGATCTTTTGCATGCACCAAGAGGCAGCTTTCGTGCTCCTGGCATTGTCTAGACTGAGAGCTGTGGCTTGTATGAGGAGTTTTATTAATAGCTGTGTGGAATTCTCAATGTATTGTATGTACTAATGACTGCAGTGAGTTTTCTGTGTATTCAGTTCATAAGGAGTTCAATGGGATTTATGTCTTCATGATGAAAGGCGAACGTAAAATGCTCCTCTGCTTATCTATAGCATCAAACGGAAGATAGTTGAAAAATTCAAAAATATAATTGAGCCCTTTTTTAAGACTACTTCAAAACTGTGCAGGTGCTATTTAGTTAGATATTTGGTTAGGTGGTAAATCTTTTGTCAGGAGTGAAGAGAGTATCAGGAAGTAACTGTGAGACAGATTCAATGGTCCTTCCCAGAGAAAAGCTCCCACTGACTCACGTTCAATAGACACCACAGAATTTGACCGAGAAGGAATGAATTTTACCTTCATAGGCTGAAAATGTCTAATTAAGGGCCTAAGTGGGTTTTCTTTGAAGTCAGTTGGGGCTATTCATTGGGGGAGCAACTGTTCAGCATAAGTAAAGGTGTCTGGCCCAAAAAACTTTTAACTAATGTTGCACTGTGTTAAAATAATCTGAGAATCAAACACAGAACAAATGTAACATTTCAGTTAATGAGTCTATTATATCATGTTTCCCTAGGAAACGTGTAATTATAATTAATTACCTCAAATCTGCTGCTAATCCATTTGAGCTTAGAAAAGACATGAATCTAAAGAAAGTTAATTTTCTGGTGCTATGTTACTGTCTTTGAACATTTGAATATTTGAAGTAACATTAGAACTCAAGGACTTTGATTTTACATATATCTTCAAATTCTCCTCAAGCTCTCCCAATTCTGCATTTAGCTGCTGTTGAGCAAATGCTTATAAAAATTGAGACAGGAAGAACTAAGGAGACTTTGTATTTGCATTGGCTCCAAAATAATATTTTTCATTATATTTTCAAGCTGAATTAAACAGCAATGAAGTCCCTCCATTTTTATAAGCTAAAGGGGCATATGGAAATGAAAATACTATCACTTCATGAATTCTCAAGCAAAGTATTTTGGACTCAATTTTAGAACTTTCAGCAGTCATGTGAGGTTTCTATACAACTTCTTGCTCACAGGTCTAGGTGAGATAATGCTCTTAAGAGCACCTGTCCAAAAAAAGGGAATATTATAGCAAACAAATTATTATACCAAATCCAAGATGGATGTAAATCTGTGTGACTACTGAGCATACTGATTTACGTTAGCTGAAAAAATGTCCATTACTGTGCAACCACCAATTACCTGACTTGCTTTCATTGTCAAGGGTGGTATTTAGTGTATTTAGTTTAGGAACTGAAATTTAAAAGGTGTGAGAGAATTGACCAACCCTGGCAAAAGAAATCTCTGCAGTATTGAAATCATAGGGTAAAGAACGGACTGAGATCAGCCTTAAAGGGAGTTATCATGCAACTTAACCTTGTTAGTTGTCTATGATCTTTTGATGCTAGTGCAGTTAGTGTACCTTTCTAGCCACTTTTTCAACAGGACCTTACATGATTAAGAAACTGGTTCTAGTTTCATAAAGGCTCTGAATTAATATTTCTGAATATATACCTTATAAAACTGACTGCAATGGATTCAGCAGCCCCATTTTCAAAGAGGAGTTCAACTTTATAGTTGATGATGTTGTATATTTTCTTGTAGGTGCTAAACAATTTATTGCCTTAATCATTGCAGGTTGCCTCTGGCCAGGAAGGGTGAAGTAATTGCTCTATTCCTTGAAGCACTGGCTGGAAAAGCCCCAACAATGACACCCCGGCAAACCAAGGCAGGTGCTTCCATACAGTCTTTCAGGACCTGCATTCTCCTGCAGCTTCTTCTCTAGCTCAGATTTTCTGGAAAGAAGGCAGTACATTGATATGATCTGGGCTAAAGAATCAACTGTTCTAAAAGTTGACCCTTGCAAGTGGAAACCAAACCAGTGAGATCTAATTATTATACCTATAAATTGGTTTGTTTTAGAGTAAGTACTGAGTTACTTAAAACTGATCCAAACTGTCCTTTAATATTGTCTGGTTTATGACATCATATTTCCAAGGGTGTGGCTTGTGGTACTTGCACAATTTTACCATCTGGCACTATGATATATTCTTTATCCTGAAAGAATGCTAAGTATTCGTGGAGTGATTTATATATATGTGCTTTTTGCTTATCCTCTTCCTGCAGAATAACCTGATGTGTGACTAGCATATTCTTTTTGAAAATTCCGTGCTGAATAATTTTTCTCTGCCATTTAAAATGAGTCTTTTAATACCTGAAAAGTCATAATGCTTATGGAACAGATGGAGTAAGAATAGAACTTAGACCTTTCCTCACTTTGAAGTAATTTCATAGGTTTAAAAACCAGTTATGATAATTGCATTAATTTTAGTTTTGCTTCTCTTGATGGATTGTAGGATTGCAAAGCAGTGCCATCAGATTTTCATTTCTGTCTTGCCCTCCAATTAGTTATAGGAGCTACAGGCCATATTCTTCACTTCTAGCAATTGCTATCCTGAAGACAGGAAATTGATTAGAGGAATCCAGTCTGGGCACTGAGGAAGGAATCTCACTTCAGTCACACCAATTCTGGGAAGCTTCTAAGAGAGAACGGGTTCATTTTAGTACTATATTAATAGTTAATGTGCCATGTGAGAAAGGCCATTATGAGAAGAAATGCAGTGGTGTATAAATAGGTGAGGAAAAGCTTGAGCTGATCCAAGCCACTACTCTGTTCTGCTGCAGTTTCTCAAACTTTTGCATCTGCCAACCTTTAACTCTTTGTGCCAACAGGCAATTGGAAAGGTACCAGCCAGTGTCTCACATAGCAAAACTCTCCTCTTAGGCCAACATTGATATTTGTACTAATATTTCTCAGCATATAAGAAAGCATGGAAATCATATGCCAGGCTATGAATACCTATGACTTTTATTTCAATGGATCTCCGAATATTTGGTGGTGGCTTTCTTCCTTTCCTTCAACTTCTGCACCATGTGGATGAGTGATTTTGAGAGGCTTTGGGGGGGTTTGTTTGATTTTGTGTGGGAGACAGTTTTAATACACTCCTTCAGAAACTCTTTAATAGAGAAACACTTGAAAAATGTGTCCTACTACTCTATAAACAAAATATACTCTAGAAACAAAAATATTTGGTTTAAAAAAACCACACACACAAAAGCTCCTAAACAAAAGACTAGACTGGGTTTGGGGATTGACTCACATGACTCTGGTGTTCTGACTTTTGTCTGTTTTGCTTTGTCCCTCAACCACATACAGTTTTTCACTACAATAACCTCTGGTTTTGTATTTGAAAAATTAATACAAATTAAATTCAGATTCTACTTCAGCAAACTTACATTCCTCACTTTCTTTGGAAAATATGCATAAATAAATTAATAAATAATGTCATAAGAATTCTCTAATGTGCAATATGGCTATGACTAGGTCTAATGGTTTCTAGGAAGTGTTTAATTTCTCTTGCTACTGAAAAAAGTTTATGAAAATGTTACATCCACAACCATTCTTTTTAAACCAAACAAATCACAGGTTGAAAGCTTTAGACTCAGAACACTGATTTTAAATTGCTGAAACAAATTTTGTATTTGTGTATTACTTTTTGCTAAGCACTGTTCTGTAGCATGGTATAGATATAGATATATATACATATATATATTGTTTGTCTTTGGGCAGTTGAGTACTGTTTCATGTCTAGCTAAGAGAGTTGTTTATAATATATCAAGAACCAATTACACATCATCTTCTGTGGAAGTCAAGATGATTTTTTTAACAGTAGTTCAGTGTGGACAGTAGACAAGAATGGGGATTTTATTGTCTTTGGGCTGTGTATTGAGGAATGAAGTTCTGCTGTCTTTACTCAGGTTTAATAGCACCTTGATTTGACAGAGTCCTCCTATGCCATTATAGGTGGCAGCTTTTTGCACTAAAAATGGATTTGGTGAGGAAGTGCAGGAAAATGAAGTGCAAAAGTAGCTCTGTCTTGGACTAAAGCAAGTGCATGTGTGACAATAGGTAACGTGGCAGCAGCAGAGCTTGGCAGCCAATTAGCTGGCAGTTGTGGTTAATAGAAGTACTGAATGTATACACAGTCTCCAGAGCCTCCTGTAGATCACATGCACATTCCTGATATATATGTGATATACATAAAGTTAACTTACACTTAAATACATTTGTATGAATTGCGATTTTCCTGAGAACACTTCTAAAAGCAATTTCCACCACCACTGCATTGCTATAACGAGATCCAGTAATTCCAGTGCTACGGCTGTACGATGACAAGCATTGTGATTAGGGATGGATTGTATTGGAGCCTTAACCCTTAGCAGTGGCATTTCTGCTATACTACCAAAGAGTAGGTATTAATGATGGAGTTGATGGACAGTGTACCCATCACAGGGGCTTGATGTCTGTGTGTTTCGGACAAGACTGCTGGGAAACTGACTGACCTGTTTGCAAACTGGCTGCTCCATCATCCTTGATTCCCAAATACAGAGAAGTTATGTCATATTAAGATACAGACAGAAGCAGCATGGATGCTAGTCTGCAGTTCTTGTGCCAAATTCTGTCTGTGAAGTTTCTTTAAAAATGATATTTGCAAATTATGTATAAAATGTCTTTTTTTCAAGAAACGAATTCTTGAACAGAAGGTTTTTTCCTTCCACAAAGTTTTGTGGTGGTTTGGTTGGGTTTTTTTTCAGTAGTTACTTGTATTTTTTTGGAGTTTCCTTATTTTTCTTAGCTCCCTGATGTGTTCTTGTGGAAAAAAAAAATCAGACTCCAAATGCCTTCTCTGCCTCGGGTGGCCTTGGATATGCAAATCTGTCTTGAATAGCAGAGGAGTTGATAACTCTGGCCTACAGCTCTCACACAAAGGAGACATATTTGTCTTCTTTACCCCCTGTTTGTCTCCTCAGGAACTCTGTTCTTGGTTGACAATATAAAGCAAAATGAAGAAAAAATGAAAAGCCTGCTCTAAGCAAAGTAAGAGAAAGGGGAGTAAGGAAAGAAAAAGCACTGCTTGTGCTTCAACCAAATAAATTGCTTACTGCAATTTTTTTGATAGGTGTCTCTCATTGTTTTTTTCTCATTAGTGGAAATGAGGAGTAAAATATTTCTGTCAGATTTCCGTATTTCCCCATTATCATTGTATTTGTCACAATATGTCACTTCGCAGAACAAATGTTTCAGAGGGGCCCTGAACCACTATTGCTGGAAAAAGGTATGAATTGTGTTGTCTACAAGAAACTTAGTATGTTAAAGAAAAGGGAAATACCTCTGTGGATGTAATTGGAAAGAAAGGTGACTATTGTAAACATAGAAGAAGAAAAACAAATCTGTCTAGTTTATCAGACATGTTTTAACAGTGACAGCTTTTTTGTTAGTCATTTGGAGATAGTTTGCTATTTAAAGCTTTAAATGTTCAATTAGTGGGTTAATCCTTCTTGTAGGTTTTTACCCTCCATTTGTTGGTAATTGAGGTATTGTTTATATTAATTTTCTTAAAGTATGTAGTTAAAAGAAATGAGTATTAAGGCTTTGAATAGCAACTGAAGATCAAAGCTTTTACACAGTGGTTTGTCACAGAAGGTGCTGTAATACACATTTCACAACAATATTCTTAGACACGATTTGCTAAGCTGGTTACTGACCAGCTATTGCTCACCTTTTATGTATCACTGGGTAAATGCAGCAGCTGGGAAAAACAGTGCTACCAACACTTGCAAATTACTACCTTTTTTTTTTTTTTTAATTTGATCAGGTTTACAGTACAAATGAGAACTGCAATACCGTAATTAGGAAACTGTGAAATTGGAAAGGACTGGTTCTTGTCTAACACAAAAACCTCTGCAAAAGTTCAGCAGAGGGAATTTTTGATGTAGCAGGAGTGTTAACAGCTGCACTAAATTAGAAGCTGCCTATGGAATCCATAATAAAACAGAGAGTGAAGCTTCAAACAGAATTTCCATGACTGAGTATGCCTACGTTTCAGACCCATCTCTGGGTTTTTTGCTTTATAACCTTCATTCTTTCCAATTTCCTTTTTCTGAGTTTGTGTTTTAATAAACAATAATGCAATAAAGGAGTTCTCTGACGTTAATGATGTATATGCATTGCTCAGCAACAAGGGGTTTTTAAAATTAATTAATAAGTTAGTAGGAAAAGTGAGTTAATTGCTGCAGCAGGAGGCCAGTGAGTCTGTAGGAGTTTTGGACTTACCCAGAAAATTGATGAATTGTGAGCAGCAGAAATAAAGTTTCATTATGCTGCCCTACATAGGTGCTTCAGATCTGATTCCAGGGAGTGCCCGCTGGACAGAAAGTACCTCATTTTGTTCCAGCAGCTTTTTTCTCTCTAAAAGCCAATTCTCTGGGCTTAAAGGAACTGTCCATTGTGCAGCTTCCATTTTGTATGTGTTTGTTCAGTGCTTCATATTTGTGTAGAGCCCTTGTCCCCAAGGCCCACACTCTTCGTTTTCACAGCCTCTTCCTTCTGGTTCTTGTTTTGGCATCTTTCACAAGACTCCTGTCAACTCTTTGTCAGAAGTCTCTGATCCAGGTCAGATATGGCCGGAGTGTTATTTTTAGTTCTGTGAAATGTATCCCATGGGACTGCAATGTTCTTGACTTCACTGAATGTCACCTCCCTTGCTTATCTCATTGGTGTGTGTACCTGTTCAGCAGAGATATGTACCTTCCTTACTGATGCAGAAAATAGGATGCAATACACAAATTTCTTTTCCATCTGAAGCTACCATTCTGAGACCCATGGAAACGAGTTTCCTGGGAACCTGTTTGCACTGAAGGGTGGAGTGTGGTAGAAAGAGCCTTCCTCTATATCCCCGAGTCAGAGCTGTGAAAGGTTATGTTGTCTCACCAAGCAAATGAAGCTCTAAGAAGGATTTATCAAAAAGCTGGAGATTTCTTCTTGAAACTTTTCAAAAAGAAGACTGTTATTCAAGAGTTCTTGCTGCAGCTTTAGACATTGGGAGAACAGTGTTTCTTGGAAGAATTGAGGCAACTAGACAGGGGCTTTAATTGTCTTCAGTGTGTATTTCTCTTGGATTTAATAGCATGTGTATTTTATGTTAGCTGGATGCTAATTTTTTAGGTAAACATTTATTGCTGTTTAACAGCTTTGTAATAGATATGTGAGTATCTAAGAGATGCATTATGTAGCTGCTATTTCTTAATAAATGTATTTGAGGTAATCAATGAGTACTTAATGGGCAATTACTGTCTTATTAAATCTAAATTGAATGCGTGGTTTAGGAAATGGAAAGCTGGCTTCTCTGGTCACATATGTCTGCATGTTTGGCTGCAGATGCTTTAAAGCTAAGTTTACCAATAGTGACTGGCTGGGAAATTAATGTTTTTCAAAAATTTACTTCATTTCCCCATGAAGTTTGCCATGAGTTCCTGGATCTGTACTTGGCTCCTAGTGGGAGTTTGATTAAATGTTCTGGGTAGTCAGATGCAAAGTGCAACTTTGCAGGTGGAATGGGAAATTCCAATGTGATGGTTAATGAGCAGTCTTGCAAACATGCTACTGTTTTGCTGGAATGTTGAAGGCAGGCAGTAACTCCTGGCAGCTGGGACAGGGAGGGGTAAAGTTAAGGTTTTTTTCAGGTGGTGGTGGTGTGTGGGAGTTTGCTTACCTTATTCTTCCTTCCCTCCCCACTCCCTGTTTCCCTAAGGCATGGTGTTTTTACAGAGAAGGCCATGTACCAAGAAGAGAGATTGAGCAAGATTTGTCCTGTTTGTGATAGCGTTGCTTTAAATTTGTTTTCTACTAGATGTGTGTGCCTTTAGTGAGCTGCAAACTCTTTTCTAAGATATAGACATTATCCTTTCTCTCTTCAAGTCAGAGTGGAGACCAGGCAGCTAGGATGGGTGTGACTCTAATATTGAAAAAGCTTTCAATAGGAACAACTATCTATTCAAACACAAACCACCTGGAAAAGCAGCTGGCTCCTATTCAGCAAAGGCAGCTCCTGCTTTCACTGGATAGTGCCTTATTAAGGACACTCCTGGTGAAGAGCAGTGGAGAGCTGTAAAAGGGCAAGAGATTTGTAAGTTTGCTTTATAAATGGAAGGTTTATTTCTTATGTTTAAAGATCGGAGCAAGCATGAGGTGTTTACTTCTGCCACAATTCTCCTAAAAAGCTCATTTGCAAACCAAAAGCTGCTGACAGATTTTGTCAAGGACTTGTGAGCTATGGAGGGAGCCTAAAGACTCAAGTTGGGAGAGCTGGGCTGTGAATTCATACTGCCCTAAAGTAGGGTGCCTCAGAATGTCAAAATAGGGGGGTTGAGCATCCTTTTCTCTACTTAGGTTGCAGAGGCTTAAAATAGTGAATAGCTCTAGGTAGCTGTGCAGTGAATGACTAGTGATGCACACTATAAAATTGATGTGCAGTACTCTACAGTAGCTAGAAAGGTAAGGCTGGCTTGTTCCAAGATATAGGACTGTTTTGGTTAATTACTCCTCGATGACTGTATTGTGCTTATCTTCTTGTTCTGAACCATCTCCCTATTAATTCTGGTTTCATAATTAGGTGCTGCCTGTTTTTATATGTTCAGATTAAAGCTCTCATGTAGTGTAGTATCACTCTTGACCTTTTAAATGACCTCTTTTAACAATTTGGCAGCGAATGAGTAAATAGTAATGAGTTTACTGTGCCACTTTCTTAGTGCACAACTTCATGTGATGCACTGTGGCATAGTCAAGAAGGCCAATTATTTTTGAAATCACACTAATTAGTAAAAAGGCCATGGCCTTATGGCTACTGAGCTGAGTCAGGTATTGTTCCTCATCTCCCTCAGCACTCCATGCACTGCCCTCTTGCTAGAGATGTGAGATGAGTATCATAAATACTGACTGTAGCGGGTTGAGTTCGAAACCAGGCAGAAACACCAATTAAATGTAGTGGTTTTGGTTCAAAATATTCATTACTTACTTATTTTCCTTCTGTGAGATAAGAATTAGGAGAAAAGCAAAGCAGGCACAAACCTTAAACAGTTGCAGTACAATGAAAGAGTTTTATTACTAATAGAATTAAAAGTAAAGAGAAAATAACAAAACAAAATTAAAGCAAATCCCCCTCCCCCTCCAGCACTTCTCTCCTTTTACCCAGCTCACGCAGGGGATAACAGAACATGGGATGTTAGTCAGTGTTGCAGTTCTTGAAAAGTCTCTCTCTTATGCTTAAGGAAAAAAGGGTTTTCCTTCAGTTGCACGTGGTTCCCAAACTGCCACTAACAGCAGATCTGCCCGGAAACAAATAATCTGCTGTGTGCAGAACATCTCTCCCATGAAAAATCTCACAGTTCCTTCACACTACAAAACATGGGCCATCACATGGGGTTATTCATCTTTTTAAGGATAAGTTATTTTGGCCTGCACACAAAGGCTTTTCTTCGCCACAAGTCTCTAACAGCCTCTTACTACTTCTATATAGCCTGGCATAGGCACTCTTCACAATCTTCACAGGCACACGAAGATACTCCATCCCCCCATGTTCTTCAAATGGATTAAAGAGACAAACAGTTTGTGGTATTACAGTTTCTTACCACGGCGTGCAAGAAGGTTTCTTTTAAGCTGCACGCCAGAATCGTGGCGCTGCCCTCTTCTCTCCCGTCGCCATGCTCAGCTCCGTCCCACGTGACTCACTTCTCTTTCTCTCTGACTCTGAAGCCACCATGTTGAAGAGTGTTCTTGTTCGGGCTTTACGGTGGGGAAAGCCTCACTCCCTTTGTGCTGCTGGCTGCGTGGTGTCCTCTTCAGTTCAGCACGAAGTGTGCTGGCTGCAGACAGGAGGCTCTGCCGGCTCCCGTTGACTCCGCCAGCTCTGCATGGAGAGGAGAGGGACCCGCCTGTCCCCAGAAGCCGCGCTGGATGGGTTTAGCTGTGAGCAGTCCATGGCTGGTTTTAGCTGCCTGCGGCTCTGGGACAGTCCCCCTGCAGTGATCCAGGGTCCGTGCCGCAGCGTTGGGAAAGGGGGAAAGGGGCAGTGGCCCCGGCCCAGCCCGGCAGGGCCGGGAGGCTCGGAGCCCCCCCCACCTCCCAGCAGGCGAGCTCCGACAAAAAGGGGAAGTCCCGCCTTTCTGTGCGGTTTAAATATGTAAATTGTGAGAAGCGTAATTGGTCTTAAAGACTGTCCATCAACTCAGGGTCAACCCAATACACTGACTAAACACATTCCTCCTAGAATCACACTGAGGTCATTGGGGTGGCAGTTGAGATGAATGTGTTCTGTTATGTTTCCAGATGACAAAGGTACACGAATAAAATTCAGCAGAAGTAACTCTTCTGGAGGACAGTTAACGCAGTTCTTGTGCTCGAGGCACGAGCTCTGGCGTGGCCCAGGTCAGAGAGAGTCCAACTGTGTTCTTCTGTGCGTCGCAGAAGCGACTTCAGCATCAGGAAGCGTGCTGCTGGCTGAGCTGGCTAGCTGGCTTCTTTGCAGAGGGAACACAGCAGGAGCCGATGGGATCGGCTCACGTTAGCACGGAGACAAAGGAAGAGAGAGGCTGTTCTGGTCTGGCTCCTAACAGGTTTAATGTTAGAAGTTTCACAACCCGAACAAGCTCGGAAGGGATGGAATGCGATGGGATCCTCCCTGGAGGCTTGTCCTCAGTTTTATGGAGAGTTTGAAAACCGCAGGGAAAGGGAAAAACAACCAATGAGTTACAAGCTAAGGGGAGGATACAATTTAACAAGAACCACTGGGGGAAACCGAGAGGCGGGAGTTATAACAGAGAACCAGTGAACAACCGAGTAACCAAGATTTTTCCCCAACCGGGGGAGGCGGCTTGGACCCGGGCGCTGCCCGGGGGGTGCGGCTTAGGCTTCTGAGCCGCCCATCGACCCACCCTCTGAGTCTGCCTCTTCGGGAAACTTGATCCAGGGAATGGGCTGGGATTGATTGGCATCACGCTGCCCCAGCCCCGCAGTGGGCTGGGTCACCGCAACAGGCAGTGATGTTATAAACACTGCATGTCACTGAGTAATGACAGCTGCTTATCTAGCTAGGCAAAGGTCCATAACTCCTGTGGCAATTAAGTATGGAAGACCCTTGTAATTCAAGAAAAACTTCTGGAGTGATAGAGCTAGGATTTTTTTAAATGGACTATTTTGATCCTTGAGCAGAAATATTTTCATTTGGATCATATATAATTGAGATGCTTCACCAATTTCTAAACTCTATGGACTTCTCAATGTTTAAGTTGTTCTTGGAGCCACCTCTCATTTAGATCAGGTTAGCATGGTTGTGATAGAAAATGTATCTCATAAGAAATGAAATGCTTTTTTTCCCATTGTATGTAGGGGAATCAACAGACAGAATTTGAAAGGCTGAGGTTAAGTAGCTATAACATTTCAAAGGCACAAAAATTTCCAATATATTAGAGAGAAAGACAGATTTTCTTGACATATTTGCAAACAGTGATTTAAGTGAACCGCATTTCTGAGGAACATTCTGTTCGACCCTTTGCAATGCTGCCTTGCATATCCCAGTAGAGAATATGCCCTCTGTGGGTAAGCCACCCACAGTACCATCCTTCTCCTTGTGGGACTTACACCAGCATTGTTCTACTTTGGTTTACTGTAAAGGCAAAACTGCTGAGTCCTAGAGACAGAACTATGACTTTCCTGTCATCTGAGGTGGCATAACTTGTGCTGTAAGGGTAAGAGAAAACCTAGTCTAGGCTGTGGTAGTTTGAAATTTTACCCATTTTTAATCCTTCCGAGAAAAGGTGCACAAGGATACGTGTCAGCAAAATCAATTCAGACAGACCTGGCCCATTTCCTGTCACAGCATAGAAGATTCTTTTACAAAAAGGAAAATATCTGCAGTTACACTAACAGCAGGTTGCTGCTGTTAAGAAGAACTATTACAGTCTACAAAAGTTGTTACAGATAATGTGAATTTCTTAATGAAAATGTGTTTTTTTAGTCTGTCTAGAGCCTACACAGTTGTTGCTACAAGTTTTAACTGAGCTCAATTTGTCACTGCACTCTCTTGTATTTTTAAAGCTCAGATGCTCTTCTCAGAACGGTGTAACCTGGCTGGTGGTAACACACATTCTGCCACTCCCACTGGGATGGCACCTCTGTATAAAGATCAGTTGCCAGGGATGGTCTGTAAGTGCATCCTGTCTACTGAGGGGGTAGCTGCTTTCAAATGCTCTGAAGGAAATACATGGATCAGCTGTTTCCCTGCTGCCTTCTGTGGGGTATTTTGGGTATCCTGTATGATTAACTAGCTATGCTAGTCCTATGTCACTGCTTTATAAAGGGTTGTGTAGTGCATGTGTGATTTAAAAAATCACCACAACAGACTTGTCCAGTAACAGTTGTTTTAAAATGTTACTGCTGAACATATCTTTCCTTCTGCTTCATTGTTTTCATTTTGTTCACACTTTTAAACAGTTTTGAAGGTTATTTGAAAGTGTTATCCTGCTAATACAGTTTGCACCCATCATCCATTACTGTTCTAGTCTGTGAAAGTGAGGTGAAAGAAAGTAAATTTTTATTAAGGAGTAAATAAAATAAATTTTATTCCCATTTGTTATTTACAGGTACACTTTCCTTAGCAGTTGCAGATGGATAGGATGTGTGTCATCCACTGGACTCACTTAGAAGGGACACATTGTCTCAGATACTGTTCCATGTGGCTCTGCCAGCCAGGGGAGTGTGTCAGCAGTTCTGTGGATGAATGTTAGCAGCCTGTGGCTGCTCAGCCCTGAAACCACTCTGCCATGGAAGTAACCAGCAGAAAGGAAGCTGTGCAGAGATAATGCCATGTCAGTTCCTCCAGTTTAGAAAGTTCTTCCCAGCGTCCCCTTCAAACTCTGTATTGGATGATTCTGTATTTTTGTTATTTCCACCTCAAAATGCCCCTGTAACTTTCTTGAGATATAATATGGTGGTTTTATTATGGCTTTCTGCCTTAGGCAACTTAGAGTGGAGTCCAACAGCTTCATGCTCCTTCTCAGGAGGAGGTGGTAGCCCCTGAGATTCCCACATCTCTTTTGACTGGGCAGGCCTCTCAGAATGTGAGGCAATGCTGTGGTGTTAGTCAGCCTCCAGAAAGGAGCAGTCAAGAGGCTTCTCTTCCTGCAGCTCAGTGGCTGCTTGGAGTAGCATGGACTCCTTGCCCCGATTTTCCTCCTTGCCCCGATTTTCCTTCTTGCCCCCTTGCCTGTCCTGGGCAGGAGGCCCTTGTCCTTGCCAGCCATCAGTCATAATGTAAGCAAGGCAGAATAGAGGGACAAAGATGGCCTTGTTTTCTTTTAGTCTGTGTGTGAATAAGAAAATATCTCTGACAGACTAGCCCCGAGCTATTATTGTTTGACAAGTGCTCAGAGATGCATTGAAGCTCTACAGCAGACAAATCCAGCTCATGGTACTATGGTGAGGCTGTTGTTTGCTGTTTGTTTGAAGGCATTTCCCATATTTTTGTGTGTTTTACATACCAATAAGGGTCCAAAGTGAAACAGTAAGTCAGAGTTGTTTGCTGGGTCAGTCTTATACCTTGTTCTAGATTCCTCCTGAGTTGAAGTTCCATGACCTAGAAGTTACATTGCTCACAACCTCTCATCATTCCAACTCCAAACTGTGATTTAAGTTTTGTAGTGTATGTTATACCTTGATGTAGCAGTCAGGAGATAAAACAGATGCTTCTTAGGACATGCTGAAATGTAAATGAACAGGAGTATGGGGGGGTAGAGGGGTATCTAAGTTCTTGCCTCTTTAAATTTTTATTATTTCCCATCCAAGCTTACTGTTTTTGTTTAATCTTGCCATTCCTTTTCTTCTTCATTGTGTGCTCTTGTTCTTAGGGATATGCAAACTTTATTAGTCAGCTCAGCTTTCAAGCTCTGTGCGCTTTTGTGTTTGAGAATTGGGAATCAGGTACTTTTACAGTTAGCCTAAGGGGAGAGCTGGGCAGGAGGAGCCTTTATGAATAATCAGGGTTGACATCTCCAACGTTGTTCCTTCATTATAAATATTGTTAAAGGAGCTGTGACCACCATGGGCTCAAACAGAACAGAGCATGGAAGGGAAGAAAAAGACAGCCTTTGATATCTGCTCTTTACTAGTTATCACTCCACTGATGACACTGGCATTGACAGGTCTCTTAGATTTGGCTGCCTTTTTTTTTTGGAAAGTTTTTTTTCTATTAGCATAATTATTCTGTTGAAGACTGAGTTCATTGTACAGATTGTAAAGGCTGGGAACAGTAGTTAATGTTGCTGCTTGTAAATTTTCTTAAATGTTGTATGCCTAATAAATGGGGAGAGCATTCTAATTGCATCAACTGGTTTTGGCTGCCTTCCTTAACTGGTTTTACTGAATACCCCTACCATTAATGAGTCACATGCTCTCCATGAACTATATAATCCAAATGATTGGTTTGCTCCCCTCTTCCAAGTATATATTTTTCCATTAATATGAGAGTATGCAATGCTATTTAAATAGGACCTTGCTCTAAGCTTTATTCTCTATCTTTTTAATTTGATTGTGTAGGAAAACAATTGCTCAAGCCTGGACTTTTTGAGGGTTTTTCCTTTTAGGAAACTAAAACATATTTTTGCTATCACAATCAGCCTCTCTACTCTATTAAATATTACTGAGAGGGAAAATTCTGTTTAGTGGGATGATTAGTTCTCTAAAGGGTTAGCACAGCTTCATGGGACACATAGCATAAATTTTCTATTCATAAAATACTTTGAAGTTTTAATGGGTATAAAAGTTAAAAATACAATCAGATTATATATTCAGAATGATCTTGCTCTTGGAGTATAATACAAAATGTTTGCTAGTACAAGCATCGTACTTGCTTTATCAGATTCCTTTACTATGGCACATTTATTTTCCTTTCCTAAGTCACAGACAGATGGAATGCTTGCTGTAGTATTTGAAGTGCCCTGGGCACTTGGGCAGAAGAATTTTTCTGCTCCAATCACAGATCCTCTTCTGGCCTGGGTGTCTTCCCGGAAAAATGTCTGGAAAATTACTTCCATGGATGAACTTGGAATTTTCCTCCAGTCTCAGCACTGCTGCCAGAGCATGAGCAGAGGAGGTAGAGAATGCTGAGGAGAGACTCTCTTTCTGAACAGAGCTTGGGAGGAGGTGAGGGGAGATAGAGATGCTGAGATGACCCTGAGCACTTTTTACTTCAGAATACCCTTTCAGATACCAATATCTGTACCTTGAGGGGTGGGAGAGGATGGGAAGGGGGTACACCACTTCTGAGCCAAATATGTCATCAGTCAGTCAGTATGACAATTACAAGGAAAATGGTGCTGAAGTTCATATTTTGTGGTATGTGATTTATAGACTGGTTGGAGTCTATGGATTTACCTCTAAATAGGCTCAACCAGGAGAATAAATATATCATGAGACAGCTGCTTAACTGCTCTTTACAAAGACCTGTTCTTACTCTGAAAAATGTTTTGAGATCTATGATTGGAAAGAAACACGTCTTCTGCTTGTATGCAAGTGACTGCTTTGCATTCTGACTCAGCACTTCTAACATACGGGGAAAATCCTTAGGTCTGGTCGCCAGGATGATGGGGCACTATGCACTGCTTGCTTGGGATAAAGTGCATTGACAACTTGCTGCAGAATTTTTTTTACTTCAACATTTTTATAGCAAGTTTTTCAATTGTTAGCTAAAACTGAACAAAGAATTACCAAGTTTAAACTGAATTATAGAAAATGTGTTAGATATTACAGTCAGAGTGACAGTGACAATGTGTGGGAAAGGAATGGGATATTTAAGGATATTTGATGGAGAATACTTAGAGTAGCCTGGGTAGCAATCTGTTGTCACTTTTTAAAAAAGATAATTATTTCTTTGTGGTGATGACTTGGGGAACAGAGAAGGTGGCTCTGAAAGTTTCTCTCATATGTAACTAATATGAAATGGCAAAAAACCTTCTGTGGAAAACAGCACCAGTTCCACGTGCTTACATTTCTTTAGTCTTTTAGTGTACTCTTGGAAAGGACTGAAGATAGCTCATTACTTATTCCAAAATACACACACACACATTCTGGGGTAAAAGGTACAGCTGTGAATGTGTGACACCACACACTTTCCTTTCAAATAAGATTTTGGATCCTGAAGAGTGGAATAACCAGCACTAACTAGTGTAGTGTACAATGTTGTGCCATAAAACAAGTCTGACCATGAGAAGGACAAAATGAATTAGTTTTTTCATATGACTGGCACATATGGAAAAATATTTTCCCATTAAGGAAAATGAAACATCAGTTTGAGCTTTTGCTTTGCATGTCATTGAGATGTTAAGTGTGATGAGATCCCAGGAACTCTGTTCAGACTGGACATGCTCTGGCTGTGTCCTGGTTAGACTGGAGGAATTTTCTCTCTTATCCTTGCATTGCAATGCAATAGAGAGCTACATTCATACCACACAATTCTATGCTGGCTCCATATTGATTAGGATGTAAAAACAAGAGAAAATATAATAGGGACCAAAAGTGTAAGTCCAGCAAATTTACGAAATAATTCTGGAGAACCAGGATAGCAGTGTGAACCTGTGACATATGTACATATACAGTTTTCTTCCAGATTGTGTGCATGAAATTTCAGCACTCTTACTGACCTTGTTGTCCAAAGTCTGTGTCACAATTTCAAGTTTTCATTTCCATTTTTTTTAGCCTTTGCCCTGCCACAAGCAATTTGATGTCCAGTAACTCTTTGCAGTTTCTTTATTTATTTGTATAGATATTAGATTCTGTCCTGTAGATCCATGCAAGAAAGCATTTTATTTTACTAATTTGAAAGCATCTAGAAGATTATTAGTACAGAATACATGGTAGAAAATACTATGCATGTTTTCATTCTTTTTATTAACTTTTTATGAAAAAGTACTTTTGAATTGATCAGAAGTTCTGCTTTTATGATATTCTATGGGAAGGATGAGTATGGATTTGCTTTTAATAAAAATTATTCCATTAGGTAAATAAAATTATTTTATCAGATTATGGACAATTTTAATACATACTCTTTGTTCCTTTCAAATGAGCAAAAGTCAAAATTGTGGTGATGTGTACAGAGAAGTAATGAGAGTCCTACAGAAAAACAGGTATTTGCTTGTCTTCTAGTAAATTACTGAAGGCAGCAGGACCCAGCTCAGATGCGTCTAAAGCTTGTTTACACAGTGTTCACTGTCTGTGGGTCCTGAGTTTTTGCTTGAAAAATAATCTGAATGTGGATAAGAAGCTGGAAGTGGAATTTTATTTGGTTTGGGTTTTTGTTTTAATCTTTATCAAGCTGTTTATTTATCTGTTGCATGATTCTGAATGTAACTGCTGACTTTTTGTCTCGGGTGCGGGGGTTTGGAGGAGATACATAAAACGCACTGATGGCATCACCATTCTTTTTGTATCAGAAAACAATTACAGAGGTGGGATCTTAAAGAGAATTTAGTCGCTCTTACATCTTTATATATATCTTCTGTACTCTCAGTTTTGAAGTTACAGACAACCTTTCACCCCCCAAATTCAACAATTTTTTAATTGTGCGAGAATGACTATTTGTGATATTTTCATTATTTCTGTCCTTATTGTCTGAAGATAAATGGATGAAAATGTAGGATTCGCTAAAAAAATAGCAAGTTCTATGTTTTGTTTAGAGCAAGGTGAAGTTCCTTGAGACTTTAGTTTTTCAAGTGGTGGATTGTCTTGTGCTCTTTAAAAGGAAAGTCTCTGGTGTGACTTATGGGTTGGATTTTCACCTATTCCTTCCTATTCACCTATGGATTTTTGCCTGTTCCTTAGTTTGTATACTCGCACCCATGAATCTTAAGGGATCAGTATCATGTTAAATGGGTAAACACTTTATCCTGTTCCAGAATTTAAAAAATACTTCTGTTGCTTTATGAACCAGGATTTCTGGCTTGTGTTTTCCAATGTCAGTATATTATTTGCTGTGCTAAGGGTCTCTAAAACCAGTGGCAAACATAGGTGTTTTGCCTAATGCCCGCTTTTCTTTCCTGGCTTGAAGAATTTGTCTTATTGTCATTTATAAAACAGGGAGCTGTGACTAAGGGACTGGTTATATCGGAGCTTGATAAACCTTTGTAAAGCAATGTGCTGTTGCGAGTAATGGCCTCCATTCATTATTAGCCCAGTTGATTTTCATTTACACTTGGCTCTAACAATTAGCTTGAGCAGGTGTGAAGGTGATGGAGGGCCAGGGACGCACAGAGGTCAGCCACTGCTCTGTGTGATAAATTAACCATTATTATCTGCAGTGAAAGTGGCTCTTTACGCTTGTCAGCAGCAAACAAAGGGACAACATATCTCACATAAAGTAGAATCAGGGCCACTACTGCAAATGTGATGGGTCTGTAATTTTTGTCTGTTAAATAAAGGCAAATCCTTTTGAAGTGTCACACCTGTGCATTTCACTTTAAGGAGGTAAACCTATCCTGCCTTACAGATATATATATATATATATATAAATTTATGGATATTGAGTTTCAAAGCTGTAGTTAGTGGCATTTTATAGTAATGCATTCTAATCTGTATTAGAAACTAACTAGAAAACTATTAGTAAAGGATTTAAAACATGGATATTTTCAGCAGACTGTAATAGGGAAATTATCTGAGACTTCTGACTTTTAAATTCCTGTGTTACTACTTCAAAAGCACCTGCCATTTTTTTTCTGTATCACATTGTCTTTCCTCTAACATGTACCTATTTTATAACATTCAAATGAACTGTAATCTTCTCCAAATCTAAAAGATGTCCTCTTCTAGAAGGTGTGGAATTTGGGAATGGATCACATATAAACCTCTCCCAAGCCCACTGTGGGATATTGATGGATTGAAGAATTGACAGAACTTGAGTTCTGCTTGGGCTTGGGTGTAGTACTGCTGCTTTACTTTTACGAATTTCTTAGTCAACTGGACTGCCAGTATTTTCCGTGTCATGAGTAAGTTATAAAGAATCTGCAGGCCTTGATCCTATGTGAAAATGAGAGAAAGTATAGAAAGGAGGAGGGCCACTTCCCAATAAAATAGGGAGTGCAGGGAATTTGAATGTTTAACTTGTCTGTTCTATCCAGCTCCCCCTGTCCCCCTCATTTACTCTGTTATTGGAAGGAAAGGTCTTACAAGATGAGTGCCTGAAGCTATGTTTTCATTCTTTGGCAAGCAAAATAGTCTGCCAGTTTGCAATGTTTAAAGTATGTGAGCTCCGTCCACACACAGCCTGTCTTACCAATCAACAGGAAGAATATACAGATTTTTGGATACTTTGTTATAACCTTTGTTGTCTTTATGAAGAATTTTCAAAGAAACTCAAGGCTTTATTTTAACAATAGCTTTGGTTATCTGTGATGGGAGCAAACGTTTCCTTGTTTTTTTGGTGGACAAGAGTTGCACCATCACACTCCTGCTAGCACTTGGATTGGTTGCTCACAGAGTCTTCATTGTTAGCTCAAGTATCAGGGCCATAAGCTTGATCCCATGGGCCATGTTGGTTTAGTCTGAAGTGGCATTTCATTTGCCATTGATACTCTTGTTTCTCTCTGGAATCATGGTGAGTTTCCCTAAAAAGCCTGTTTCCAAACGTGAATTACTCGCATAATCCATTTGTGGAACTTACAGAAGCACCACAGATCTGGAATCCAAGTACTTTAGCTGATCTAGTGGTCAAATGGCTGCTTGAGCTAAGCATCTTCTTTTCCAAAAAGTTAAGGAATTAGTAACCAATGTTATGGAAACTGAAATCAATAAAAATATACTGAGGCCTGAGCAGGAAGTTCTGTTATTAACCTTCCCCTCTGCTTTGGCAGGAACTGCCAAGGCTGCCCGTGCTGTCTGCGGCAGGGAAACTGCAGAGCTGCCTCCTCTGGTAAGGTAAGGCCTTTCCGATGGCAGCCATTTCTTTTGTGCTCTGATTTTACTACATATGAGATCACTACTTCTCTGGATGTAGTTAGGGGTGTCTGCATCACCCTAAAAACGCTGGTGTGACTTCCTTAGAAGCAGCCAGTTGTCCATGGGCTGCCACACAGAAATTACATTGCAGAATGAAGGGTAATGTCCTCCCCAGAGGAAGCAAAATATTATCAGTTTAGGGCTGCTGCTTATCAAAGAACAAGTGAAAGGGGGTAGGGAATACAGACAATTGTTGTTTTAAAGAAAGCAATGTGTTTATTATAAAAAGCAAAGCTGTTGCAACTAACTGGCAGCAGTTTAGCATTGCATAGAGTCTTGTTAGAAGTAAACTATATGTTTAATCACTTGATTTGTCAAAAGGGAGGGTTGAACTCAGGGGAATAAATATAATACACATGGGTTTAATTACCATGGATGGGTAGGCAAAAACAAAGTATGCAAAACAGTACATTTCACATATGTGTGTATGTTCATATATAATTAGAGTTGGGCAGAAAATGCATTTTTTCCTTCCACCCACACTTTCCTTCTTTTTTTATCAAAATAAATATTTTGATAGAAAAACATGCACCAACTCTACCATATATAGTAATTACTTGTCACAGACAAAGATAAAAAAAAAGAGAAAACTTTGAAGTTAAACTCAAAGCAAAGAAAGCTAATTTTACTCATTAGAAATACATAAAACTCTAATTGGGAAGGGCACAGAAAGGAACACAAACATTTGCTGCATGGTAGAGGAATAAGTGTGCTATAGACAAATACATCTCTTGAGCTTCACTTGGTGGCTTATAGCATATCTTCAACACACAGGGATCAGGGACATAAAAAGACACTTTTCAGTAATTTGTCCAAGGCTGTGCTGTAAATCATTGTCGAGGGGGATAATACTTTGGGGTTTCTACTCTCAGGAAGGCCAGAAAGCAGTTGCCTCATCTGTTACGTATTCCATAAAAGGTAGGGGAGTGGGGGGGAGGGGGGGGTGTGTTTTTTTGTTTGTTTGTTTTTTCATTTGAGAAACTTGTGAAGATTAAACAAAAATGTAATTTTTGTCTGAGGTGCAAATGAGATGGAATGTTGCTGCACAAATTAGAGAAGTTAATAAATATGCGATATGGTGTGAAGTTAGATGTGTTTTCTCTCTTGAGAGATTGTTCAAATAGGGAAAGGTCAATAAAAAACTGTTAAAATGTACTTTTTTCTTTGGTCTATATTTATAAGGACCGGGTTTTTTTCAGTTAAGCCATGCAAATCCAATGAATTTTAAGAGCCTGCTATGGCTGAAGATTTATCCTCTTCCCAATATCTTTGCACAGGGAAGCATTAGTTTAGGAAGTTTATGATTTGGAGAAGATATAGAAGTTAGACTGGGCATGATGCCAAATTTGGTTTGCTGCAGATTCATCACAAGCTGACAATGTAAAGAGGGTGAAGATCGCTAATGCTCAGTGATGTAGAAATGTTTAAAAGTTCAGCTCAGGTACCATTCCTGGAGCTTGAAGCTGTTTCTAGGTCTCTGTACTCTGACCTGAAGTCAGAAGAAATTGCAGTGGGGTTTGCTGGGCGTCTTGTATCTCCTGCTGAAGAAAAGTCAGGTATAAAACCACCTGGTAAGAAAAAGGATTGGGTGGGGTGCATAGGTTTGCTTTGTTGGTTCTAACTTGTCATGCTGAAGTGAACTTTACTGAGTGGGTTTTATTTGGTCTGAAATTTCAGAAGTTACTTAGGTCTAGTCAATGTCACAGGGCAAGGATTTCCTTCTGAAACAATTTGTGACATGAGATGGAATACCTTTTCATGGAAGAGCCTTACCTGTACCTCAAGTTGTGTGAGTGAAGCAAGCAACTGTGAGTAAACACAGTGTGCAATCCTGGGTGAGGCAGACAATGATGGTGATATTATTCATCTTAACATTCAGAGTCTGTATTCAAATCTGGGAGATTTTAGCATGTTACCTCTAATGAATCCAAACAACATATTTTTAAGTTCAACAAATGTTGAAACCTTGCCTAGAGGAAGGGTTGCACATACATGGTGACAGGCAGAAAAGCATCCCAGAAGTTTGGCAGATGGCTCGCAGACTTGACTGGTTGTGTGTGTTTTGTGGTTCTGTTTTTATTTTAATGGATGCGATTTAAAATGAGAAAAGTTTGGATTATTTTTATGAAGTTTATTTGTGCATTACAAATGTTGAAAGGTCCTGTATACTATTGAGAAGCAAATTGTATTTGTTCAATGAAGAAATAAAGCTCCCCTCTCCATCTCTAACCTTGAATGAGCTAATTATGTCATGCTGGTGTGAAGTAATACTTTTTACTTTAGGCATTTTTAAAGCTGACACAAAAGGTGTCATGTGTTCTTTCCTCAGCTCTAGAGAAGGAAAGTGCAAAAGCACAAATGCTGTAGGTGAAAACTAACCTTCCCTGGAGCTGGACCAAGTTCTGCCCTAGAAAGTATAAAGAATAAATTTTACCTTGTTTTGAAACATAAACAAGAAAGGAAGATGCATAAGGACATTGATAGTTTTAGTTATTCTGAAACCATCTGTTAATGATGCAGCATTTAAAATACTCAGAGGCTTTATTGCACTGAGAAGAGAGGATTTCTTTTTTTCCTGAAATTATCAGATTTGATAATTATCAGACGTGTTGAATTCATAATTAGGTTTTTTCCCCTTCTTTTTCCCGTTTATGTAAGTTTTGAGGGAATTAATCTTGTCTCCCTTTCAGGAATTTATTAAGGCAAATTTATGGCATTAAGTACATGAACAGCAACAGCTGGTGATTACCTGAGTCTTTCAAGTCAGCCACATGCTGAAATTCCATAGTGGATTGCGTCACTGCAGTGATGCAAAGGAAATCCCTTGGTTTCCTTTTCTTTGGGTATCTAAATAGTCTGGTTCAAGGCCTGGTGCTTTAAAGTTTTTAGCAATTGTTCTTAAAGATGCAAACTGCTTTTAAATTGCTTCAGTGGTATATGCACTCTCTGATTATATATAGCTCATAATACATTTCTATTTATACACTGGAAATTGTTTTATATGCTCTGCGTATGAACTATGCCTAGTTTTCCTGATGCTTTCAGGCCAAGTTGAGGTTTGCTGCATTTCTGAAAGCTTATTTTTGAAGTGAGGTGTTTTTTTCATTTTCCCCACTTAAGCAAAATTCTATTGCTGCAAAGTAAAAATTCTATTGCTGTAAAGTAATTGTATGAGTGAGTGCCCCTGTTTAAATGAACAGTTTATGGTTACTGTATTAAAGCGAACATTTCAACTTGGCTAACACAACCACTGAATAAACACATATTGATATTATAGAACAAAATAATATATTAGTGCATTGCTCATTTGTGCTCTGATAGTCACCCTGATACTATTAGTCATGCGGGGAGTGACAAACACAATTACACTCGAGTGCTAATAGAGTGGAAGGGCAAAACTGCCTGACCTCGGCATCCTGGGTCGATTTAAATGTTTGATGTCTCATTGAATTAGTATCACAGTGTGAAAGACAAAGCTCAAACTAATGGAAATGAGCCTGGACATGCAATACTGCTGATTGGGCTGACATAATTAGAATAATATTCTTCACACAGCTAATAACAAGCAGAAGAAATAAATAACCAAGAGATAACTTAATGACTGCATGCTAAAATGCTCCTTTGAATATGCTAAGGTTAGCATTTTCTATTTACTTATGGAGCACTGAGGGAATTTTTTTCTCTGTGTAATCATTAGCTGTGGTGATCAGCTCCATACCGGTCACTAAGGCCATATGAAACTATGCAGGTTGACCCAACTTTTCCCCCTCAACATCATTATTTAACCCTCAGGGCATTGTTACAAATATCTGTCTCTCTAGAAAACCTGCCCAATCCTTCACAAAAAGAAAGAAGAAAAAGGAGGGAAAAAAAAGCTGACACATGATGGATTCATAAATATATAGCTTTGTATCCTCTTATGCCCTTGATCTTGGAGGTACAGGGTCATAAAACATAGGTAAGTGTACGGGGCTTTTGAAGACTGTATATTTCTGTGGATGTAAAGTGGGATTTTGATATGTTTGACACAAAACACAGGACAGTTTTTTAGAACGCTTTCTGCAGTAGCTTATCTTAAATTTTGTCCATCTCTTATGTACGTTCTCAGCTTGAGGTGAGGTGATGTAGAAAAAGACTAAGAAAATATGTGAGACAGATGTCTAGAAAACCACTTGACATTGCTCATCAGTCCTCTGTCTTCATCATTTGTTCCTGATCACAATATGTGCACCAGAAATCCAGTCTAACAAAGCACATTGGCTTCACTTCAGGTGGACAAGTCTTTGCCATGGTTACAACTAGTAACTTGTTCAACCATAAACATGTACTTTCAGGATTTTGTAGGAGGACTTTTGATTCTTAACCAGGACTTACTGAGGGTAAAGCCACAGCAATTTGCTGCCCAGGTACCAAGGAGTGTGATTCTGAGACCCAGATAAAAAAATCATTCAATGGATTAACTAGAGAAAATGTTTTTTTCTCTTCCTATTTACAGAAGTCCATAACATAAATGTTAAGACTTTTCTTATCTGAGTAAATCATTGGACTGAAAAATGAGAAAGCAACAACACCTTCCAGAAGAGGTTGAGGAATATTTTCAGCTAAAATTAGTGTTGTGCCTTTGATAGGTATCAGCAAACAAAATGCTTTTAACTTTAGGCTCGATAGGGTAACTTTGTCTTGGAATTTGCTAAGAGATGTCTTTTGGGTCAAGTCTTCAAAACAGCAGATCATCAGGTTTCAGTCAAGTCAGGAAGCTTTGTAGTGTCTTTGAAAGCTGATGCAGAAAAATTGCATTTCTTAATGCAGGATCTGGCAGTGAACTTCCCTGCATTTCTGGAGCTACGGCCTCATTCATGAGGGGATATCACCACAGCATGAAATTGCTAATAAGATCTGATCCATTTAAATTGGGCTTGTTAGTGAAAACTGAAACTTTCAAATCTTGAAACACCTAAGACAATGTACATGGGTTTTTAATGCCCAGTTGACCCATAAATTTATATAATGACAAGCCTTCTATCATGAATGTACTGAAGTGGAAACCATAGTCCGAAGTAAGTAAGATGTTGTACATTGTAAACTTGCAGGTAGCAGAGTACCAGAAGAGTATTTTAGCTTTGACCAGTGTGAGGCAGTGAAATGCTGTTCATCTGTTACGTTCACAAGCTGACCTACATCTGTTACTTCATTTCAAATAATACCAATAAAAAGAAGGCCCAGCATTTTCAGCAAATCACATTATTTCACTTCATTAAGGGTTAAGGGTTTTATGTCAGTCTATTACCAATTCAGGCTGAGATAGCAGTGCTGAGCCAGCACATGCCATAGTATTGACGGCTGGCACAGAAGCGGATGTCCTCTGCTCCCAGCACAACCACCCTCAGTGCTGGGGGGGGACTGTCTGGGAAAGGGCTTGGGGTTTGTGTTATAAACCAATGACTTCAGTAAGTACAGTTGCCGTGCAGGTAGTAAGAAATATATAAAGATTCCATTCCACAGATTTCTAATTCTCAGAGTAAGTGACCCAAAATTGTCCCCTCCTAATCCAAACCCCTCAGCTTTCTGATTGCTGTTGGTTCATTAACTTTTGTCAGCTCTTCCTGTCCTGTGGAGCTGCTAATGTTGACTTTGTGCTTGCCTGCTCTGGGTTATTTCCACATCCTTACAAAAGAAGTCCTGGCTCCCCTTCGTAAGAAAATCAGCGGCATGTAAGAGGAGCAGGAACAACTCTTTTCCTCCATAATGTGGAGAAAAAAGAAGCAACAAATATAGTAAACTAATTACTAGTCCCTGTGATTATGCGGAGACATTACCTGTGAGCAACACCTCTTTTTCCTCAACCTTCATCTTTTGCCAAGAATACTAAACCAGTGAGATTAATTATGGGATGATAGGTTGACTCTTGAGGTAGTTTGAATTTAATGGTGAGGGATTATTTTCCCTGTCTGTTAAACCCATCTGAATTTATGCTGCTGAGCCACCAAACCTGCTCCACTCCTCCCCTTTAGATAACCTTTCAAAGCTTCTGTGCAAAATGGCTGTTTTAAGACAGGAAACAAATAACAGTGGCTACTAAAAACAAAAGGTGAATATGCAAGCAGACCAAAGATGTTCTTATTTTTGCAGAGAGCTTTCTTTAAGCAAATAATCTGGCTTTTGCTCAGCCCAGATACGCATTTTTTGGTAATACACTGAACATTTTGAGCCTGGAGTCAGAGGCCTCCAAGTACTAAGTGCACTAGAGCTGATAATAGCAATATCTTGACTGCTTCTGGTAGCTGAGCCTAATGTCAGTTCCATCCCTCCCTGAATGATTTCAAAGCTGAACACATTGAGTACCTTGCTTCTTGAGTTTCTTGGTGTTAACCAGTTGGGGAAATGTGGTTTTTGTCATTCACATGGTTTTATGTTTTTTCTGTGTTCTTTGTGTTGCGTTCTTTATTTGGTGGCAGCTGTGTTTTCTCAGTCCATGTAAAGGATTCTGGTAGTACGCCCATATTCTCACTAAAAAGGTGTCAGCAGTCTGTTGTCCCTTACTTAGCTCTAGTTTCCAATTACAAATCTGTTGATGTCACAGCTCGGCATAATTTGCACGTCATTTGGCTTATTAAGACAGCTAAATTTTTTTTTAACTGAATTCTGTTTTCAGTAGAATTGGGAGAAGAAAACCTGTTAAACTAGCAGTGGTTCTTCTGCATTTTCTGTGGCTCCTAAGGTAGCTAACATTTTAGTGATGTCTGAGTTCTGAATTTTTTTGTCATAATGAACTGGGAAAACCTTTTCCTTTAAAAGAAACTTCCTCAAACAATGACAAGATATCAGCTGTTGTGAAGGTATCATACTGATGAATGAGAAGTAGAATATTAACTCTTTTAAGCTGAACATGTGGTTTCATTAGAATCAGTCAGATCAGAATAATGGATTTCCATTCTTTATCTCCTTCTGCAATTTTTGCCTGTTGACACATCATCCCCTGAACTGTAGGTTTAGGTTTATTTCACATACCTGAAGAAGCTTTTCACAGATTTCTCATTTATATCTTCCATGTTTCCTTTGTGTTGTGATTGCATGAAAAATATTATTTTGTTTAATTTTATGGTAAGTAGGAATTTAATTTCAAGAATGACTCTGGAACTAGTTAAACCTTTTTTCTGAAGGACTCTTTTAACAAGATAAGCTTAGTTAAAAGTAAAACTGTTCTTTGTCACCCACTAGTGTGTCATTATCCAGTGCCTTGTGTGTGAAGAGTCATTTTTATATGGTGGAGAAAGGACAGAAAATGTCACTGTGATAATTTCTATTCTCATCCACACAGAGCTTTTGCTGTGTTCTAATTTTCTACAACAGTCTTCTCCTGCAGTCATAAAAAAATCTGAATCAAGGGCATTGACATAAACTGAAATCTTTTGATTAAAATATTTTGGATTCTCAGTCAGCAAATGTGTGTTTCAGTTTGTACATTATTAAGGAACAACAACAAAAGTCAGGGCGTTTTTCAGTCATTCCTGGTGCTCACAGATGAGTTAATGACCTGAACTGGGAGGACTGGTTCCTTCCAAAATTTGTCAGTTAGTGCTACATTCTTTTATTTTTCCCCTCCAGTGGCCTTAGTCTTGATGATACCTTCTGCACAGACTGGTACTGCATATTCTCAAAGCAATAGTTCTCTAATGGAAGGAGACTGCTTCATCTGCAATACTCTGCATCCATTTTGAACAGCAAATCCAAATTCTGCCAGCACAGATATCACTGATAGGGGTTACTGACTAATGTACAAGCTGGCATTTGATGTGGAGTACTGGGGATGTTCTTATGCAAAACATTGAAAACCTTTCTGGACCACAGAACTGTAGCCTTTCCACATCATTCAGAAAAGATAGAAACTTGAATAATAATTTCAAATAAAATCCTTTGTGTATTCAACTCTCCTGGTACAAACCCTCCACTAGTAAGGAATGTACTGAAAGTGATGGCATTCCAGTACCAGTTAAACAAAAGCAGCCTTTGGCTCTCCGGACTAGTAAGAATGAAGAATACTTCCAGATAGAAAAAACCCCAAGATTTTTGTTTTGTTTAGTTTTGTTTTGAGCAAATGTAGAAATATCACACGTAGCTGCAGATTTGATTTCCTTTCATGCCATTTGACAATCTGATAATTTTTACAAAGATATACTTAAAATGCTGTTTCATGCAAAGTTCACTTTTTTCCCTGTTTAAAAAACACTGCATCTTTAATTTGCAAGGCTGTGTATTAATTTTGCTGAGTACTGTTTATTTCCCTTTCCTTCTACTTTATTTAAAGTCAGTTGTTGACAACTCTCAGGCGTGTCAAAGTCTCACCACTAATAATTGCTTAAGGATCCTTAACTTCTATAAATGTTGGTTCCAGCTAAAAACCCCATGCAATAGCCCTGTTTGAAGGAAAGGGGAAGGGGGGGTGGGAAAGGAAAAAAGGGGTGGGGAAAAAAAGAAAAAAAACCTGAGAACTTCTTCTGATGAATTTTTGATTTTCCTTCCTAACAAAGAAATGTCTGTGATTCAAAGAAATAGCTTAAAGTGATATTATAAAATAGAATATGGAGTGCACTGTTCTGAATGACTCTTTGCTTTTAATGTGAGGCTGAAAAATTGTCAGTGCCTTTTTTGATTAGATGAGATTTTTTTTTTTTGTTCTTGATCTAAGAATTGAGGAGAAAAACATGCTACTTGCATTTGAATATGGTATGAGCTGGCTGTAATGTGTTGAGGATAAAGCAATACCAGTACTGCCTCAAGGCGGCACCTGTATCTGTGGGTCAATGCCATTCCTCCTTAGATCGCTGCGGAGCCCCTCTCTCGGCTGCTGCTTTATTAGGCCTAATTAGGCAGGCTGTCACTTTTATTGGTGATGGGAAAGGAAGATAAGTAGATTACTTGTGTCATCTATCTCTATCCGGACGTGTCTAAAAAGTCTAAAGTGATTGCTGTGGGCCACAAATATATTTCGCAAGAGGGAGGGAAAAAAATCAGAAATGTATTAAACCTCTAGAAATGACTTACCTTTGGCACTACTGTGTGTAATTTCAAACCCACAGAGAAAAGAGTTACAGTACATACGTAAAGTCCTTTTGTTCAGAGGGAGAAGGTTGTCTGTAGTGGTTTTTGTGATATCAAAATAATAAAAAAGGGTTGTTTTCTACTTAAAATTCTAGCAGCAGTTACATATATTTGAAAGCTAATCCAAGTTATAATAAGAGTGCAGCATCTGTGGCTAGTGGAAAGGGCTATTTTGATGACAGCCTTGTTGACGTGTTCCTATGATAGGTTTGCTCTTTGGATCATTGCTCAGGGCATCTCCAGTTTATGCAGCATGTGTATATTTTTAATGATTGTTTAAACTAATAATTATTTTCTAAATAAAGTATCAGATATCTTCTTAAATTAACTATTGAGAACTAATATTATCAACAGCAATCAGCACTTGCACTATTATAATTGTCTGAGGCATCTTCTGCTTTGGAGGATGATAATCTCCAGAATGCTCCTCAACAGAAAGAGCTTATTAGTTATAGCATTGTGGTAGGAAAATAAAACTACGTTTTACGGGATCTTAGGAAAAGGAAATATGTTCTTGATTTAAGAGTGTTGGTAGAGTCAAATACCAATCATTACAGAACTTTAAGCTCAAGGTTAAAACAAAGTCGGTTTTGTATTTTCAAAAATTCTCAAAACTGCCAAATCACAACCAGACAGGTGATAAAATGCTTTTAGAAATTTGGATTCTTTTTCTTTTAGAGATGGGCTCTTACTTCAATTTTTGGTGCATCCAATCACATGGGATACAAATACTGACCTCTCAAAATTTGATTGCAGCCACAGCACAGGTAGCAGCGTGCTAACATAGACATCTTTAAGAAATATGCCAAAGATGTCGGTGTGCAAATTCCCAAAATCTGATGGGCCAGTGTTTTTGACTATTAGCTAGAATAAATGTATCGTTATCAACAAAACTATTCATAGACTTAAAACCAAACTCAATCACAACACAAGGGCAAGATCAAGCCCTATCCAGCATTCCTTACGCAGAACTCCTGTAGACTTTGAGCAATATGATTTCAATAAACGTCCTTGTGTGTAATGAGTGCTGTGGAAGGTCTTTAAATGACAGGTTCTGACTGCTGCACCAATGGCATCTTTATTCAAGATTCTGTATTCCACAGGCAGTCAGCCATTCTATTTGTTTGGAAGCTTCAAATCTTCTCATTCATTATTCAATTCAGACTGTTTAGGCTTTATTTTCTTTGCCTTGAAGACTCCTCTTCACAGATGTTGCCTAACAGCCTCCATGAATATTGAGATAGCTGAAAGTGCAGTGTCATGGAAATCCACCATTAGGAGACACACTTCCATAGCTGCTGTACAAACCTTTTTGTATAAGTGGATGCTTTTTGAGCCATGTTATGATTTAAAAAATTCTAAATGTAGGGTGGAGAGGTACCTAGTGCCAGGAACTTTCAAATGAGTTTGTCTTGAAGAACTTGCGGATCATTATTAAGTTGAAGAAATTCAGAAATTTGATGCCTCAGGGTTTTTTTCTGCCTACTACTCTAAGCTGTAACTTTTGCACAATACCTATTTCTTGATTATTTATTTTAATTACAGTATCTACTCAGAGTGGGAGTCTTTCAATCTCAAGGTATCAAGGTCTCTGAATTACAAAGGAAATATTTTGTTATGTAGTATTTGTTTTCTAAAGTTCAAAGGCTGAAACTACTTTCCTCCATAACATGCAACAGTCAACTGTAGTGTATAAAGGCAGTATATTTAGTTATCCGTGTGGTAGGAATTCCCTTTGGAAACTGCAGGCTGCTGGCAGTCAGGCTCAACAGCAGCCTCACAGGAGGCAATTTCTCATCAGGACCTCAGTTCAACTTCTGAGGAACTCCAAATGAGATTTTGAATTGTGAGTTGGTGAATTGTCTGAGAAAAAAAACCTTTTTACTCTATAGCAGTGCTGTGGTCTGCCTTCAGTTCTTTTATAGGGAATGAGAACTGCTTATTTACATTTCCCCTGGTCAATCTGTAGTAAACATTGAAGGTGTCACTTTTTGCAGGCTGCCAAGAGCAGCATCCTCTGTCCTTCCTGCTTGGCTGGGCAGTGCCCAGAGCCCAGGGATATGGTACACCTTCCCAGACCCTGGGCTTGTGTTCTAATTCTTGTTTCTGATTGTGCATACATCTTCTGGTTTTAGACCTCAGCTTTAAGCATGGGGCCATACTAATCATGCCTACTTATTTATAAGGAGACTCACCCAAGGATTATCACAGGACAGAGCTACTGATTCCAGCAGCTGATCACATGAAGAGCCACACCTCAGTTTACCGAACCTGGCTCATTGGGCATTTGCATCCAGGAGTTGCTACCAGGTCACAGATGTGGAAAACTGAGGCCTGAACTCAAGAAAAGTGTGAGAGTTACTACTTATTTACTGTCTCTGTGTCTCTTAGCAGGAAAGGTCCAAGGTTTGATTTACTCTGAGATGTCTAATTCTATGTTTTCTTTAAGTTAAGGAAAAGCCAGTCTCTATATATAAACATCTTTGCCTTTACATTGTTTTCTGGATGTGTCCATGTTTTGTAGTTTGTTGCTGACATTCAATGCCACCACAGCAGACACAGTGTATCTGAGTGATAAAAATGGAGTTCCTAAAAAGGTTCTTTATCTTTCTAATGCTTTTGAGAGGTTTTGAGAAAAAAATACCAAAATTATATCATAATTTTGTGCTTTCAGTTTAACATGCCTTATTCCATTATCTCCTCACAATGTCTGAAGTTCAATTGCTTTTGGCTCATCCAGCTCAAGCTACTCTGTAAGATCCCAAACTAGACCTCTCACTTGAAAGGTGCGGAACAACTGTCCGTGCTTATGGGGAAAAAAGATGCTCATTCGTTCTCTTTTTCCTTCTTCCCCAGGAACATACAAACTCTCTCCATGTCCATTCTCATGTCATGTAACAGCTATGAATAAATCAAATTGCTGTATTTCTAATTCACCTGATCAGGAAAAGACCAGTAGCAAAGATGACATTCCGATTTCAAAACCGTCTCTGAGAATATCCCAGGGAAGCTACTGTTGTGCACATTTTAAAAACTTTGAAAGCTCCACAGGTTTAATGCAGCTGGTTAGAGTGGGAGTAGTTTTAGAATATACAGTTGTAGTTACTTTTTTGGTTATACAAACGGATGTGTCAAAATCTTAGTGAGAAATAAGGGATGGTGGTACTTTGATAATATAAAATACAGTATTTTGTTATTTTCGATTCTTTTAGCAGGTGCTTTTTCTTTGTGAAGCATGATGCTTGCCTGTTTCATGGATATGTTGAAGTAAAAGCCTTTTAGAACATTTTTATTTCCAATTTGCTTTGGTCAGTTAGGGATAGATATGAACCCAGGTTCATATGACCCCAGGCTGCTGCAGCCAAGGACCAACATATGTTGACCGGAGGAAGAATAGTGATGTCTTGTACTAACTTTTTCCTTTTTTTGTATTTGCATTCGTGCAGGGAACACATGAGAGTTTTTGTATTTCACATGCATTTATCTAGAGAAGATTGACCCTATAATTTCTACAACCTTTTAAGTAATGAATAGTAGCCCAGTTAGGCTCTAGTAGCTCAAAAGCGCTGAGTAGCCAGATGAAGCCAATTCGTTTTTAAGGGGTATTCAAGATTCTAAGAGGTTCTTGATTTAAAAAGGCAGATTGTGTTTCTCTAATCATGTTTGTTCTTTCTCTTCAGCCATTGAACCAATTAGACACCAAGAAATACAGCCTAAGAAGACAAAGTTCATTGCACAAAATTCTTACAGAGTTAGTTGAAAACAGTTTTAAAGACTCTCTAAATTTTTCAATTTAAAGCAGCATATTTATACTTTTCCTATTTCTGTGTTTCCTGTAAAGCCAGAGCCAAACTCCCTGTCAGCTAAATGAGGCTTTGGTGGAATAGTTAGTTCTCATATTTATTTCTGATTGTGTCATTTTTTATCTTTTGATACTAACATACTTCTTTTATTTCAAACTGATGACATCTGTGTTGGCAATGTAGGATATTTGTGAGGAGAGTTAGGTGATAAAGATATCACTGGGTAACTGCAGATACAGAACAGTTCTTTGGATGTGGCCTTTGTGCACCTGTGTGGATCAGGCAGGAAGAGTTAGGGATTTCCTTCATTTTTTTGTGGCATTTTCTTTCCCAGCCCTTTGACATATCTTTAGCCCACCTGGCCATCAGTCCAGCCAGGGTCCAGTGCAAAGATGGACCTCGAATTTGGCAGCACCATAAAGGGCAATATCTAGTCCTAGCTGCATTCACGTTTTTCCTTGTTTCTTTCACATCCCATTAGTATTAGTTTTTGCTTTGAGAACATAGAAAGCCAGAACTAAAGTGTACAAATATTATTGCTCTGTATTAATGACTTCTGTATCCAATTAGTGAAGATTATTATTGCAATATGTTCTGATTTGCATTGCACACAAGAGACAATAAACAAGATTCCCGAGAAGCAGGTTTATAAATAGCTTCTCTGCAGCATTCCTTGACTGTCCCAGTTCCTTTGGTCTGTCACTTTGCCAGACAGCAGAGCTCAGTTGCACCAGTAACAAGCACTAGTCACAGGGTAAGGGTTCCATCAGAGCCAGAATAGAGTGCAGGGAGTACCAGCTTTCCCTGCTCCCCATCTGCTTCTTGTAGGATAAGACTATTTCAGTCTTGTGGCTGAAGCAATTAACATTTCATTGCAGGTAATAAAACCTGTTTGTTAAGTACATTTTAAGGAGAGATACTGTATTTTAACGGACATTTAGTAGCTGGCTATCAACTGCCTGTGCTCCCTGCCTGGGGACAGCAGGAAAGGTTTATTAAATATTAAGAAGCTGTTCATTACTTTATGAAACTATGACAACAGAACATCTGAATATTTAGAAAACAGTTAACGTTCTTTAGAGTAGCTGCTTCAGTTAGGGGAAAGGACTAATGTTTGTCTGGCTAAACATGCATAAAAATCTAGTGTCGTCTTTGAAGTTTGCTCTTTGCTCCTGCTACTTGAGAATGTTGAAATTAACCTATGCTGCATGATTTAGAACACAAGTGAAAGCAGAGTCACCTTTTAGAGAACGCAGGAAATCAGATATCTCAGAAAAACACTGGCTTTTTAAAATGTCTTTAAAAATCCCAAAATCCATAGAGGTATACTGTTGTCTTGGCCAAACCGGAACAACTGTTTAGAGGTTTGTCTGTCACCAGTAATTTTGAAAGGTAACTTCTATCTTTGTATGCAGCATACAGAGGCTATTCAAATTTCATTGCAGATCTCAAGGAAAACATTAGGTCTTTGCAAAGAGACAATAGCTTAGTGAGAAAATATCTGCAGATTTTTTGGAAGACCTTCCTTCACTTCAACCAGAGTTTGATGCAAGGTGAAAGCTCTTTGAATATTGGCTGTTTGGTAAACAAGGAGGACCTTCAACACTGATGAAGCCAATTACATATTGTATTTGTACCCACTCTTGCTTGTATGGGATGAACCAGAAAATGAAAAAAAAAAATCAAACCAACAGCCCAGAGCTCTCTTTGGTCCTGATCTTGCCAGTCATGCTGAGTGAGCAGAATCTTGTTTCCATGTGGAGTAGTTTGTAGAAAAATTCTCTCAGTGGTTACCATTGGGCACAAGATATTTAAGTGCATCTGTTGTGAAGGACAGACAGTAGTATTATTTAGCATGAGACATGATCTTATCTTAAATGTATAGTTACAAGGGTCACAAATGTATTACCACTCAGTGATGTGCAGCTAATGTTTTAAGAGTCTGGGGAGTGAGGGGCGAACCACAACAATTTCTAGTCTTGTATGGGCTCTAAAAGTATTTTCCAGGCTTTAGAATATGGAACTAGGGAACCCTTTTGTATGTTTTTCCCGCTCAGCACTAAAAATACTAACAAAGAGAAACAACATTACCTGGCAATAAACAACCATGATGTCTGAAAATGATTATGCATTGGTGTGGTGGCCAGTGAACATACATTACACGGGACGGAGAATGCTCAGTAAGACAAGCCCCTAGCACCAAAAGAACCACTCAAGGTCAGGGCGACCGAAAAGGCTTCTCCCAGCACGCATTGTTCTGTTATGGTAATCTACCTCAGTTTGAATTCCGCGGTTAGCTGTTGGCCTCTACCCCCTTCGTCACTCCCCCAGAGCTTCCCCATTGGCCCCTGTTCCCTGGTCCCGCCTTTTCCCCGCCCCCAGGTAAAACCTCTGAGCTCGCCGTTGTTTGAATCTTTGCCCCTGAATCTTCGGCGGTGTAGAAGAAATAAATGCTCCTGCTGGAACTCATGCAAAGGCCCTTCCCATCTCTTTGCGACCGACTTTATAGTGAAGCTGGTTGTGCGTTTGTTTGTGTGTGCACGCATGTGACCCCGCAGAGCTGGACAGAGACAGTAATACATTGGTCCTGAGACACAGACTTGGTCAGGTAATTGTCCTGAGTGCAAGAACAACAGAGGGTGAGGATGAACTAAAGTAGCCTTAAGTCATCTTTCTGTCTTGTACCCCAAGCTGGATCCTGAATCTGGCTTGGTTGTGCTATTGTGGCAGCAGAGAGACTGAGAAGGGAAGAGGAACTCGAGTGGGACATACAGTGCAGCTCACTGCTTAAACGGGTAGAAAAGACCAGAATATACATGTGGAGACTGAAGACATTATAGGAGGCTATGGGATTATTTTGTCAGAGAAGACACTACAGTCTACATTTACTTTCAGTACATGGCAGAAGCAGTGGTGTTGAAACTGATTTTGGTGCAAATCTGTTTCCTGGGAAGTTAGAACTTCCTGACTGCAAACTAACGCTATCAAAGCAAGGTGGCCTTTTTCTGGAGTAGTTTAGATGTGCTTAATGCTGTATGGCAAAGGAACGAGCAAATTTTAACTGCCAGTTCTATTCCTCCACTGTAACACAAACTGTTCATTTCAGTACTTCTGGGTAATTACTTTGCTCTCTTGGTAGTTTTTCTGTTCTTCGGGTTCACCTGACCTGATATGTGCTCATGTCTCTTGGCCATAATGATGTCTCCTTCCACTGGGTTTGCACCTGTGTTTTCTTTGCCCTCTTTTAGTTCTTGTTTCTCAGATCTTCTATTTGCTCTTTTCCCCTACAAACACTTCTCTTTTTTCCCTCTACCAGGAACTTTAATTGTTCTTGGCCTGTATGTCTTCCTTAAAAGCTCCTTGCAGCCTTTCACTGTTCTCTGTATTCAGACTTCACCTGCCTTCCAAATCCTTAGTCTTTCTGAGCTCCCTGGCTCTTCCTGCCTCTTTCCCTTTTGGCCATGTATCTCTGCATCCCTGGTCTCTGAAGGATTACAGCACTCCATGTCTGCCACTGAGCCAGAGAACAGTGAGGAGCAAGTCCAGGGCACAAAATACCAGAACCTGGGAAGAATCAGAGTGGGTGTGGGCTCACTCCTCTCTCACCCCTCCACAGCCAGTGCATGAAAACTGGGCACACATTAATTTGTATGGGTACTGACTGTGATAGCAGATTTCCATGGTTTGATAATAGAAAAATTTTCTTAAGAGCTGCTCTGGTGAAGTTTCTGGCAACTCTGGGTTCTTGTGGACACTTCCATCAATATGTTGCAAAGCTTGTCATTTAGGGAAGGGTAGAAAATAGTCTACCCAATAGGCCAGAAAAAGCAAGGGAATGCTATTTAATTTCTTTCACTTGCTGCATTTAATAAAGAAACTGGTGTATGAGTTTTGTAGGGGAATGGCATAGAAAAGGGGAAGAAAACCTCTATGGGGAGCCAGATTTCTCCTGAAATGCTTTAAGATTAACTGAGGGGAGAGGGACAGCCCTAGAAACTTTTCAAAAAGGAAGACCTACGATGGTGCAAACTGAGGCAAATTTCTGCTTTTTCAAGTCTCCCTGAACTCAGATTTTTCTCATCTGTGTATGAAGTAAAGTTTAGAGAATTTTCTGGTTTTCTGATCCTGCTTTCTAGTAAGTTTGCAAGTCTCCAAGTTCTCTCTGAGCTTTTGCAGAGTTCTTCTCTAGTGGGAACCATCCCTTGGGTTCTTCCCCCACAAACAGTTCTTTGGTTTACAAAGGAAGCGCTTTTATTTTGTTTTTGTTGCTGGCGTCCAAGACTGACAAATGGGTTTAGTCCCAGGCTCTTCTTTCAATTATTAATGAAAAATATTGTATTACCTGAGGCTAACCCAACATTTCCTTCCATTTCTAAGCCTTTGGCAACCAGCAATCTCATTGCTGTCTAAAATGCAGAGAAGAAAATCTTTTGCCTGTTCCTTTTTCCTCCTCTGCTTCTGCCTCGCCTCCCTCCCTTAAGAAATTCACTGTATAATTGCAGGATGACTCCAATGAGTGTGGTAAGAAAGCATTGTTATAAATAAAAGTGAACATCATGCAGTCTGATTGTCACTTGTTTAGGATTTAAAGTATCAATTTCTGAACATTACAGAGATTTAGATGTGGGTTAATTAAACATTTACATACATGTGTAGAACAATATATTGTATGGTGCATTAATATGCACTTTAATCAGAATCTGTGGGTGTTGTGTGTTTGCTTGTTCCATGTTAATTGGTATCGTGCTGGCTCCTAGCTTAGGTCTTTGGCTGGATGGAACAGAATAGACACGGTGTTTTAAATATTTTAATTAGGACCAGCAGTTCCCAGCTCACTCATTTCTCATTGGATTGTTTTTCATGCATGAATAAATTAGCTAGCATGGAAGTACTTTGCAGAAAGTAGTTGCCCTCTAGCCATAAAATGAGTCCTGTTCATTAATACTTTAATGAAATTAGCTGTGAGCAAAATATCATTCCTTTTAACTGTGTTCTAATTTCTTAATTTTAATTAGGCACATAATTGTAGTATACTGAAATTATCTTAATGTACAGCAAGAAAAGTTCTATCACCATGGGCCTGTGGCTGAAACTTGAGCATACTTGCAGCATATTTCAGCTTGCAATTTTTCTCTTCAACTTTTCCTAGCTAATCAAAATCTTTTCCTTGCTTTGTGTTATTGCAACATGAAGTCAGGAACTGACTAATGCTTTCAGATGCCAGAAAAATTAAAAGAATCACTGATTCTATGTTTTGTTGTTGGCAACATTCATTTGACAGCCCCAGTTTTAGAGTCCAACATAACCCAGGAGCACTTCTAGGGAAGCACAGAATACACAAAACCTGTTTGTTGTTTTGGCTTTTTCCCCTGAGTTGTTTCATGCTTTGCTCACTTGGAGTTGCTACATTTAATTTATAATTATGCAAACTGAGGTAGGAAGCAGTGAGAATGTATGAAAACTGAGAAATTTAGATTTTAGCAGCACTAGCATGTCATCTTTAGTATAAAGTTTAATTAGTATAAATTAGTCTAGGTTGTTTTATAGATGCTTCTTGTTTCCACTTTGGCAGATACAGTTCTGGTGGGTGCAGTTTCTTTACTGCAAAGACAAGCATATTCTAACAAAAGCATTGGTTACTCTATCTCATAGTAAGTTTGACATGAGTTTTTTGAGTGAATGTCCTCATCCTGATAAAGAACTGTGTGTAGAAACACTAAGCTAGATACATTCTTTTTTAATAGGAGAGCTAAGGATCTTCAATCCAAATTTATGTCAGGGGGGATTTAAACTTCGGCATTTACTACTTTGCTCAAAACTGCAGAGAACTGGAATAAGAAGCCAGAAAGGAATCTTGAAAGTTTTAAAACACTAAAAAAGGGGCACATATTCAGCTCTAGACTTTTTGCATCCAAATCCTTTGAAAACTAGATTTTGTATTTATCACTGTATTAAGCAAAGAGAATTTCAAGCAGTAGTGACTATATCGATATGAAATGTGACTTTGACCCAAGGAATTTTGAGGTAAAACACTGGTACATTAATGTTGAATGTAGTGAAGGATTTGTGTAGTAATTTGTCTCTCCTGTACAGTGCTGTATTAACCTGTCTTGCACAGGTCTGCAGGTGTGTGTGTAACCACCTCTCCAGAACTCCCCGATATCTATGGTGCACCGAGTGGGTGAGCTCCAGGTTCTTGCCTTCCCTGTGGAGGTCACTCATCTTTTACAGGGTGATGGGGACCTTTGTCTTTGCTGAAATTGAATTTCTAATTGAAATCCTTTTTAGCAGCGTATTTCACTGCCTGCTGTAATTGGCACCTGCTCTAAATAATATTGATATTTCTTATTTAAATAATAAATTATAGCTAATTGTAATACTTCATTATGCCCACAATTAAGTGAACTGAGGTTAGTTTACAATTAATACTAATACTAGTTGATGTGCAATTTGAATGTAATTTGCTGCTGTTAGCAGATTGCCAGTGGAAAGAAGAAAGCTAAGGGATTTCTTGTTTCCAGTGGCAATCTTGTTTTTCTAGACAAACAACCTTAAATAAAATGTGAGTTTTATATTCAAATAACCAGGAAATCAGTTAGACTAAACATTCTGGTTTTATTCCTGATCAATCATTGTCACTTTTCTTCTGGTAAACACACACTCAAACCTTCCCTTTGGAGAATCTAATTCTAATTATCATCTATTAAAGATTAGTAAAATTAATACAGCACATCTTTAATTGTTTCATGCTACAGGAGACACAGGATAAGTTCAGAAAACTCAGGTTTCACTCAGGCAATATGAGGGATTTGTATCAGAATGGTTAACCTCTATTTGGTCACAGATTGTTCTAAGAGTGCTAAGAGACACTAAAAAGAAAATGGGAGTGAGCTGGAAGTTTTGTGTGGAACTTTGGCTAGTGATAACAAATGCTACAGACACTGGTTGTTCTCAAGAAAGAAATACTATGGGATTTCCTTTCTTGTAATAAAACATGTTTGAGTGTATTCGATGGCTTTCAAGTTATCTGTACCTTGAAGATTATTTGCTGTAGAGGCAAATGACATAGGCAGGTGGACGTTATTTGGTTTGCTCTGCTTCACCAGTCAAAATTCTGCAGGTCCTTCCAGCATCAGAAAGCATCTATAAAGTGTGCTTGAGCAGCAAATTCCAAATGTATCATCACTGTACTCAGTTTTCTGACTTGAAAAATTCATATTAGAAAAATGACCTTACCTGTACTTCTTATAGACCCATCTGTAATAAGGCGTAAAGAAAAAGCTAAATTTAAAATTGCTTCTGTCTTTTGTATGATCAGATAAGAAACTGTTGACAGAGCTGAACTGATATTATAGAAACTTAGGAATCTCAATCTCAAACCTGCATGGAAGCCCAAGTGAAAAACAAACAAAAAAAAATAGAGGAAGCTCTAAGGGAATTTGAGTAATGAGCAACATAAAGGGGTGGATCAAAAGCCTCTTGCAACATTCAGGTGCTCACACAGTTGTAACTGGGCTCCCTTTCTTATTTCTGTGACTGCACAGAAATGCACAGACTTACTCTGCATTTTGGAGTAAGGTAGTGGACACTAACATGATATTCAGTTACCAAAAAAGGAATTTAGGCAGTGGGAATTAAATAACAGGCCATGAGGTGGAACTTTACACTACAATGGTGATAGGTTTAGTGATCTTATTGCCATATAATTCTTGGTTTCTTTAGTTTTTTAATAGAATGCTATGACTTCTTAAATAGTCATCCAATTACATCACTGCTTATGTAAAAACTACTTGGGGGGGAAAGTTGGTTAAATACCTGGAATAAGGAGAAATGCTGGAATTGTGAAAGTCCAACTTAAATCACCTAAATCCAATTTAAGGATCACTTAAAAATTAAAAAGCCATCCCCACCATTTTTAACTTAGTCTTACGATTTCCAGGTCAGTCAGAAGCTACCTGACATATATGGAATAGAAAAGGAAAATGAAATAGAATGTTTCTTTTTCTAGAGGACCAGAAGCTAATTTGGGAGAAACTAGAGTTCCTTTACCAGATCAGCAAATAAACCAGAAATTTCAAACGATCTTGACAGAACATGTAGCTGGAGTGATTTGGAAGGAGAGGTAGATGAAACATTTTAATAATTAACATCCTTTAATGAATTATTTTTCCTTCCCCAATGACACTTCTTAGACAAAGAAATAGGAGATCCTGTGACAAAAAATCTCTACCCTAATCTTGTTTCCTTCTATCTTTCTAAAGAGCTGTATGTCATAGGATTTACTTATCAACTGTAAAGCATTAATAATGTTTAGCATTAAAAATCCTTTTAGATTCCCTGTTGTTATTCCAAGATGCCATTTTTAAGGCACCAATCACTCTCTTCAGATTGCATCTGCCTTCAATCAGTGGCACATCTGATTTCATTATAATTATGGTATCATTTAGATTAATCAGTATTTTGCAGTTTCAGTTGATTAGAAAATTACAAGTTGAATGCAGTATTCATAATAAAAATACAAACTAGATGGTGAGAAAAGAATGCTGGAGAACAGTGGGCGTTTAACAGCCTGTCTCTAATTTTGAAGTCAGAAAATTGCTGCTTACTGTTACCACAACTGTAAGTTGTTGATAACAATAAAGCATCAACACATCAGAAACCAACAGCATATTGCCCTTCAGAGGGAGGATGCTGTTCATTTATACAGTTATGGAAAATTTCCTTTTTTATACTGTGTGTATAAATCCTACCTCTTCCAATGAAACAGCTTTAAAATTCTGTACCTCTTCTCACCATAGCGTTTTTCTTAGGAATTCAGAAAAACAGTAAGCCTTCCCTAATATTTTCTGTTGTGGCTTGCAGCTCTGACTAATTCTTACTTGTGGCCAGCTGTGTACACTTTGGGGAGACTTTGAGTCCGTAAATTATGGAATTGTTTAATAGATCCAGAGAAGAGTGTTATGGAGTTAGGCCTGGTGAATCATATGGCAGAGGATCAAAGACTTTTGTTTTAACTGCTCTTTGCCATTCCTTCTTTGATAGTGGTGTTAATCCTTCCTTTATAAAAGGAAATAGCAAATATTAATATTTGCAATAGTATTAGTTGGACTTGTTGGAATGTCTCTGCTGTAAGTTGTTCTTACAAATAAGGGGCAATGTATCTGTGCTGCAGATCAGACTTATTTACTGTATGCCATGAGTGTAATTGTATAACCATAAAGATCTGGAGCAAAATGGATTGAACTGCCAGCTCTGCTAATCCATCTGCACCTTTATCATCTGGTCTAACTGGCTACCTCCAGTTCCCAAAAAGCTCATGGGAAATTTTTCTTCCTGCTTGGGCATCCTCTATCAAATCCTTTTTGCAATCTTTCATGCAGATTTACTGTATTTTCTGAAAGAAGAAAGCATAAGTAACATCCTCCGCAGGCTCCAAGTTCTCTACAACTTTCTCCTTTATTTCCATCCAAGAACACAATCATGTGCTATTATATATCTGTTATGGAATCTACTCCTAATGTCAAAGGACTGACTGTGACACACGGCATCCAATGCTTGGAAAAGATGTCTGGCTCCTCGAGAGCTTTCTAGTAAATTAACCCAGTTCAAGCAGATAGAACAAGGTTCCAGGACTGAGAAATTAAACAAAACCAAGGAGAATATATTTCCATGTCATATTTTTGCAAAAGTGCAAAAGATGGCACTGAACAGCAGGGAAAGGTACTTGACAAATATTCATCCTTTTAAATACATTTAATTTGAGTTGGTATTGCCTTTTTAATAGGAAAAACATTGGCTCCTTTAGTAGCTTTTCTACAAGTTGATATTCTGTTGCAGAATATAAATTAGACAAAAAAAATCAACCCAATTCATGGTGAGCTTCCATTGGCCTTGGATCGCCAGCCTTATAAAACACAAAAAAGCAGTGTCTGTTACCACTCTCTGAGGGTCAGGTCTGTTTCTCCCCTGTAATCATGAATATATCTTGTGAACATATCTGCTTGTTTTGTGAAGCCTGTGAAAACAACCTAAGAAACCACAATGTCATCAATATTTTTCTAACACGTATTTTCAGACATCACAAGAGAGATAGTGGCATGAGTCTGCTACCACAATAGCACTGTAATAAAGTACTCATTAAATTTATGCAGATGGTAGTTTCTTTCCAAGGAAGATGTATTGATGTTTACCATTATGAATATGAAATTGTTAATTGTGGATTTTGAAACTTCAGGAGGCATTTTCAGCATGCAATTTATCTTATGACAAAATTTATCCTAATAGAGTTGTGTTGAGCTCTCAGAATGACAAAACCAGCAGGGCAGTCAGGCAGACTGTCCCTGCGGGAAAAGAACTCTTTTGACATCTGTCTGAATACAGTATTTCTCCTGGCTTTTTCCTGGACTGATATTACAGATGCTGTGTTTGGAGCCACTGAGGGCATGATGCTGCAAGCTGGTGTCTGGGTCTGTGAAGAACACAAGCAATGTGTTTTAAAAATCAGTTGTTATTCAGAAATGTAGAGATTCCTGATGCCTGGAACAGACACCTTTAAATCAGGCCTCCTCAGGTTAATGTGTTGCACCTTTCCCAGGTAAAGCGGGGATGCGCTGGGGTGTGAGTGTGGAGTTTGTGGCCTCGTGTCCCAGGCAGAAGGAAGGGCAGTGTAAGGAGGCACCAGCAGCCACCTCTGCTGCAGGGAGGGCACTGTTGTCTCCCTGCTATGAAACGGGTGGGGTTGTGGCTAAGGATAAATTGGTGTCTTGATGGTGGCTGATTTCAGTTTTGTTTGAGTCGCCCCTTGCTGGGGTCAGTCTCCCGATCTGCCTTCCTCACGCAACTTGTTATTGCCATGCTACAATACAAAGAGGTGTTTTTTTAAACAAACGAACAGAAGAAAATATTTAAAAAAAACCAAAACCAAAACGAACTTTTGGGGTATTGAGATTTAGAATTAACAGTAACTTTTTTACATTTTTATAGACACTTAAAATTTTTAATTACAACTTTTAGGGATGGGGAATATGATTTTTTTTTTTTTTTAACCTTTTTAGCTTACCGTGTTGGAAGAGAAAAATGTAACTTGAAGTCCCCCTGTGAGAGGGGACAGGGATCACCAGGTGGCGTTGGATCACACAGACTTCCAGCCTGCTTTGTGCCATGTGAGCTGCTGGGCAGTTGTGGGCAGATGCACCGCGGGGCTGGGTTTGCTGCAGCACCAAAAGTTTGCACGCAGCCTTTCCCTTTGACTTCAGCAAATGTTTGAGGCACGGCTATTCTGTGTGATTCAGCGCAGGTACTGCTAATGAAAAGGTTCGCAGAAAAGATGCTGCTCACACGTTATAAGGAAAACATGGAGTTGAAGCACCTTTACTGTCTTGTCAAAAACTTTATATGAAAGCTTATTTTTCCCCCAGAATAGCAATCTTGAAAAATTATTTTAATCAAGAGCTGGTTGACTTATTGAGTATAGGAAGCATTATTTTGGAGTGGTTGAGCATTTCTATATTTTTTTTTTTTAATAGTCCCTAAGAGGTCCACTTAGGTCCTACACTTAGGGAAGTAGGACAAGACATTTACTGAGTTTTCTGCTTTACTTAACTGCTTTTTTACATTATTAAACAATGCAATGAGACAGGAAACTGAGCCAGAATAAATAACACACCTGTTTATAGTTAACAATGGGAATAAAGTCTGTAATTCAGTTTTTCCAAAAGGTGTATGAAAATTCAGCAATGGACATGGTCAAATACAATATATAGCATATCCATGACTCTTGAACTCTCCTATCTTCTCCACACAATTGACTGAGAAAGGTGGAGAAAGTATCTTTTCTCACTGAAATTGTTTAGAGACTTCTATTTCACTGTCACATCATGCTCCTTTTTCCAGTTGCTGGTTGTTAGCACCTGAAAACCCATTGTGCTCAGCTGTTCTGAGTAGGTGCAAAAGCAAAGGTGGCAGTGAGGATCCTTCTCTTCCTTAGAAAGCCAGTCAGAGAAGAGGTTCACACTAACTATAAGAGCACTTAAAATTAACATCTTTTTCACATGGATAGCATTTTGTGGCAGATCATTCTCTTAATAAGAATCAATTACCTGTTTTTTTTTTTTTTCTTTTCTTTTCTTTTTCTTTTTTTTTTGAGAATCCAGTTGTATGGAACAAGTCTCAGGGGAAGTGTAAGATTATGTTTTTAAACCATTAATTTCTTCTGATTATCATACTGCTTTCCTCATGCTAATTGCTAAACCCAGTGGGATCTCACTAACATGAGATACAGCCAGGAATAGACAACAAAATCGGAAGGTAGCAGAGGTGGTGATTTTAAACCCCACCGCCACGCTTACGGTACAGTGCTCAGGAATGGAAAAGGCCAGTCCATCTCTCTTTCTGCTCAGTATTGTCCCCACAGCACATTGTGAATGTGTTTTGTCTCCTGTGTTTTATGTCTTTCAGATGATGTAGGGAGTCTCCACACTTCCCTGAAGAGATTGTTCCATAAACTTGTGCAATTTATTGTGAGATGCTTTGCTGGTGTTCTACTGTAATTTCTTCATTACTGAGATATAATTATCAGTAATGTAATTATATATACTGTAAGGGATTTCTTTTCTCTCTGTGGTATTTACACCATCTTTTAGAATCATAACCATGTTTCTTTGCAAGCCTTTTAGCTAATACGTGCATTTATAGCTTATTCTTTAAATGGCTCAGCATTCTTTCTACAATTCTTTTTCCTTTTATAAAAAAATTGAATGAATCATGGTAAAATGTGACTTGTTTTGAATGAAGAACTTTCAGCTGACCATAATCTTACCATCAAAAAGATTTTTTTTAAAGGAGCGAGTGTAATGGAAGTTCTTTGAAAATGCTTGCTTCCCTCCAGATCATCCGTTTTTTGTGGTTGAAGAATCAGTAATGCCCTCGTTACTGAGAAGTCAGTAGTAAGTATATGCATACTTTACATATGCATGTATATAAAATATACACTTACATACTATAAACTGCTTTCTTGGCAATGTTTACACATAAGGTGTTGATAGTTAGGTGTTACAGATACTGTATTACGCAAGTAAAAATACTTCTCAGAGTGACTGCCATCCACTTACTGCTTCTAGGGTGCTCATGCTTTGCTCTTTCACATGCTGCTCTGAATCTCCTTGTAGGATATGGTTGGCATTATTTCCCTAACTTGGATGCTGTGAATCTCTCTTTTGTCCCTGCTCTCCCACCTCTGTCTACAACAGTGTAATATGTACTTGTTTATAGTACTGGCTTTTAAAACTCTTTTTACTTTACTAATGAGAAACTTGCTCCTTTCTTTGGTGGCGGTGATCATGGGATTATCCAGCAAAAAACAATTGATGAAAGAAAAGTTTCCCTATGACTTGGGGTGGGTGTTCCAAGTGGAGGATATTAGTGTAAAGAACTGCAGGCTTGATGCAATGAAAGAGAGAGTATTCCTGCAGGATTTGTCAGGGAAGGGAACTCAGTGTCTGTTGCCAAGAAACTGTCACACTTGCCTTAATTATGATTAACAACATACACATGTATCTGAGAAGATTTTTTTCCTCATTGACTTTTGTAGGATGTCCGTGTCATTGCTAAATATTATTTTACTGACATCTGCTATTGTAGTTTTTTATTATAAGAGTTGGTCTCTGGTGCATCATCCATCTATGCAGAAAAATGATTTGCAGTGCCTGCATCTATTGCCAGTTTCAAATGTCTTTCTCAGCAGATTTCTGTTCTAGGTAGCACCAAACTGCATTTATTTGTATAGCTCTGGGCAGTTGTATAATCTAATCCTGGTTAAGAGGGAAAAATTGCTTTGAACCATGAGGAATAATGCTGGTGCTGTTTGTGAGCAAGGTATTTATCAGCATATTGAGAAACTGGCTCTAAACCAACCAGGGTAGTTCGTAATCTGTATTGATTAACTGCTTAGACTTGCAATGAGTGCACTGAGTTTTCATTGTAGAGTTTGTTATTCTGCCTTTTCTCTGTCTCATTTGTTGCAAGAGGAATGACAAATAATGCATAATATATTTTTTTAAGGGAAAGATATAGTCTGGTCCATACATTATTTGCTTACAAGGATGCTTTCAAACACTTAAATTCCAAGATCAAGACTATTATTAAAACCAAATTAACTGTGCTTATAGGTTCTTATTTTACAGTTAATTTATATTAAAAAATTATTTTATTTTCTAGGAGAAATCAAGAGAAATCAAGCAGAAATCAGTAGAAACCAGTGATGGTATATTCTAAAAGAAACTATATATTGAGAAACAAGCCAAGAAAATTTAAACCCACATTATTTCATAGACTCAAAAATAGTCATGGCTGGAAGGGACCTCTGGAGATTATCCAGTCCAACCCCCCTGCCCAGGCAGGGTCACCTGGAGCAGGTGACACAGGAATGAATTCAGGTGGGTTTGGAATGTCTCCAGGGATATATACATACACACTTGTGTATGTGTGTGTGTATGTATATATGTATACACACACACACATATTAAGGCTGTCCAGACATCACTAAACTCATTTAATTTTCACTTTCTCATTCTCTTCATCTCATTGTGCTACACAGGTATTTAGTGGTCATAGTCCTTCAAAGTCAACAGTGGAGAACTCTGTCTATTTCTTGTTAATTAGACATTTAAGCTCTAATTGGCAACACTTAGACAGGGAGTGTACAGAGCATTCACTCACTGGGAATAGTGTCGGCAATTGATCTAGTCAATGGTTTGTACTCCAGAAGCATTTACTTATTCACAGCTGAGTGTCTCTGAGACCAAAGGACAACTGGTTTAGGTATTTGCAGCTATCCAGTAAGGCGCAGAAGAGCATGGCTACTATTTTAACAGCTGGCTGCTTTACGGAGGGAAATATGTATGTGGGCACACTTTGAGTTATACTGTACAACTACATATTCAATGAAAATTGTTCTGTAAATGAATCTCAGTGCATGAGGAAAATGGAAGAGGTGTTTCACTGGGAGTGCCAAGCCAGGTCCTAGGAAACCTCTTAATGAATACTTCTGTTTTCTGGGGAGTAAGTGAGGAGGGGGAGTTTCATTCAAACTTGAGGATATAAAATGAAATGCAAGTTAATTTGGAAAAAGGGAAATTTTGAAAATCTCTTCCCTTTGGAATTACTGGGATACTGTTTTTCCTTCAGTAGTATTTACCATCTTTCTTTGTTTTGCTCCAAGTGATTTGGAAGCCAGTCTTGCACACTGTTTATCTGTCACTTCAATTCCCTGGGAGCTAGTGAAGTGTCTATGTAGAATATTCTGCACCATTACACACTGCTGTCACATATCCATTCTGGAGCAGTGGCAATGGCATCTTGGCAATGAGGTGCAAGTCCGACTTGTACTCTTGGTGCTTGTGTTGCTGAACCTCTGAGCTGATTTGACCGAGGCATCAACTTCCCTGTTTAGTGCGTTACAGGGTTTTCACATCCAAGAGAGAATTCTAAGATATTTTGCCCACTGAAACTAGAACTGACTTCAGGAACTGCTCAGGAACCAGGGTTGGATTCATATCCCTAAAAATGCTCATTCCACTCAAGGCACCTGAAGCTGTGACTGCAGCAAGGCAGGCTCAGCTGGCTGAGCTTCACTCCCCAAACCATAGGTTACACCTGGCCTGCAGGTACAGCAGGGACCTCTGGCTGGCACCCTCTGCACCAGAAAGTGGGAGACCCCTACTCAGCCTCTTTTCCCTGAGCCACTGACCCACTCTCCTTCTCCCTAGCACCTGGGAAAGAAATGCAACCTTTAGTTGCTGGGACTCATATTTTAACCAGCAGACTTGGCAAGCATATTTCAATTCCTTTCTTGTAATGAGGATTGTGTGCTACTTCTGTATACAGAAGGAGAGGGTCCTTGGCAATGAGATGAATGTTGAATGTTAATTTCTTTCTGCAGTGTTGCTGTTCAAGGCTCCGTCACAGGTACCAATTGAAAATTAACTTCTCAAAGTCAAAAAATTTCTGAGGGTATTTAGCCTCTGAGTTGGGAGTTGACAGTTCCTGATATTTAAAGACCTTTCTTCTTGTGGTTCCTGCTGAGCCTCATAGTACTTTTCTAGATACTCCAGAGAGCTGGATTTGAGGGGATTTAGTAGGTTAGATGGAAGGTGCTTGTGTCATAATCATCACCCTACCCTAGAGCAGGCTGCCTAACTCATCTTAGAGAGTTGAGAATCTGTGCCAGGAAAATAAAGCAAGCTCTGTTCTATCTGGATGGGCTCATATTGGGTTGTATTTTGCCTTTGGCCTTAGGTTGTATCTGCACCTTTTACCAGGAGCATTTCAAGAAGCTGTGGGCAAGCACCTGGACAGAAATCAGCCTCCCCAGACAGATTTGTAGAGGATTGTTTGTGAAAGCTGTCTGGACACTTACCTTGGTGGGCTTTGCAAGCAGAATGAAAACACTGAGCAAGGGCTAAAAGTTTTGAATACAGTAATGTGCATTTAAAAAAATAAAAATAAGTTCATAGGAGTTTAGTGATAAAAGCCCAGTGGAGCTAGATTATGTCAATAGCTGGATTATGTCAATTTAAGAGCTACCTGAAGTTTGTCAAATAATGTTAGTTTGGGTCATATCTGTAGAAACTAGATTATTTCATTGCATAGCACTGTAAAAATGCTGTGAAATCAGAGATGGTCTTACTGGCCCACATGTGCTTTCCTACTAGCAATAAAACTAACAGGAAATTGGTTGATATGATTCAGATGAGGCCAGATCAGCGGCAGAAGTCTCATTGATTTCAGCAGGAAAAGGGATTGTACATGAGCAGGGGAGGGGGAAGAAAACTGCATAATGTTGAGATCTCACCTCAGCCTGAAACAGCTGCAGGAATGTGTTCTGAAGGCAGAGAGACATTATCTTATTTTAAGATAAGCATGTTTTACTTATTTTAAGTTTAGAAACAAAAGGAAAAGGCTTTTTAGCTTGTAAAAGAGATTAAAAGTTAAGTTTTTTTAGTACAAGACTAACTAGAACCCAGAATTTGAAATGTGTTGACATCGGAGAGACTTTTGTAAATTCATATGCTTAGGTGACTATGCCAAGAGAGCTGCCTTCGAGGGATTTTGTGTATTTATAGAAAGATACTAACAATTCTAAATCTCCAAAGACTTTCAGTTAACTTGCAATCTTAAGGGTATTAAATTTACATTCCTGCTTTTTCAGTCTGGTTAAGTGTTGATCTGTTCATCCAAAATAGTAATCCTCACATGTGTTCTTTGTACTGCTGTTCAGTTATCAAAACAGAGATGGAAAGGTTTGTGGATGTCTTGGAGGGGGTTTTTGCAAAGAAGGTAATATTTTTTTTTAATTAATAAGGAAGATTATTGGTGTAAATCTCACAGTAAAAAAAAAAAAAATACTCCTCACTAGGAAGCATGGCCTTTCAAGGAGAACCAAGGACTGAATTTTACTAGTAAAAAAAACCCCACCGTTGCAATTCTGTTTAAAAAGTGTGATAATTCCATATCCTACCTGCCATTGCTTTAGAGGTGAGAATCTGAGATGCCATCCTGATTGCAGTGTGACTGACACAGGTATGTTCTGCTACTTTGGCAGCTGGAGTGCTACAAGTAAGCTCTCCTTCAGCCTGACTAGACTTGTGTAAAGACCAAACCAGAACAACTGATTTTAATCACCAGGAAAAATAAGTGTGTCTCAGCTTCAGCTAAACTTACATAGTTCCCCAAGCCGTAGAGCCTTTGGAGAGTGTGTTATCCTGCAGGCTCCCATCTGATCTAACTTCTCCATTCAAAGCTCTTTTTCTTTTGTCTCTGTGATTACCGTAGTTTCATTTCTGCTGGTGCATTCCCAAAGTGCCAAAAACTCCAGAATTACTGACAATTTTTTATTTCAAGTTGGGAACAAATTCTGAGCAAATGACAGTACTTAGCTCATCATGTGGAGACTCTGATCTGCATCCATTCAAGTCTCCTGCCGTATGTGCTGTCCTGGGAGGTGTTGTGTCTCTGTGTTCGTATGAAGATTGTGTGTGCACGCAGATGGCTGCAAAATCCATTTTGTAGGTGGTAGTGGCAACTTCCAGTTCCTTGTGCCCAGAGAGCTACATCAGCTATTGCAGAGAAAGAGTTTGTGTATGTATGTGGCTGGACTCAAATGTGCCACCACAATTTCTTCCAGTGAGCCACCCTTTTCTATTATTACTCTCCTGAAAATGTGCCTGACAGGTCCCACAGGATTCGTTTTGGCTCAGCTTTAATTTGCACCACTGTAAGTATTTAAAATTATTGTCAGTTCTGAAAAATTCTAGTGGTTTAAGAGGCACTTGCTGCATTTAGTCTTGGAGAACTGGTATTGTACCTTTGAATGTGACAGTGAGTGATAACAGATACAAGTGATTCACTGTATTCAGTGTGTTTATATGTGTAGGCTATTTGGGGTTTATTTTTTTTAAGTACCCACTCTAAGCAGTGTAAATTTACTTTTTTCTTAGAGTTTACCTTACCCATGTTACTTTTGCAGTTGTTCTGAAGCTTTCAGTTCTGGGCTTGCAAGAGTTCAAGAAGTTACACAGTGTAGGCAAGATATCCTATAGCTCTGCAGAAATCTGCGTATTTTTCATGATGTGGGTGCATAGACTATTTTTTTATGTAATAAACACTGAAGTAGATGACTGAGCTCCAAGACATACAATTACAAATAATTTCAACCATGCTCCTTAAGTAGCAGCTCAAGTAACCTGACGTAGTGATTTTTCAGTAAGAAAGTAACTTGTAGCCAGGAGTTTTATTCAAGTTGACTTTCTTGAAAGAAGGCTGCTTGTGGCCATATCATTGGCATTAGTCCCCTTGTCCCTGACCCAAAGCCTTTCTTAAAGCTAATCTTCAGAGAAACCCATGCTACATTTAACTTTGGTATCTCTCCTGTGGGTCTCAAATTTAACCAGACACAGCCGATCTGAATATTTCCTGCATGTTAAACAGACCATTGTAAGCCTTTTCCTCCAGGCTAGATTGTTATAAATGCTGTTTATGATCCTGCTATGACAACTGTGAAGGACATGGCAAAGAATTTATCACAGGATTATTCATCCACCATCAGAATACCTAATAAGATTCTAAATGACCCAAGATGATAATAAGATCTAGCTTGTAGCAATAAGGTATTAATAAACTGTTTTTTTTCAATAAGGAATTGTCCTGGCATCATTACCTTGACATATTTGTTTTCCTTCTATTTTGCTGGTAACGTAGCTCTGGTGCTTTATACAGCAAATTTATAAAACCCCATGATGTATGAAAAATACACCACATATGAAGTGGAACCCATAGGTTAAAGTCAAGAGCATTCTGTTTGCCTATGCCATAAAAGGACTAGATTTTTTTAAGTCATAGATCCTAATTTTTCCATGCTCTTTCACTTTGTATTTAAAAATTATATATAGAAGAATACACGTCCTACGTACAAGGCCATAATTCAGATGAAGGAATTTTGTCAAAATCATAAACCCAGAAAGTGCAGGTCAGGTGATTAATGACTGGCACTGGAACCCTGAAGTCATCCTGAGCTGGAATTGCACCTGAAATCCTTGTTTGCAATGTCTCAGACTTTAAAACCATTAGCTTCCTGGAGAGAAAAAAAAAAAAGCTTATATAATGGCATAAAAAGCTGTCAGTTTCTGTTGCTGTGAAAATGGCAGATGAAAAATACATAAATGTGCAACTGGTCTGATTAGACAAATAGTCTGGGATCTTCCTGAAGACCTGATGTCAGTACAACCTGTTCCTGTGCACAGCTGACCCTCTGCTCTCTGCACCCCTCCCAGTGCTGGGCTAGGGAACTTCCACCTTCAGTGGCCACCACCGGCCCCACAGGAAAGACTCTTAACGAGAAGAAAAGACCATCTCAACATGGAGTTTATGAGGAGGTAAGAGATGCCAAGTACAGGAAAGAGCAGATGTGTAAAACTGCTACTTATCCATTAAACCTATTGAACTGGTGATAAAAGGCTACATTACTCCTTGAAAATGCAGAGGTGTTATATCTTGTATAAATACAAGTCTGCACTGGGTGATCTCAAACTCTTACAGGTTGGTTCCCCTCCTGCATTTATAGTAAGGGAAAACATGAAACAGGTGGATTGTTTCGCTCAGAGCTCTGACCTGAGGCATTGACAAAATAGTAATTCCTGGTCTCAGTCAGTTACTCTGCCCATCAATCTACATCATGACCAAGGTAATTTTCTTTAAAAAGCCAAAGATGGGTGTATATCTCATTATCACTTAAACTTTTATCAAAAGTTTATTCAAGCTGGAGAGAAGTGAGATTTGGTGCAAAGCACCATAAATGCTAAGGCATAAAAGGGATTTGGATTACTTGAGCTCTTTGCTTTCTGTCATGTTCCTGGTTGGAGAATTGAGTGGTTGCATGTACAGTCAAGTGACCTGGTGACCTTGAAGGGCTGGTTGATGATAAAGTAAGCTAGCATGGGACCTAAAACACTTGTGCCCCTTTTCCTGTCCGAACTTCCTTTGGGAATGTTGGGAGATTGCTCTGCCTTGCTTCTTCATCTGAAGAAAGAAAATAAAAATATTTCCTACCATAAGGGAAGGTTGTGAAGATAACTACCAAATATTACAGTAATGGAAGTGCTCAGACACTACGGGAATGGAGGACTTGTGAAAGTCGAACAAGGTCTCATTTCTGAAGCAGTAGTTGGTGCTGTGCATATTTGACTTTTCGTTCTGATGCAGCAAAATAATCATTTGTGCACCTATTTCCCATATGTATAATGAAGATTATGTGTTTCTATGGGTGCTGTGGGTACAAAAGGAATATGCGCTGAAGTGTGCTAGTGTGAAACTAAAGGATAGACCTGAACAGACAATTCTAATTGAAACAGGAGTGGGATCAAGGCTTCGATCCCATTTAATTGTGTTTTCCTCACTGACTTCTGATATTTTTAAGCCACTATTCACTGAAAGTTTCTGCTTTCTAACAACCCTCTTTATAGGGAATAAGCAGGTCATTAAAATAGTTGGGAAAGAAGTAGCAAAATATGTTATGTGTTTTTATGTTTTACCTTCATCCTGTCTGATGGAATTCAACTTGGGTGCATCTGGGGTGGTGTTAATGGTGCTAAAATGAACATGCTAGAAAGTTGTAGTCACATTCGTTGCTGGTGATAATTCCTTTACTTCACCAGACTTACCAATACACTTAAAAACACACATCTTCAGAATTTTCCCGTGATTTATATAAACTTTGTTAGTATTATAATATGCGGCGATTGGCCAAATTTTATGGAGAAGGGACTTGTGTCAGCTCTGATGAGCCCTGGCAATAGGAAATTTAAAATTCCCTTTGCTTTGACAACTCTCTTATGTCACCCCTTCCAGCCTGATCTGTCCCTTTGCAACCACTGCTGATCTCTGTGTAAAAGGTGGGAACACTATGGGGAGAGAAGATGGAGTGAAGAACAGTAGAAGCTGTATAAAGGATGGCTGAGGGGAGAGGGTTAGAAAGTATTATTGTCTATTAAGCTGAGAAGAGTACTTGTTGTTTTGGGGATTGGAACTGCAGTGAATTGCTTGAGAAAGCTGTTCTTTTCTAGTTGTTTTTTTTCTTCTGGTATGGATAATTTCTGGGAAAAGTTGAGCACTTACGATAGTATAATCTGGTAAAATACCTTCCTGGGTTTGGCACCTGCTTATTGGGCTCTCCTTCAGATACGTTTGGAAAAGGGGGTATTTTGTGAAAGCAGGTCATGACAGTGCAAGGTGATCCTCAGTTTTCTAGGAAGCAGAATAGGTTTTCCCTTTCAGCTAAGAAATAATGTTCTGTGAAAGCTGTAGAGAGAGATAAAAGCAAACACTTCTAAGCAAGTGACCAGTTGTGAAGTTGGCTGGAACGAGCACCTGGCAGGAGCCAACAGCATTCCGTCAATAATGCTGGGAACAACCTGGGAAACAAGGATCACAGCTTCCCTTGGCCTTTCAGGAGATGTGTATGGCCTTACTGTTTCTCCACCTACAGTTCCCATCTCCCAGTCTCCCAGAGGAAGCCTGCTGTTCCACTGAGCATTGTGTGGAGAGCAGAAACAGCTTTCCCAGTGCTGCAGCCACGGCGCTCAGGGGTTCCTTGTACAGCCCAGCCCAGAGCCAGGCCCTGCAGGCAGCAGCAGAGTCTGTGCAGGTGAGGGGCTGAGAGGCAAGAACCCAACCAGCAGTGTCTGAAATGGAGATAAAGAGCTGTAAATGTGGTAGGGGCACGTCAAAAAGCAGCTGCCCTGCCTTGTGCATCAATCTGTCATTGATAGCCTGAAGATTTTGTAGGATTGTGGTAAACCACAATTTTGTTGTCTGGAACAGAAATGTGTTCTGGTCCCCAGTGCCTCGTATTTTGGACTGTTTAGGCTGGTTCTCTGCTACTGTATCTCCAAGGAGTCTTCAAATGTCTTTCTTAATTTTCTCTAATTCTGTGTGTCTTGCTGTCAGCTATGCCAACACAATAGAGGAAGCAGGCGAAAAAAAGGAGAGAAGGCATGGTTTTTTTTCCTTTATGTTCTCAAATTAAGGAGAAATATTTATCTCTATAGTACTTCAGATCCACTGTATTGCTTCATCTGCTTTCTCTGATGTGTCCTATTTAGCTCTAGTAAGTCATAAGCATATTGAGGGCAAATAGTGGGTACAAATCTGGCAAAAAGCTAATGAGCTCTCCTGTGATTATCAGTAAGGACTATGACTCATTAAAACTCATTTCCTGAGAAAGTCCACACAAGTGGAAGAAATTAGCTGGAATAAAGGTCCAAAAACCTATTTCAATCAGATTTATAGGTGTTCTTGTCACAACAAAACAATCAGTGAAAACAGAGGAACCTTCTAATGAGACCTTTTGAAATGGTTGCTGTTCAGAGAGAGGGGTCTGTTTCCCTTTTATTCATGATTCAGGTAAAATACCTGCCATTCTCCCAGACTAAACAGGTTGATGTATGTTGTGAGTTTTTCCAGTTTTCATTTTGGATGTGTGATTACAACTGATAAATAGGTGCCTGTGTGCAACGTGACTTTCATTCAAAACTATGCTTAAAAATTAACCTGGCTTGTCCCGTTTTGGGTCGGTTGTGATTGCCTCAATGCAGCGTTTTCTTCTTGGGATACACATCTTTGTGTGGTACATTTTTCATGCATTAGAGAGGAAAAGCCTCTTCCCTGTTGCAGTGAAGAAGAAAGACTTCCATTGATTTTAATGAGCTTTGGCTCACCCACTGATACAGCAGCATTGCAAGAAGTTTTTGTTTTGACAGTTTTTATCTTTGTGTAGAGATGTGTGGACACAAGCTCCCGTTATGTTGCATGCTAACATTACGTGGATGTGACAGAGGAAGAGTTGGTGTGGTCTCATGGAGTGAAGAGTAGAGACCCATCACTGCCTGAGGAACATGGGCAGCTCTTTGCATTTGTAATTCAGAGTGTGATCTGAAGGCCCCAGTGACTGAGCTGACTTGCCTTCATAACTAAATTCTTGCTGTTGGGAAGGACCTCAAACTGATTGCAGCAAGCTCTGGTTTTGAACTGTTTAAATGATTGGCTTTCTGGGATACATGGTGTGATGATACAGCTGATCCTGCTGGCACTAAATTATCTTGGAACAGGGAGATTAAAGTAATATAATTATTTAACAAACAGAAATGTATAGTTTAGTTTGATCTCACAAGCTTGGATCAGAAATGAGCCAAGTTGAACATCTGGGGAATAAGAACACTGATGCCTTGCTGAACAGCTTTTAGGTATATAAAAGTGTTATTTGCTTAATTCAAATCCACTTCTTCTGGCATGAGAATGAGAAATATTGATGTTTTATCCAGACACAGTTTGAAGAACATGACATAAAAGTCGGAGACATGCTCTTCATGCGTTCACCTTAGCAACTCTTTGTTAGGAGTTCCATTTTCTTATGTGTTTCCAGAGAGTTGAGTTGTTGTTGAAGGGTTGTTTCCCTCCACTCTAGCTGTTCCTAGTTCCATACAGTACATTACTTGTAATCTGTGGGATGTGTTATTCAGGAATTAAACAAAAACCGTAGAAAAATATGCTGCTGTTTATAACTTGAAAAAGCATTTATTAATGTGAAGATATAAGGTAGGATTTAGAGAGGAGCAGTTGTTTATGTGCTATGAATCACACTTTTCTGTTTGGGAAATGAAAATTATTTAGAGGTTCTGTGTATTTGTCAATGGAACTTGCTCCAGAACTTTTTTATAATGTCAAAAGAAATTCTGTGCTATGTGCAATACAAAGATGGGAAAAATTATGAATTCTTACTATACTGAGAAGCACAGCCAAAGAAACAAAGGAGTTAGAGAAGTGTAAATGTTCTTCTGGTAATATAATCTGAAATGATGCTTCCCTATGTTAGTCAAAAATGCCATTTTTAACCTAATGTGGGGAAAGACTTTGGAACACCATCAGCAAGTAAGCTTCCTTATCTAGCACATGTGAAAGTCTGCAGCTTTACATGGCGTTTTAAGTTAAAAATGAGTAAAGGATGGAAAAGTTAAGACGATTATCTTGAGGGTTTTTCTGTTTTGGTGGTGGGACAGGGTTTTTTTTAGATTGGAAATTGAAGGTTAATGTCTGAAAGACTAAAATGATAAAGCAATACAAAGAAATGTTCGGAAGGGCTTCAGAGTTATAATGCTGCAGCCTGAAGGAGGCTCTTTAAAACTCTGGTGTCCTCTTAACTATCTTGAATACATTCTGCACCTAACCTGGCATCCAGGATTGGGAGAACAGCTTTGCATAAGGATGTATGGGACATCGTATATACATCACACTGCGATTATGGCAAGGAGTGATGTTAAAATAAGTAAACAACAATTCCATGTTTTTTCTTAAAAGCCTATCCATATTTTAGCCTTATCTCTTTTGGGCTATGTAGGGGATCTTGATTTTTCTGTTTATTGGTATCTGACAATAATATTCAAAGATCTTACTGGTACTTGGGAAGTAATGTATAATATCATATTAGTGAACAAAAGGTTCTTGTTCTAATCCTCTGAAGGCCTCTGTTTTCGAGAAACACTGTTGAGAGCTATATTAAAGGTTGAGGTTGATTGGTTGTGTGATGTGCATAACTCCATTTAATGCCAGCATCACATTGGAACCAGACCCCTCCAGGCTAATTCACTTCCTCATTAGAAGCCAGTGAAATTCCTTCAGTATCAACGAACATGTTTAGATGTGTTTTGTTTTGCAGACACTCTATTTCTGTGTAAAGTGTAGAATTTTCAGGAAAGTCTGGAAAACAGTGGACTACAAGGGAACAGTCCAAAGGTGGCAGAAACATAGACCAATGTCAGCCATGTGCAAGCAGAATATTGGTAAAAGGCTGAAGAACATGTGATGAAGGGGAAGGGACTTTGATATATTAATAGCATTCAAGCATAATCAATTTATACACTATCTACAATTTACATAGACTTAGATAAGCCTGAAATCCATCAGATTACCCCGTCAAAAGCACACACTGGGTATTTGTTCCACCTAATCCTCACTGGTAGTCCAGACTCTTTGGAAGGGATAAATCAGGAGCAAAGTAACCACATCAGGTTACTCAACTACCAACTCAAAACTATTCTTAAGCTAGATATGGACATCTTGCCCATCAGTCAATCTGCCTGTCATTTTTTCCACCTCTCATTGTGCAGGAGGACTGACTTTTTGGCAAGGTGATAATAAAATTGTAACAAAGTCCAATTTTTCAAATCAAAAGCTAGAACTCTGCTTTGGGGCTACATTTTCTTTCTAAGAGTCTAATGAGGAGGGACAGGCAATTATTATTATTTATATCACTAATTAGCTGGATAATCATTCACTGTAAAACTCTTCAGTGTTAGAAATATGTTCCTTGTACACTTTGTTTAACAGTTTCCTTTTTATCAGACTGAACCACTGTACGACATCTATTATTACTGGGGCAATGGGGGGCACTTGAAAAAAAAAAGAAAAAATAGAGGGATAATTTTTGATCTACGGAGATAATGCAACAAGAAGCAACAGTCCATAAAAACATCTCCTTTCAGTCTCTGAAGACATAATGCTTTATGATAACCATAAAACATTTTAGTGCAAAATAAATTGCTGTCCTATTCAAATCCTTAAGTGTACTACAGTGGATGTCACTGAAGACATACAGCTATTTTTTCCAATACTGAGATATATTTTATCATAATTTGTAGTGTAGGTGACAACCTTGCACACATGATTGCCTTTTCTTGCTTAGTTAGCTTGGCAAGGTCAGAGTCCTTTGGCCTCTTATGGATGGAGAACTATTAGGAAATAAACAGGATAACCAAGTAGCGTAAAGACAAAACTTGTTTCCTTGACTGGTTAGTAATATACCCCTGAAGATTTCATAGTGTTCCGAGTATGTACTTACTGGAAATTATTTCTTTTTAAATGCCATAACAAATTCTTCTCACTTGTTAAACACTTGGGTGATATTTCTCATCTTCTTTCTATCTTTCTTTCTAATTATTGTTTAGTTATGTTTTCTCTTTTCTCTTTTAGCTAATGAATGGCATATTGGTTTTGGAGCTGCTGTGAGGAGAATGAGGAGTGGCAATTAATGGAAAATACTGCAGCTACAATTAAGCCCAGAAGTCTGGAGTCAGGTAAGCACCTCAATTGCCTGATAGTTGATTTCTTCTGATGTCATTTCACATTGTGCCACTGGTGAGGTTCTTGAAACACGTATTCTCAAGCAGCTTCTAGAATTTCATGTTCACTTTTTTGCATCAAAGCAACGGAGAAGAGAATTTATTCTAAAGTATTTTTGTGTTACTTCTGCTGATGATTATGCCTATGTAGGACTGCATAGAAAGAATATAGGAAAATGCTAATAATGGTGACCTATTTAGCAAAATCATTTAGGAGATATGTCCCCACTCCATAAAAGTATTTCCCTTGGCTGCTTTGTTTAAATCTGTTATAGTGTCATGGCTTATTGAATGGAATGGGAAAAAAAAGAAGTTGATAAAGTCTCTATGGAACATAGAAATGTGTAAGGCCTGGTTGGTGACATTTCTGTAAGTTCTATACAAGTGTGAAGGAAATAAATGTAAAATATGTTTTATATGTTTCCCTTTAAAATACACTGAAGTTTTTGAAATAGAAAATGGGTCACAACAAAACCTTACCATCTCTCTTGAGTTGTTGGGATGAAATTGTGCCTCAAAGGAAACCAGTAGGGTCTTTAATGTAACTTCAGCCATGAATGTGCATTTTTGTGTTGATTTGTGTGGTGATGATGTATTTAAAAATTTATTTTTTCCGCTGTAGTGTGGAAGAGCCTTTCTCCCATGGTCAGTGAACACAGGCTGCTAGCATTCAGTGTTTTACCAATATCCTGAAAGCATGTGTGTAAAATTTTCTGGTATTTTGCTTCAAATGATTGTTCCCCCAGATGAAGGATCCAACTTGAAAATTTCAGAATTCCATAGGGATTTGATTATTTGGAAGAATGATATTTGAGCCTATAGACCTGTGCATTTGAGTGAGTCTGTTCCTGTGAGACTCTTGGCAGGACAAGAATTTCCATTGTTCCTTTCACTGTTGCTTCCAATCAGTCATATTCACTTAAAAATGGCTTATCAAAGGTTTTTAATTATTTTCTGTGTTACCAATATGGTGAAGGTGGTACATTTTAAATACAGAGTTTAGCCAGTAATTTGATAAGAGAGGGTTATGAGCAACCTTTTGGACTCTCAACCACATATTACAGCATCTATCATGTATATATCACTTATTAGACTACTTAGAAATGTGCAACTGATATAACGTTACTTTATTGATGTCTACATAATATGATTGACAACTTATACCATGTAAGAAAATAGTTACCTAGGGAGATGGGGATATTGGGGCTTTCATTCTCTCTTTCTAAATGTTTTCCCGTTGTTTTTCATTGCTTGTTGGCAGTTTATTTTAGATTTTGCAAATATAAAAGCAGCTGCAGTAGTAATGTTTAGCTTTTGGATTCAACAGACACATATATTTTAATCTAAATGACAATATTTAGCAACAAAACTGTTTCATTTTAACTTCACTGCGTTTCTTAATCTGTGGGAACTATAATTTAAAAATAATGAATGCAACAGGGTGAATATATGGCTTCCATTAATTCCAAATACTGCTTATTTCCAGCACTTTTTAATTATTTGAATACAGTTCTCAATATATTTAACTGAAGTGGAAAAATCATTCAAACCTCAGACCATTTACGATTGCGGGTGTATCTGTAACTTTCCTTCCAAATTACTGAACTTCAGAGTAACATTTCATTTTGAGTACCTATTTTTCCTTAGTATTAGAAAGTGCTACAATAGTTGAAAAAGTAGTTGTGAAAGATGCAGGTTTCATAAACAATGAACATCAGAGGATGCAAATTAATAAACTGCAGGTTCTACAGGGAAATTTTGTTAAAGGCTGACTTAAACCCCAGGACAGTAACTAAGAAAACTGAGAGTCTGTGCTGCATTTTGCATTCTCCTTCTGTCTTAAAACAGCACTTTCTTGAAGAAACAGAGACCCACAGGCTGTGGGGGTTCCTTGATTGCCCAGAACCATCAACTTTAATGTCTTCTTTGCACATCCTATCTGCAGGCACAGGAAGAGCTGTAAGGCTAGGTCTCACTATGTTTTTGTTACCTGCTTTGTGGATCTGGCATGAAACTGTCTTCTCCTCATAGAATGGTGTTTTCTTCTGATGGCTGAGACTACACACTGAGTTCCTTCCTTGTTGTTAACATAATCATTTACAAAATTTCATACTAGCATGGACTGGAGACAGAAATCATAAGCCTGTTTTTTATCATGAGGCTTATAGTTGCTGGACACTGAAAAAGTGGGTAGCAAAAATTGTGTAATCTTTCCCATGTTTTCCTGACTGTACCCAAAACCTCTTAATAAGGAGCTGTATGTGACTCAAAGCTGCATTGTGTGCTGGTGGCAGGACTCTGATGTGGTGTGTGTTTTGGAGCAGTGTCTGCACTTTACCTGCCTTATGGCTTAAAACTGAGCATGAGAACTGACTGCAAGAAAACAGATGCATATATTAATATTTCTCTTTTTTTTTTTTTTAATGTAGTCTTGTGCACTTCTTGGTGTTCAAATAGACCTGGGCCCTCATGAAGAACTAGTTCAGACATTACAACATGTGGGTTAATAAGCATTTGAGCAAATAAACACTACTTCTCTTGCTACTTAAACAGAAAAAAAAGGAACAAAATTATCTACTTGATTGCTATTGATTCTGGTCATCAGCTGGGTTTGCAGCATGAATACAGGCTGTCCATTCATAGGCTATGATTCCTCAGTAGAAATCAAAATACCAGTTATAGTAAACTCTTATGGCATCTATTGGTTTTTCATGAGACCAAAATTAATGAACTTTCTAAGAACTCTCAGGGCAGCCTGACACTGACTGTAGCAGGCACTTTGCATCTGTTTAGCCATCCATTTAGTCAGCTTGCTCACATTTTTGCTGCCACAGCTGCAGGAGGTGAGAGAAAACAAGCCTTGGGCCAAAGCTTCTTGCTTAGGGAGCTGTGTGGAAGGATTTTTTGCTACTCTGCCATCTGAACATATTTTGTCAGCAAGGGAAGGGTAATGAGAGCTGGGAAAAGAAGTTACCTGGTGGGTTTGTTTCAAGAGCTTTACCCTATAACTGACAGGTCTTAACTGCTGAATTCCTTCATTGACTTCAAGGTTAGTTTTTTCTTTTTTTTTCAAGGTGCTGTACGCTCTGTCTTCTTTTGCACTGGCACGCACACTCTGGCTCTTCTCTCTCCATGTCTTGAGCTGACACACCAGCTCCTCTTATCTCTGTGCTGACTTCTCCATACCTGTGATAATTTGGGGTTCTTTTCCTCCTCTGTGCCAGATCATTAGTTTCCCTCTATTGAAGTCCTTCTGATATCAAATCCTGTTTTGCAAGGGCACTCAAAGTTAAACTCTCACAGGAGCTCTACTCCACGAGAAGAATGTGTTTGTGATTGAGCTTTTAAATTCCCTATTAGCTGGTATTTTATTCCATAACTATGTCTTCCTGTGGTTGCAAGTCTGTGATTTATCTCTAAACAAGTGCCAGCTGCTGCTGTCAGTAGCAGACTGAGTGACCACAGTGGATCAAGTACTAAAGTCTTTGCTCAGTTTCCATTCCAGGCACTATGAAAATTTCCCAATTTGGAGTTTAAGCAGGCAAATAAACCATGAAGAATCTGGCTTGTGTACATAAAGAAACACTTCATGGTGGGGACTGGTTCATGCAGAGGATGTCTGACCAAAATGACTTCCCACAGGGAAAGAGTAAACACTAATTATTAATCTCTGGTGGGCCACAGCTTTTCCTTTTGTGTTCCCCAGGCTGCACTACATGCAACTGGTATGTAGGATACACGGTGTGGTTCTCTTTTCTGAGAGCTGGCAAGGCTTCTAGGATGAAAAGAAAAATGCAGTAGTTCATATAGTAATCATAGAATCACAGACTGGCCTGGGTTGGAAGGGACATAAAAGATCATCTAGGTCCACTCCCTGCCATGGGCAGGGACACCTTCCACTATCCCAGGTTGCTCCAAGCCCTGTCCAACCTGGCCTGGAACACTTCCAGGGATGGGGCAGCCACAGCTTCTCTGGGCAACCTGTGCCAGGGCCTCACCACCCTCACAGGGAACAATTTCTTCCCAATATCTAATCTAAACCTGTGTCAATTTGAAGCCATTCCCACTTATCCTGTCACTCCATGCTCTTGTAAATAGTCTCTCTCCATCCTTCCTGTAGGTTCCCTGCAGGTACTGGAAGGCTGCAATCAGGCCACCCCAAAATGTGTAGCTGTGCTCAAAAGGTTCAGCCTGTGTTCAGTTGAAACAGCCAGGAGCTCCAGGGATTTACCCAGATTGTCTTAACTGGATACCCAGCAATCACTCCAGCTGGAGATTATATATGTGAAATTAGAGGCACTGGCATTGTCAAAAGCTTGTGTAGGTATAAGAATTGTTCGTTTGTATGAAATCCCCTTATTTGATAGAAGTTAGAGTTGCTGAAAACTGCAGGCGAGTTACTAAGATTTTGCCTTTGACATCTTCAGAATGTTCCAGCAAATTTACAGGCAACTGCGTGGTTATTTGCAGGCTCAGGGCCTCAAAGCTGAGGAACCCAATAAATAAGAAATGTGTGTAACTAAATATAGCGCCTCTACTTAATCATTTCATTCCCTTCCACCTGCTTCCAAAGAACAAAGTTTCAGGCAAAAATCCCTCATGTCAAGTTTCATATCTGTTGCCATATTTCTGAGTGAATTGCTGCTCCCCACTGCCCCTCCCAACAGGAGTTCACAGAAGTGCAGCAAGACCTTATTATTCTGTTTATGATAGGATGGTCTATTCCAGTACGATGCAGTCCATAGTAAATCCATCTACAGAATTAATTCTGGGCTTGTGAGGAAGAGATGCAAGTAAAAGCTATAATGATTTACAGTTTGAAGATGCAGCTGATATGAAAATAAACATTGAATCAGTTTCTTCTGTATGTCTTAGTTCCATTAGAATAATGACAGTAGGTGACATTTTTCACATTTTAATTGGTGTTTTGCTGATTTTATCAGAATTTCTGCTGATCAAAGCAAATTGGCTATTTATTTATTTTGCAGTGATGCTAACTAATCAGTGGAAGTTTAATGTACTGTAATGAATTTTAAATATCCTCCTAGTCATTACAAGCGTGTGAATCTAGACTCTCTTTCTTGTAACAGTTTGAATAATTAATTACTTGAATAGCAAAAAAAGGTAACATTTAATATAATAACATTTTCTTTGAAATATTTCACTGCGTGTTTTATAGTAGCATCTCAAATTAGCAAAGGATAATTCTGACCAATGTATCACCCCTTCATGCACACAACTTACTTAACCTAATTCTGACTGCATTGGGTTAGACTGATAGTAAATACCTTAATTACTAGTTTATTTCAGTAGATTGTTAAATGATGGGTTTTACATTATTTATACTTCAATGTTTTTGTTTTAGTTGGTTTATTTTATGTTATTTATCTATACAGGCTTTTAAAAAAGCAGTGATATGCTTCATGTCACGGTATTGTTTTCTACTGATCATGGCATGCCATAAATTGTCCTCATGAGTATAAAAGAGAAAGGGACGTTTAAAAAAAAAAAGTAATAGAAAAATTCATATATTTGGTTAACTTCTGGATACAATTCTTCACATATCCTCTCGTCCAGGAAAGAACTTCAGTGTTTGTTCAAATGTTTAGGAGTAGAGCATGTTCCCTAAATTAGAGTGTTAGTCTTTGAGGACTTAATGCCAAGTTGAAAAGAATTTGGTTTCAGTTTACGTACTTTTCCTGCACATCTGTCATCAGACCCTGGGACACTTTTTGACACTACTAATATTGGCCCTGCCCGGCTCCGTGGGGTCCCGCGTGCACCCACAGAAGCACGGGTGGGTTCAGTGTTACAGTCGGTAGCAAAGAGTCGAGAAGGGCATTTCCGTGCGTTCTGGCAGGAGCGTTTATTGTTCTACACTGTCGAAGGTCGCAGAGGCAAATACCAACATGATCCCGAAACTCACAGTTTTACCCGGGGGCGGGGAAAAGGCGGGACCAGGGAACGGGGGCCAATGGGGAAGCTCTGGGGGAGTGACGAGAGGTGGAGGCTGACAGCCAACCGAGGAATTCAAACTGGGACAGATTAACAGAACAATGCATCCTCGGAGAAGCCTTTTTGGTCCCCCTAACATAAAATGGTTCTTGTGGTACCAGGGACTTGTCTTACTGAGAACTCTCTGTCCCTTGTAGTGTATGTTCACCGGCCACCACAACTACCTTGTGCGTTTCCACGCTTTGCTAGGAACTAGACTTCGTTCCAATATATTGGTAACTGCATGAGAGATGTGAGAAGAGTGTCTGGGGTGTCAGGTGTTTGTATTTCTGGATTTTAGTTGAGGCAAGACAAACAAACAAGAGAACCCTCTTCATTCTTCCCATTGTGCTGAGAGTTAGTCAAGTTCTGCACACAAAAAAGGCATATGCAGTTCTCCGAATGCTGGGGTTTGGAAAGGACTTGATGTCATTTTAGCTTTAGTGCATATGTTCTTCCAGTATGCCGTTTTTCAGTGGGATGCATGGAATAACATGGATGAGTTCCTCAGCAGATGATACGGAGTTCATCCTTTAAACTCGGGAGAGGTGATATGTTGTGCCTGTGCAAGGAAAACCAAGTGCAAACAGTCAGTCCAAGAAAAGCTGGTTTACATTGCCACTACAAGGCACTGTGAGGGGTCTTTAAGAGAGAACAAAATTTGGGTTATTGTAAAATGAGAGAATCAGTAGGAGATTTGTGCTGCTCAAAAGAAATATTTTAGGTATGTTATTAAACACTCTTCAGAGCCATGGGAATCTTCCATCTAAATCACTAGATCAGATGTAGATCCTGCATATAGGGAGTAGAGGGAGTTTTTCATATGTCTGTTTGGATCATTTTGAGTGTCCTAATAAGAGATTTTAACCTTCCTTGAGAACATCTAAATGTGAAACTGGAGACTGATTTCAAAGTGTAAAGTGTAAATACTTAAATTTCAGCTAAAGTAAAAATTTTCTGAAGGTTTATTTTATTTATTTTTAAAATTTTGGCCTCTTAGAAGTGTGTGGAAGCAATTAATGAATTTTGAGGGGTTTTTTTGCAATGATGTTTTAATAAACAGTAATGTTTTAATTAAAAAAAATTATAAAGTAATGAGTTGACCGCGATGTCAGTGATTAGATTCTGAACTTGCTTGTTGAAATTCATCTCGCACTGTCTATAACTGTAAAATAAAGACAACTTAAAATGAACAGTGAAATATTGTTAATGTAACAGAAAGCATCCAGACTCGTCCAGAATTCATATCTTCCACTGAGACACTCTTGAGAGGGTCTACCTAATTCCAGTAATTTTTAGGTCTAGTTTGAGAAATAAATTTAGTTGGTCTTCAAATATTCTGGATTTGGATGAAATGACACAAATGGGAATTATAACATAAATATCAAATTAACTTACAGATAGTTCCTCTCTGATCATTTAAGATCTTTAGACAGGCATGGCTGGTCTTTCGAGGAGCCTGGGAAGGGTTCTCCGTGCACATCTGGAGTGTGTCCAGCCCCTGGCTGTGCAGTGACTGAGCATGAGGAATGCTGTGACTCTGGTGCCTGAGTCTGGTGTCTGAGGGGGACAGTGACAAGCTCCCCACAGGGTGGGATTGTTCTGGGCCACTTTGGATCTGAGGGACAAGGGGCTTTCCCAAACTTGCTATAACAATGGTAGAAAACCAGCAGAGCTTCTCCCATTATAAAAAATAAAGGACAGATGAATATGTGTATGATGTTTTGATTATTATTTACTCCAGAATATGCTGAGTCTTACCTTTGCTACCGCAGCAAGATCGATACGATACCCCCAAAATAATACTAATAAAAAGATTACTTGAGGGCATTATACAAAAAGACTTACAAATTAAAGGAAAAACACTTATATATTGTGATTTTATTTGTTGTCTGTTGCTTCTTGTAGTGCATTTAACGTGTGAAAAAGAGGTGCAATTTGTGGAATGAGACTGATTTTGTACCAAAATTTTTCCTTACTTATCAGTAACTATGCTGGAATCATCTGGTCTGTTGGGGTTTGGTAGCTTGAGGAATTAATGAATATTCATTCCTTTTCCCTGGGTACAAAGTAAAATAACTAGTAATTAGTATAATATTTAATACTCCTATTCAAAATAAATAAATCTTTTGTGAAAAAAATCTAATTATTATAATGTAGCAACTTCTGCATGTGTAACTGAAATTGGATATGCTGTTTTGAAAATGCTTTTAAGCCCTCATTTACATGTTTCCAGATCAGTTAATTATTCCCCTTGTATGCATAAAACAGAACTCTGGATTGTACTTGCATATATTATTCATTTTGCTATCTATCTTCTAAGTTTAGCTGATTCTAATATTTTAATTTTACATTATTATTATTATACCAGTGATATTTGTCTTCTGATATGAAAATTATTCTTGTCTGCACTTAGTTTTAGGCTCATTTTTAAATGAAGTGTCTTGCATGGTAGTAAGTGTGACTATTACAACTTGGGTCTTGTGTTTTGCTTATCATTCTAAATTAGTCATGTTGTGTGTTTCTGAGGAAGGGGAGGGTCTCACATGGGGACCTTGGTTTTTGTCAGTGAGGTCATGAGCCAGAGAAAAATGTAACTGATAAAATGAAGGGCAGGAGCCTTGAAACTGGTCACCACAGTCAGAACTTGGGAGTTGCTCTAATATGGTCTGATTCAAAGCTTGCTGGAATCTGCAGATGGATTTGTAGTCACTTTTAATGAGACTTTTCATGTTTATCTCAACATTAGTTGTTGAATTAATATTTCCCTGGTATCCATTTAGGTTGTCATTGCCACAGTCTGTAGATCAAGGCCATTCCTGGCTAGGAAAGTGTACATGGGGAGATGTTTGACACCAGTGAGCCCCACTGGAGCTGTACAATTCCCTTGTGGGCGCTGGTATGTACAAACCAGCATGGCCTCATGTACATCACTACCACTGGGGCTGCCCTCTCTCCTTCAGAAAGATGTGAAGTGGGGCAATCTCTGGGTCAGTGTGCTTGCAAGTCCATGTGTGGTAGTCATACAGATACATAGCTTGGAAATCATTGTTGCCTTTAGAGCTAACAAATTAGTAAGTTCCTATTCCATTTAGTGTTGATTTCCTTCCCCCCAAGAAGGAAAACTCAAAGGTGCAGTACAGGCTGTCCCTGTGTGCCAAGGGATGAGCCCTGTGTGCTCTGACTGCTGCTGTGGAGCCTCTTGGTGTGACAGATGGAAGCTGAGGATTCTGCCATCCACATCCCAACCTTGATGAGATAATAAACAGAAATAGCTTCTTACTAATTTTAATTTTTCCCTGATTCGTTTTATATGTCTCTTGTATCTCAGAAAGAAACTTGAGCAAAACTTACCTTGTACACATTAAGGGTTTGGCTAACCCTGTCATGTCACGTATTTTCCTTCCTTTTTGGCGGAGCACTAGAGTGTTCAGTGAGCTTTGGTTAGGTGGCAGGGCTTTGGCTAGAGCTGACAGCCACAGAGCATGAGAAACTGTGAGGTACTGAGTGTTCCTGTTGAATAGAAGTTTAAGGTTAAGGATGTCTGAAAGGATGACATAAAGTATGTGCAGGATTCAGGAAGAACTGCTTAAAGCAGGGTGGTAAATTCCAGGGAGGTGTTCAGAAGCAAAGACAAGTAAGTAGCTGGTTTAAATTAGATTAAGATACCACAGCATTTTATGTACACACACAGAGAAAGGGTTTAAAGGATGCTGACCAAACAGGAAATTGTATTAAATAGACATGGAAGAAAGAGGTTTGTCACACCAGATAATTTTTCCTGGCTCACAAGGCATTACTCTCTTTTCTAAGCTTTTTCTGAGAATACAGAAGGAAAATTGGTAGAACCATGATTAGCAAAATGTAGGTTTTTGCTCTATGTCTACTTACACTCAGGAAGCCACATTAAAAGCTCGTGACCAAGCTTACCAAGTCAAACCCTGAATGCTGAGTTCACTTACCTGTATGACAGGTAATGCTAGCTTTATATGGGCGTGAGTATTACAGCAGTATTTATTCTTCTACAAGATCCTGATCATTTGAGGGCCCAGAACATGATGTTTGTCTTTTAGTAGGTTTTTTCCCTTGTTCAAACATGACATATTTATTTAATATGTGCTTTTCAAACTTTGCTTTGAAGAGCAAATGACTAATTTACCCAGGGGTCTATTCAGGTTTTCAGACATTAATGAAATTGTTTTCACCTTTATGAAGTGAAGGAATAGGATTATTCCCATTATACAGATTACTGGTTGAGGTACAGTGTTAAAAAGTAATCTCTGTGTGTTATATTTTTTCAAGACGCAGCATTTTTTATCCTCTTAGCATCAAATACCGTGCTTGTATTCAGACACAACTCTTACTTATTTGGGGCACAAATGAAGCTTTCATCGAATAAGATTTTGCAATAACAAATTATGAATCTAGAAATGAAGGGTGTGCTATGAAAAAGTTTCAAATGGTTGATTCTTGCTTTTGGTTCAATCTTACTTTGATGAAGAACTTCGTGGTGGTTTGGGATAGATTCCAATTTTCCAAAGAAGCAGTCTTTTTCCCAATGCTAAACAACCTCTGAAGGTTTGGATTTGTAAGCCTGGAAGACTTCCCCAGCACCATTTTTGTATGTCCTCTCCAATTTTACTACTTTTTCTCTAGTGGCATTCTGATAACAGAAATACTTTCAGCCTACTCCTCCCTGGTCCTACTGTCACCTGCTTGCCATGTTTGTGCTCATTCCCCAGGACTCTGCTGACTGTGATACCACAGCAGCTGCTGTGGGAGCAAATTGTCTCCCTCTGGAAGGTGGGTGGGAGGCACTGCTGCCAAAGCAAAGCAGAGCAGTGATAATGTTTGAGGAACCTTGGATTCCATGATAGGGCCGTGAGATGGTGAGAATTCTGGTAGTTTCCTTCTCCTACATCTTCTGGGTTGCTGCCTCCTTTCTGGCCTCTCTGGTCTGTCCCTGTCCCATCTCACTGCCTCCTTAACTCTTTTTGCCCCAGTTTGCTTCTCTGTCTGTTCCATCCCAAGGCTTCCTCCTCATCTATCTCCCACAAGAAGGACTCCAGTCATGTACATTCCAGTCAAGTGGAGTGATTGCAGATTCACAGCATTATTGCATTTTCTCAGGCTCTCCTGTGGAATTTTCTGTGATGTGGATCTTCCTCTTTGTCTTCCACGTTCAGTGTTTTCCACCTTTAGAGAAAGTCTGTGCAGGCCTCTCCTCTCAGAGCCATGTGTCAGACTTTGCCAGAGGCTGGCAGATCTTACCGACTTTTGCTCTTGGCTCATGTTTTTGAGGCTGTCACATCAACTATCATGACTTTGTTTTTAAGTGAAATAGTAAATTGAAAAGAAGGAGCATGAAGGATGTGCCAGCCTGCTGTTTTTCATGTGCTGGCCCAGAGTCCTGCCTGCATACAAGGAGCTAAAGAATTGCAGGGGGGTAAAACAGGCTTATTCATAGGAGTAAATTTGAGAAACCCTTCTTCTTTCTTTTCAGTGCTGAAACAACTGAAGGCCAGTTCTCTGTGTGAATACTTTGAAACTCTTTGTCTTAGTTGTATTGCACTGTACATTTTGCTTCAGGTGCTGTGAAGTTTGATATCAGTAAGTTGTAACTGAACTGGAGGCAATAATGCTTTAGACATTCCTTGAACATTAAGAATTTTTGGACAGTATTTTCTAAACAAACTGTTCTTTTTTTCTTATTTAGGATCTGTAAGTAGGTGATTCTTGGTAATTTATTTTTCATTGTTTCACTTTGATCTTTCTTAATAATTCCTTTTAAAATTTGCATTGAAGTATATTAATGTAAAAAGTATGAGGACTTTAATAACTAACACAGTCCCTTGGGGTAGGAACATGCCTTACCAGTTTTTTAAACCTTTGTGCATATTTACAATGCTGCAGGAAGAATCATTGATGGTAATACTATAAATTGTTTTCTAATAAATTTATATAGAAAGGTTGTGCTAGAAAGGCTGAAAAGACAGAAGCAACAAAAACGAACAGGCTTAGAAGATGATGTTATAAAACCCTTCTGTAAAGCATTTTATTGAGTGGAAGGTAAGAGAATTTACTGTTCTTCTTCCAGATAGGATAGAATTATAGTTAGGGACAAAAAAATTTTGATTTCTAACATTTAAATTCCTCCAGTTGTCCTTCAGCTCAGCTCTGTCCCTGCTTCCGTTGTGTCAGAGGTATTGTGGTAAATTAAAAATATGTTATTCAGCTGTGTTTGTGTTCATCATCTCTAGGATGTTAATAAACACTCTCTCGCTGGAGTCAGAAGTCGGTGGATTCCTTTTGTCCCTCCTGCACCATAACCTTGACTACAGCACCTGATTATTTTTCCTCTCATGACTTAGCAGTAATTTGCCTGCAGTTTCCCAAAAATTGTAGAATGGTTTGGGTTGGAGGAAACCTTAAAGATCATCTCTTTCCAACCCCTGCAATGGGCAGGGACACCTTCCACGGGACCAGGTTGCTCCAAATTTCGTCCAACCTGGCCTTGGACACTTCCAGGGATGGGGCAGCCACAGCTTCTCTGGGCCCCTCTTTTGAAGCCCTTTTAGACACTGAAAGGGGCTCTAAGATCTCCTCAGAGCCTTTTCTTCTCCAGGCTTAACAGCCCCAGCTCTCTCACGCTTTCTTCATAGCAGAGCTGCTCTGGCTTTCAGATCATCTTCATGGCCTCCTCTAGAGTGGCTCCAATCCATGTCCTTGGTGTGCTGAGTGTTCCAGAGCTGGGCGCAGCACTGCAGGTCAGTCTGACAAGGGCCAATGACAAGGGGATGGAGCAGACGGGGACAATGCCCTCCCCTGACCTGCTGGCCACGCTCCTTTGGATGCAGCCCAGGACACGGCTGATTTCTTGATGCTGCTGGGTCAAGTCAAGGTTCTCATCCACCAGATCCCCCAAGTCCTCCTTGGGGCTGCTCTCACTCCATTCCCTGTCCAGCCTCTGATGTGCTTGGGACTGCCCTGACCACACACAGGCCCGTGCACTTGGCATTGTTGAATTTGATGAGCTTTGCAGAGGTCACCTCTCACTCACATTCAAACCTTTTCCACCAGCTGACCTGATTCACCTGGTTTTTTTCTTCTTGTGAGTGATACAAAATTGCAGTAAACGATTAAGTAAGAAAGAAATATTTTATTCTGCTGATATTTTGGCATGTGTAGCATTTCTCATTTTAACAACATAATTAGATTGGGTTTCACAAAATGTATTGTTGAGATTAATATATTTATTTTAAATGCTTCAATTTTATTAAACTTATATTTTGAAAGGGCACATTTCTGTGAAAAACAATCACACTAGATGTGGTGTTTTTTATAACTGCTTTGCATTTGTCATGTATATCTGTTTTTCACAGAGGCATGCCAAGATTTATCAGTAAATTTCTGTGTTTAAAAATGTTATCAGAGACAATTGCATAGCATTTTACATAGGAAGCCCGTTGTAATCTCCATAGACTTTTATCTCCTTCCTTTCGGAGAGGAAAAATTTTTAAAAAATGAAACAAAATATTTGACATTAAGATTTTTTTAAGTTTCTACATTCTCTTTGGCCTTTTAGGGGAAGATGCACCTGAGTAAGAAATTAGAAACTGTGCAATGCAAAATATCAAGCATTCTTTGAGCTTCCAATATTCCAGAAAGCATCTCTAGAAGTAGGAGCTATTTGCTATTTGCATTCATGTCAAAAGACTGGTGTATCTTACTGCACTTGCTTGCTGTGTATTTTTTCAGCATTTTGTTTCCTGACAAGCCCAAGGGGCCTTGAGGTACCTATTCCTTTGTTTTGAAGTAGCCAGTTCTTTGAAAAATTGATTTGAGGTGCATTTACATCTCTAGAGAATTCTGGTGGAACTTTCCTGATATACTTTGGGTTGCATATTAAATTAAATTGAAATTCATGTCCCATTGGAGTATGTCAAGTATTAGGTCATCTGTGAATGTTTTAACATCAGTGAAGCCGCATATTTCTGACTTCTGCTTCTATGAATCCAAACCTTTCACACCAGGGAATTGGCAATGCTGTCTGAGTTTGTTCCATAAAAACAGCTCAGGTGTTCAGTAACATAGAGAGCAAAAGCCCCTGGGAATCATTTTGCTGCTGGGCATGATTGCAAACCTTTCCCTTTTCCTTCCAAACACCCACTAGTCAGGTACTGAGATGTGCTATTATTGATCTGCAGAGGTACCACTGGGCTAGTCACTTGTCATACAAAATGTGTCAAAATTTGCACATCAATTGCAGCAGTTACTTCAAAAATCATACTTCTCTATGAAAATAAAACAGAAAATCACACGCCACTTAAACACCTCAGCAATAATTCTCTTGCTTCAGGCACCTGAGCTGTAATAAATGTTGGCATTTTCATTCCAAACCTTTTTTTTTTGGAGACATTTAAAAGAGCACTGTCAATTCATGACGTTTTGAAACAACCACAGCATGCATGAATGGGAGAGAAAGCTGGCAATTAGGCCCGTCAGCTGCCCAGTGTTTGCTTTTTTCTTGCACTTGCCATCCTGCTTCTCTTCTCTGCTCTCTTACTGTAATTTTGCAGGGTACAGTGAGGTTTTTTTCTCAGCTGCATACATAAAATTCTGCTAGAAAACTGCTTTGGCATGAATGTGTTGTTTGCTACTGCATGCCCAAATCCAAATCAATATATGAATTTTTCTTTTTGTTTGGAGATAAAATAAATCAGTAATATAACTGATCCTATTGAAATTCACTGTCCAGCAATATGAATCTCAGGGTGAACTCACACCACTTTTCTTCCTGAAAATTTCTAGCTGAAACATCTTTCTCTAAAGATGTCTGTATTTTTTTCACCATTTAAAATTACTTTGGTGGGTCATGGAAAATTTCACTTGAAAGAGAGCTTGGTTTAAATTCTGAAATAGAACAGTTTTATATTATTTCTTCTTCTAAGATCTTGGGTGACCTTAAAAATCTTTCAATATTTTCCATTTATTTTAGATCAATGCTTCATCAGCACCATAAAAATACTTCCTTTTTTTTCATTTATAATTACCAGCTTTTCAGGGTTTCAGACATTTCTCAGAGGAGCTACTGTGGCTACTAGGTAGCTGGAATACTAGATAAAACACAAAATTTAAGTGAAATATTTGCACAGAAAAGTATTGTTGATGTGCACCTTACAAATCAAAAGGAAAGCTCTTGAGCCTTATTGTAATTAGAGATCAGTGAAGTGGTTATTTTAATAGCAATGCAGATTCTCTTGGAATAACTAATTTTGTTCTACATTCATTGAACCTAAATCAAACTAATCCTACTGAAAAATTTTGAATGCAGTGGTGGCCCAACCTGTCACCTGGTAGAAAAGCCCTGCTGATTGCAATGGGTGGGTTGTTGCACCTGTGACAGGCAAAAGATTTCCACTGAGATGATAACACTGAGTTGCATAAATAAGACTGCAGAATGAGGGTGGAGGATGCATCCTGACTGAAGAAGAGAGTTTTTCCAGTGCTTATTGACTCTGGTGTTCCCATCTTCTGAGCTCAGCCGGGGACTTTGCGTCACTGAGCAGCTGCAGGATAGAATTCCGTCCCTTTCTTTCTTCTTTCTCAGCTCTCAGGGCTTTTTTGTTTATTTTTTCCTCCATAAAAGCAGCCAGTAAAGTCTGCCCAGGTGTGGTTCCCTCTTTCTCTTATTATGCTCCTGAACTTTGGCAGAGGTGCTTTATCAATGCTTGGGGGAAGTGAAAAGGAAACAGGAAGCCCAAATGCTCGAAGCTGCATGCACAGACATAACTGTGAGACTAAATTACCCATGCGGAACTGGGGTAATTTCATGGGAAATGAAGTTCTGCTAAACAATTTTCAAAATTTGGGTCTGTACCAAGCAATTCATATGGTAAATCTCTTTGGGCTTTCACCTTAATATATTTAGCCAGCTTAATGTTTAAGCAATTCTTTTATTAAATGAAAAAATTCTTGTTCTGTTCATGGGATTGTACAGCCTGTACTTTCTGAATGCAGAACTCTAGGTGTCTGCAGGAATTCCCTCAAGTGGGCTTTATTCATGGGATCAGGGAGTGACCTTGGAAGAGCATCTGAAAGTTCCAATTATTGCCACAGTTCTTCTCACAAAATATAAAGTAGTGCAAAGTAGTTTTCTGTCACAGCTCTGTAGTATAATCCTTTACGTGCCCAGTTCACTTGGGTGAGCTTTTCTCCTACCATGGAAATACATTTTCTACCTAATATCTTAGTATGTGTGGCTGTCCTGCTGTCTTGGGACAGAGGAATTCCCATTTTAGTTTGTGTGTGCTAAAATAAAATCTACGTGCAGTGTACTAAAATACAGAGAGTAAAACCAGCAGGACTACCTTACTGAGTACATGGAAATACAGGCTCTGTTAGCATACTCTCTATTTATCTCAATAGGCTTACGCCACCCAGACTCTCTCATAACATGTCTGTTAAATCTTGGTTTCTTTTTCTGAGTGACAGCTTTCACTGAGTGATGCAACCTGCATCACAGAGAACTCTGAATGGAATAGTCACAGTCCTTTGTCTCTCAACTAATGGCAAAAGTCTATGCAAGTGTCTCTCATGACTTGCTGCAGAGGTGCACGTGCATGGAGCTGGCTCTGAGAACTGGCTGTGTGTGGAGAGAAAACTCAAACATCCAGATCCCGTGCTGGTGGAGGATTGGTTTGTTGTGGGAATTATGCCATTACAGAACTTACTGGGAAGGGGGATGATTGCTACTTTGTCGATAGTGTGCCCCACACTGGCTGACTGAACCACAAATGAAATGCTACATGGGGAGGCCCACAATGCATTCCACTTGTGCCATTTCTTGGGTTTGTTATCATCTGCTCTCTGAAACCGAATTATCAGGCCTGGTGTGCTTGTAAGAATCTGATCTTCTCAACATTTTTTCAGTTGTTCAGTTGCTTGCCTGACCTTGTTTTTATGTTAGTGGGGTTATTGATGGGAGTAGCCAATGAAATGGGTAGTGAACATGGGAAGCATTTTCAGAATGAGTTATTAAACTCCTGCCAGAGCTTGCATTTATTATAATTATCACAAAACTGTTATGTGGCCCCATAAACTTGCATGGTGATTTATAAACTTAGGCTTAAATTTTGCTAATGCATATATGCAATATTTTTTACTCCTAGAAAGGAAGTTATACCTATGCTTCCTATAGATAAGGTTGGTTCCTATATGCAGAAGGTATTTATCTAAACTAGAATGTGACTCTGGAAATAAAACCCAAACTAGCTTGCTTACATTTCTAAAGTCTCAGTGAAGTTTACTTGCAAAAGTAGTATATTGGTCTAACACTGTGGGGCTCTGAATCCTTTTCATGCTTTTTAGTACCACTGGAAAAACAAGATAGTCGTCATCTTGCACAGTGGATTTTAAAGCAAGAAATACAAACTGGACCTACTGAAAACTGCTTTCCTGTTTTCTCAGCATGTTAGCCAGGAGCAATAGCAACAGAAGGTCTTTACCTTGCAGTGGCAGACAGTTGGATGCTACATCTCTGCAATGTTTAAAATTCTTGCAGCTTTTCCAGCTTCTAGAGTTCATCTAGAACAGCTCTTAGTAGCCTAATTTGATTATATTTTAGATCTTGATTAAATTTGATTTACAGTTACAGTTTTATTTCTTCATTAAATTAGATTTTATGTTCTTAACTTAAATCCTTGAGTTTGCAGATCTGTTTGCTCAAGGCCAGGACCTGTGCTAAAGGGTGGAGGAGGCTGTGTGACTGTGATTATCAGGTATCCAAGCTGCCTGTGCCCAGCTGAGAGTCTAAGTGTAGTCTAAGTGTAGTGGGGAAGTTGGGTTAACAGGGAGTGAGTGCCTCATTAGTTGCTCTCTTCCCTCCTTGAAACACAGGCAGTCCTGGTTTGGGCAAATGCAGTAACACTGATTGCTGAGTGTGTTACTCAGCACTGCTTCTCAGCACACCAACAATTCAACAGACTGAAGTGCAAACAGTATTCTAAGAACTGCTTTAGAGCCTGTGTCCTGTCTGTACCCAGCACCAAGTGTCTGAGGTAAGATGGTGCTGTATGCTTGAATCGTCCCCAGACTTGGATTAAATGTCAGACACCAAAATAGGAATCTTATTCCTTGTCTGGATATTAGCAGGGAAGATCCTTTCCAACAGAGTAAAAGCAGAGCAGGGTAAAAGGAGACCATTTGAAGTTAGGACTTTGAATAAGCTGACCTGAACCAAGTTCACTTTTCTTGCAAGGGCACTTTCACCTTCGGGGATAGGCATGAGCCACTGACTATTTTCTGAATCAGGATAAAACGCTCTTGGTTTTGGAGTTTATTACAGCTTGAGGAGCAGAATAAGTTGCCCAGAATGGTCTTGACTCTGCCAAAAAATAATTTGTGTCATGCCAAAATAATTTGTGTCTTCTGAGAAGGATGTGGTTTTATTCAACTTATTTTCTGAGCTCTACTTGGAAAGATTGTTTATATTTATGAGAGGCTCTGCTTAAATCATACAAAGGGAATTTTTGGGAAAATAGCCACATAAATCTTAGGAAATGCAAAACTAACAGACATATGAAGGATTTGTATTTAGAAAAGAATCTCCCAGTGGGTTGTTCTCAGCAGAAAATGAAAAGGTCTTTTTTGCATTCAGTTGAACTATTAGTGTATTTTTTGCTGATATAAGCAGTTGTACAGGTACAACCACTGTCACAGTCCCAGATCTTAGTGCGGCAAATTAGCAAGGTTTTAACTTTGCTCCAAATATCATGCTAGCTCATTTTCATTATGAAAAAGGTGGGGGGAGGAGAATGGGACAAAGTACCTATTGGCAAAGCACATTATAATTGTTTAAGCAGGCCCCACAAGTCATGCATTTCAATTATTTGTTCAAAGCTGTCTGCAATTAAGAGTTGCAAACAAGGTTTTTGAATGCAAAGTCAGACAATTAAAATGTTTCATGAGTGCTTTAGAGAGAGTTCTGAATTAGCACTTTGAATACTCAAGACCTCTTGTTTCCTAATCTCCTTTCCCTTTTACTCTGTAGAAGAGAGAGGTGTATATTTTTCCGAGAATTTTTTTCTTTAAGCCAGGCTGATCCTAGAAAAGATTGAATCATCCTGGTCTTTGACTTGTACATTTGAATGTCTTTTGCTCCTTGAGAGGTCATCCTTTTTGCCTCATAATGGTCCAGGTGCAAAAAATTACTTTGCCAGGTTGTCCTCACAGGGGGGTTGTAAATCACTTTGAGCATCTCTCCGTCTTGTTTAAACACCCAACACACACACACACCACCCCCCAAATCTCCTACCTTCCCCTTTGAAGAGGCAGGACTATTTTAGCTGGTGATTTGTGGCACTGAGGGTGCAGCCTCTGTGCTGGATAAGCTGATAGACAAGATGTGGGAGCAGGGATGTGTTGGCCTGTTAATGGAGTTCTGTGGATGGTGGCGTTATATCTGCTGGTGGGGATCAGCTCCCAGCTGCTCCCAGGGAGAGGATGAAGTTCTTGCTCTTTAACCATGAGAAACATACTTCAGTTCTGTGGTTCCTTACTCCTTTCAGGAGAACAGTGCTGCTCAGGGTTGGGGTTTTCTTCACTAATGCCATTTGAATGCTGTTTGTTTGCATTTATAACTTGCAGTTTGGGAGTTTTTCAGAGTAGCTTCTGTTGGTTTATTTTTCCCCTGCTTTTCATGCTCAGAAGTCCACAGCCTGAAAGCATTTGACAGTCTTTCCCCTTTCACTTCCCTGGTAGTGTCTGCCATGGAATCATTATTAATGGTAACCCTTTTGATGCAAAGAAGAGCAAACTGCTGCGTAGTTTTGGGTTCTGTAGTTAAAGGTGCTAACCTGTATCAATTTTAAAAAACACCTCTAGGTATTGAACTGCAAAAGAAAACATCAGGTTAACTAATTACTGTCAGAAAAGCAAAGACCACATGGCTTGTGGTAGGACATGCAAATTCAATTGTCATTGAAGTTTTCTGGGGTTTGATGATTATTATCTAATAGCCTATTTTTTGTGACCCTCTGTTCTGCATTGCTGGAGTGGGAACTGAGAGTATGTAACAAGGTTTGCTACTGTTAAGGCTGAGTGATAAAGTTTATTCTGCTACTTGGGGTTCTGCGACAGGGAAAGCAGAGGGAAAGAAAAGGAAGAGCAGGGTTGCAGTGGGGTTGCCAAGGCAGAGGGAGTGCTGCTGTTGCAGTTGTCTCTGCCCATTCTTTGCTCTGAGTTTGGGGGTGTCCCACCTCATCAGTGTTGGCTCAGGTGGGAAGTTTGCCTTTCAAGAAAGAGCAGTGTGAGGCACACATTGAAATCGGACAAAAAACATTCCTTATCCTGAGGATGTGACTGTGTTCATGATCTTGGCTTTGTTGGGCTGGAGTTTTTTGGTTTTCTTCTCTTGTATTTGGATTGTAGTTTTTTCCTCCAGTTAATTAGCAGTCAATTCCTAGATTCATGAATCAGGGATTTTTGCTATAAATTAAGGAGTCGGGTCACTATGTCTTGCTTAGACTGGCTATTGTGGAACTATTAAAACTTCTTGGATACTGCTGAAAACAGCAGTGATTTCCTCCTGAACGGTGTATGTTTAGAAACAGATAGAAGTCATGGAGAGAAACCAAAGTTAACCATTATTTGTGATGCAGGGAATTACTACTTTTTGCTGAATACTTGTACTCAACATCATTCTCAGCTACCCAACACTTCATGTTTTCTCTAATGCTAGAGGTTTTTTGGCTAACCTAAAGTACAACTGGTTTTTCTTTATTTAATAAATTTTCAAGTGGGAAATGTGTGATTGAGTTAGGAAAGAGAGTAACTGCAGACACACAGGCTGGTGATGAACTGTGGACAGTACCAGGTCCTGCATGTGCACATTTTTCAAATTCTCTCTTCGCTCATATCAAACATTAGTGCTACCATGTTTTTGCAGAAAACTTTGAACCCCTAAAGACAGCATTTTATCTTGAGTGACAATGAAGGAGGAGGGGGAACATGTTTGGAGTGATGGTGTTTTTCTTCCCAAGTCACGGTTACCTGTGACAGGGCCCTGCTGTCCTGGGAATGGCTGAACACCTGCCCAGCCATGGGAAGCAGTGAATTGATTCTTTGTCTTGCTTTGCTTGACTTTTGCTTGGCTTTTGTGCGTGGCTTTTCCTTTTCCTATTAAACTCTATCTCCACCCATGAGTTTTCTAAGCCTTCCCCCTTCTGGTTCTCTCCCCCATCCAGCTGGTGGGGGAGTGAGCAAGTGGCTGTGTGGGGCTGGGCTGCTGGCTGGGGTTAAACCTTGACATTGGCCAATGAAGTATCTGAAGGACATCAGCTAATTCTGCCACTGATGTCTTGATAACTTCAACTAAAAAGACCAGGTTAGAGCATGGACAGTAAAAGGGTTAAGGGCTTGTTTCTAGACCACAGAGCTTAGCTAATGCTGCTTCTACTGAACTGTCATCTAGAACTTTAGGTAGGATCTGTCAATACTATTACTATGTATAATAAGTTTGCCAAGCATTTTTATCTGCCAGGGATACAAAATTAGTAGCCTGAATTTTTTCCAGTACAGAAAACTTAAATGGGCACAACTCCTTCAGTCTCATCCCAGGGAGGGCTGAATTTCAATCAGAATACAGATCTGCATGAACCTGAATGTTCATTGATGGCTGTCCTTGATACTCTTCCGCTTTACTGAACTCAAGCAAAAAGGGAGTTTGTGTTCAGAGTGTAAAGCAGGTGGGGTTTTTTTATTAAGGAGGGATGCTTAAAATAGTTTATACTGGATATTTAGATGTTACAGGGAAGTTTCTCAAACAAAACAAAAACACCAAAAAAAACCACCAACAAAACACAGATTAATGGCCTCAGCAGGAGAGTAGCTGCAGTCCTCTGCCTGGATTAGTTTGTATTCTCTGGGTTGGCAGTGTTCAGTTGAATCCCTCCCTTTGTGCTGTGCTTTACCACCTCTGCTGGCTGCACTGCCCAGCTTCTCTTCCCTGTCCCAGGTCCTCTACTGGAGCACTGTCACTGCTGGAGAGCTGGGCCAGAAAAAGGCCATTTGTTCTGTCCCCTCACACCTTTCCATAGCAATGCCATGTTCACTTCCAGCACATCAATTAGAAGTAATCCATGTTCACACTCAGCTCTTTAGATCTTGTTTGCGCTGTGCAAACATTAACTAATTAATCTCTCCAAAATAGATGGAAGGTTAGGTGGGAGTTTTCACTGTCAGCAAGGGAGTGTTTCTAAGGTGCTGCTCTCTGTCAATGGCTCCTGACTTAGCCTGTGCTGTCTGGGTGGCTAATCAGGCATATTGGTTGCACCCAGCACAGTTAATCACCTGGGACAGCTGCCTGCTTTCCCTATCACCCTTTTGTTGCTCCAGTAAAATGGGATTATTCAAGTATTGTTTTCAAACTTATGGGGCTGTGAATTTCCAGTGTGACAAGAATGATTGTCCAGAATTGGTAGGCTTGTGTTTGAAAGGCAGTGAGTATAGATCTGGCCCTTTTTTTGCATGCAGCACTGCCTTTGGAAGCCCTGATCTCCCACCTTCAGGGAAGGGGCTTAGCCCAACTTGGGAGTACCGATGCAAATACTTGTACTGCTCATGCAGTGCAACAGAGAGGGCCCACTGCAAGAGCCGTGGGAAGTTTTCCAGCTGTGGACACACACATCGGTTAAACCTTGCTGCTCTGAAGTGCCTTCATTTTATTTTTATTCTGGATGCAAAGCACTGATTCTTGGGGGTTTTTTTGTTTCTTCTTTGTTTTTGCTTTACATGTCATTGTGTTCATATGAAAGCACCAGCTCCCAGGTAAGCATTGACAGGCTCTTGAAAGAGCTTTCAAAGCTCTGCTAGTGCTGTGAGATTTGGCACTTGAGTGAGTAAGGTTTTCCTCACCTTGTAAAAGGGAAGTAGCATATTCAGTGGTGAACTTTGCAAATAACAGGGCCAAATGCCGAGGGGCAGCTGCACCTTCAGGTACCTTTGTCCTTCGAGCAGACCTAGAGGAGAAAACCATGAAAGTCTCACTTATCTGTTTATCTAGCTTGCAGCAGTCTGATGCCTTCTGCCACCTTTACTGATAATGGTCCCTTTGAAGTTGAATACAAGTGTGAATTTATGGTTTTGTAAAGACTGGATTCCAGAACAGGTCATAAATTACATTGTTAGACAAAGGCTTCTGGGGAACAATATTGCCTTACAATCCCTCCCTGTGTCATTATCCTGATGCATTTCTAGCATGGCAAATAATTGACCAGAATGATACGCTGACCAGTTTTCCAGTCAAGTTTTGAAAGTTGTTTGTGTAAACTCTTCTAGCAAGAATAGCAAATTACATACCTATAGCAAATTCTCATCATTACTCTTAAAATCAGTCTTGGGGCCTGGTGACCTCAATGTTCTGAAGCCAAAGAAAATGAGGATCTTTATTTGCTTCAAGTAACATCTGTTTAATTTGCTGCTGTTTCTTCTTAAAAATAAAAGCATTTTGAAATGCCAAATCCCTTTCTCAAACCTTTTTAGGATGTGAGAGTAAACAGCAAAATGAGGCAGGAGATGTAGTGAATACATATTTCAGCTATGCATAAGTGAGCCAGATCCTGAAATTTGCCTGCTTTAGGGAGAGCAAAGACCCTGATCTGCTCCTCAGTGAAGCTCCAAGTCAGGTAGCAAGGCATTTCACAGTCAAGAGGTCTGCCTGAAATTCATGGCTGTTCTTGATATTCTTCTGCTTTACTGAACTCAAGCAAGAAGGCAGTTTGCTTTCAGAGTGTAAAGCAGGCGGGGTTTTTGTATTAAGGAGAAATGTTTAAAATATATACTGGATATTTAGATGTTACAGGGAAGTTTCTCAAATAAAACAAAATAAAAGCACCCCAAAAACCCCAACAAAACCCCCACAATTGCTTTCCTTAGAAAATAATGACTTCTGTGGTGGAGAGAGACAGAAAACTGTCATCAACATGATGCCCATGGGATTTGTACCATGGCTGCCTTCTTCCTTCTCTGGTCTGGGAGCCAGCTTTCTCAGGAAGACCTCATTCCCTATGATTTATCACTTTCAAAAGATCCCAGTTACATAGTCATTTGTTTAAGTCCCCTTTAGATATGTAATAATTATTTTACTTCCTTAAAAAATAATTTGACTCCTATCTGCTTCACTGAAGAATTCCAGAGCTCAAAAACAGACACAGAGCTCCCCGCCCTTTTGAGCTTGAATTTCATACTTCTTGTCCCTCATGACCTGAACTTCCCAGGGCTGTTGTGGTTCTACACTGAGTTGTTTGTTAAATATACTTAGATGCACTTGTCTGTAGCATAGCACAAAGTGATTCCTTAAAGAGAAAATTAAACTGCATCATCTCCTGATCATAGTATTTTTATTTTATGTTAGATTTATTTAGCTCACATTCCTATACATCTATAATTATTTGTAAATATTTATAGTTAGCTATTAATATGAATTGATTCAATTGTGTTCCTGTCTTAAGCCAAAACAGAATTTAGGACCATCTTGCAATTCAGGTGGGGTTTGGGGCTTTCTTTGTTTTCTGAAGTGCACAATGCTCACTCTGCAAAGAGCCAGAGAATGGGCATGCTGGAATCCTCTGTTTAGGTAGTGTGAAAGAATTTGTATGAAAATTCACAATTGCCTTGTAACCCAAGATTGCTCTCTTCCCTCTCTTCTTTGAGTCTGCAGTGCTGACAGGATTCTCTTGTCATCTGCTACTAAAGAGTGACAAAAAAAAACTTGGTTGGAAATTGCACTTAGTTCATCTGTGATAAAATACATGTTTAATTTTACTGTTCCATTTTTCCTTCCCAGTTGGCTTGCTCCCCGGAAATGGTGACTGCACTAAAATGAGGGCTGCCACCCCTCGTTTCTGGCTGGCATCTCGACGAGCTGTTATTAAGTAAGAAATGCCTGAGCCTTGTCTGGACAGCTCTTCTTACTGAGGGTTGAAAAGGAACTGTGGTGTGAAAGGAAAAGCAAATAGACAAATAATGGAGTAATCACAGATGCAGACATACCAGGATGTGTGAAAACACTGTGTATAGATGTTCCCAAAAATTCCTATTGAATTATTCTCACTCACTGGCTAAATAGGTGGCTGTCCAGCATAAAAAGCTTTCAAAGTCTTTCCGAGGCATTGCATTGAATTGCTCCTGTGCCAGCACTTTTTGATGTCCCAGAATAAGGTATGTCTTGATGTACGACACACAGTAAGAAATTTGAAAATAATAGATTGCATCAATTCGCTTTGACAGTCTGGTTTCTGTCCACTCCATATAGATTTTGACAGATAATTAGCAGGGCAGATACAGTACATTTGAGGAGCAAAGGCTCTTACAACCTGTGGACAGCTAGTTTGCCATAAAAGCCAGATTATGCTGTTAAAAGAAACTGAAAAAAGTTAGATTGCTAGAACTTTGACACTTCTGAAAAGAGATCATAGAAAAAGGTTGAATTGGCTTTAAGGCAGGACCTAACAAATGGCTATGCAGTTGTACAGTGTGTGTGGGATGAAGTGGTAACTTTGTTGTTTTATCTAAGATAAGACTGCCTATTCAGAAACATCATAGGACAGTGTTGACATTAGAGCAATTAGGAAAGGGGGACACAACTGAAATGCAAAGCACCAGTAAACCACGTATTGAAGTGTTTGTTTCCTTCAGCAAAGCTTAAAAGATTCTTAAATGCTGGATCTGTGGAATCATATGCTGCTAGCTTTTATCTTGAATGCATTTTCTTAATTTATTTTCTTTTTTGCCTGACACTAATATTATGATCTGTGGTAGACAAAATACAGAGCACAAATACTGTGATTCACAATCCGGAGTCAACAAATTTCTGTCTTCAGAGTCTGTCCTGAGAGACACTGAAGTGTGGGACCTTTGCTGAATACCACTAACTGGAACCCAGCTGCTGTGGTCACCTCGAGCAATCAGCAGAGTCACTTCAGCTCTGCAGGGCTTTCTTGTAATATCAGAGAGAGTGTTCTGCGTGGGAGTGGTTTTATTTTTCATGGTTCTCCTGTTTTCAAAGGAAGACCTACATTCACAAAGCAGGTTGTCCTGTTAGTGTCATTAGTCACACAAATGTAGTAGATCTTAGTTTGTGTCATGTTTGGGGGAAAAGTGGTGACATATTTTCAGTGAAAGACTTCTGGAAATAACTTAGGTCCTCTAGGATGACTTTGAAAGTGAAATGCAATTGTGCCAAATTGAGACTCAAATTTTTCAAATGATTGTGATATGAAAGTGTGATTCTTAAAAATTTTGTCTAGATTTTGTATTTATTTTGTGACTTAAAAGGCAGATACTTCAAAGCAGAAAAAAAAGGATGTTATTAATTTTTCAATTTGATAGAGGATTTTTAAAAATCTGATGTATTAGAGCCATTATTTAAAAGTTAAGAAAAGTTGATGGTTGGTTCTTCTACTCTGTGCTGCAAGTCCAAAGAACTGTTGCACAGAGACTGAGCAGTTACAAGAAGAAAGGGAAAGAATAAAATTATGTAGACTGAATGTGCCAGGCAATGCTCACTCCTTTAATTGGGGCACAGCATTGTTGATTAGTCAGAGCAGAGGAGAATCAGATCTCTGAGCTAATATTCTGCTCAATTAAGTTCAAACCCTAGACAGGCCTATCTAGAAAATGCCCCAGTAACTGTGACGTACCTCAAGGCGGGGAGTCAGGCTTAACTGATGTTCAGCAGGCATTTTAAAGGGTCCATCAGGGGAGCTGTACAGCATTTCTGTTGTGTTTGTGCCAATGAATAGTTAAAGTTTTTACCATAAAATTATTGTTCTTCAAATTTACTGTGTGCTAATGACAGGCTTAATTTTTTCTAAGTGCTGCTGTGTTGTTTGAGCTTGCAAACCACTGCAGGTATTAAGAAGGTAAAACTGAGGTCAAGTCAAGTGTTATTGCTGTTTGACATCATTTTTGTTAGAAAGTTAGGGAACTTCTAATATGTCATCTAGATTTTTGTATGATGAATGTCAGTAATAATGAGACTGAATGCTGAAGCCATGTAGCCTTGTCAATACATGCCAGACACATATCGTTTGTTTTATTACAGATACAGGCTTTGATCTTTCTTATGTTTGAAGACTTGATTAGGCCCATCTTGTTAAAGACATAGCACATGAAAGCTGGGAATTGGTTCCTTTAATAGCAAAGCTCTTGAGAAAGAACTCCTCAAATTAAAGAGTAGAAAGCACCTCCTAAGGGCTGTGTAAACCTTCCCACACTCAGTATGAAATGTATTTGCAGATGTTTCTGTGCCAGAATAGTGTTTCTTCCCCAGTCTTTCAGTGGAGCTCAGAATTCTGGATTTGGCTGCGAGGAGTTGTTTCCTGAGCCAACCTTAACACACCTGTCTGTGTCCTGAAGGACAAGGTGATTGTGTGTGCACTGAGTGCTGATGCAGGGGTTGGACACGGGCTGGCAAAATAAACTAGACCAGAGTCTTAATAGCTACACTGAAAAACATTGTTGTACATACTTCAAGTATCTATTTAAGAGACTTAAGTCTCTATTAGTGTGTATGACTTGAGTTCCAAACTTTCTGTCACTTGGTCATGATTTTCTCTGTTAGGAAAGGAGTAATGTTGCTCCTAGTGCTTCTCCTCTGTGAGTGTGTTCCATCCTGGCAAAACACAGACAAGATTTTGCTGGTGAGTACTGAACAGCAGGCCACATTAAGATGTAGCCTAATGCTGTTCCCAACTACTCCATTTATTTAACGTTAACTGCATTTCCTTTTTTAGTCCAGCTTCTTTCAGTATGAGACAGAAATAAATTTATGCCTAGAATAAGAAATAATGATTAGCTTGAAAATATAATTTCTGTATTAAAAAAAAAAAAAAAGAAAGGCTTTATTATCACACTCTTGTATTGTTACTTTTCCTGTTGCTTGGTTACCGGGTCATAGAGAAGACTACATTTTGAAGAGAATGTAAGTTAATTATCAGCTATTCCTAAATCAGCAATTAAAATCTCACCTCCAGATTTCTATATGTTTTACATTCTGTACGTAGCAGCAGAAAGGAAGAAAATATTTTATTTCTGCTTCCCACCCTGCCAAGAAAGTGGGCTCAATGTAATGGTCACCCTTGCCTGAGGAAGTTATTATGGTACTCTTGGATAAATATTTTCTAGCAGCTGTTTGTGAAACACAGTTTTAGAATGGCTTTCTGTGGAAGTAGCCAAGAGCCTTCCTGCCTCATTTGTTCTCAAAGTCACATTTCAGCGTGTGCTGTGGTGGTGACAATCATTGTAGAATCAGATGAAGTCTGTGTCTCAGTCACAGTAACATGTATCTTATGTTTCACCTCAGCAACAATTTTGTGGTACTTCTGACCGTCTTGTTACTTGGTTCTAGCAAGTAACCTTCAACTTGACTGAAACACCCAGGTCTTGCTCTTTATTAAAGCAGTTTATGTTGAGCCCAAGTCTACGCACCGAGTCTGGTGCATGGTGGCAGCTCTGGTGCAGGATGAGCAGCTCTTGGGGCAGGTGCCCCTCTCTCACCCACGGGAGTGCTTGTCCTGACCCAGTGGCATATGGGAGCTTGGGCATTGCCCTGTATCCACCAGGTTGGTCTGACACTGCTGCAGCTTTCGTCACTGATGGGCTCACTTTGGATGAGATGGTAACATTTAATTACATTATGTTGTATATTTTGCTGTATAGGATGCTATGTAGATTTATTTATTTTAGTAGTGTAATCTGTTCTGTTCACTAGTTTAGATAGAGGAAAGTTTTAACTGAAAGGCTTCAGATTTGATTACAAGGTTTTGGTTATATATGTCTGTTAATCCCACTTCTTAAATTATTGGCTTTTCGCATGTGCAACTCCCATGGAAATAAGAACAAACATTTAATTCTTTTCCTTGGACAAGAGGAACCACTTCGTTCCTCCACCGGAAATACAAAGTGGTTGAAGCACCTGTGTGAAGAAAAGATAGCCAAGGAGAAGAAATAAACAAAGAAACAAATCATCTTTTGATTTTAGTCACTGAATCACTACCCAATAAAACCATTTAAAGTATCCACTGCAAAATCCTAAGGCATTCAACATTTGCTGGGAGTTTTCATTTTCTTGAAAATGAAAGAAATCCTCTTGAAAATTTCGTGGTTATGAAAATTTAATTTAGACAGAGCAATTTGTCACCAGCTAAATATTCATTAAAACTTTAGTATGCACCCGTGTGTAAATTCAGTTACTCTGCACTTGCCTTGGAGCTCTGGGGATTTCATTGTAGCTTGTGTTCCTTGATGAGGGTGATGAGATTTGAGCCGTTCAGTTGCTTTCAGGACTCCTGACTGATGATGTCAACTCTTTGGGAAAATCTCTCAGATTCTGTAGTTTTAAGGTTCTTAAGGGTCTCTTTTCTTCTGGCCTTGGGACAATGCACAATTTTCAGTGTGTATTGAGTGGAGATTTTCAGCATTTGAACCCTCATGTTAGACAAGGACTGATTGGTTGAGAGCTTTTATTTGTAGTTTTGCATTGAGGATAATCTGTTTACCAAGGACAATGATATGATGGAAAATAACTGTGTATTGTACTAGGTGGCATTTTGCTGTGGAAATTCTGTGGTTTGTGGGGAATTTCTATTTTCCTGTTAGTATCAATCGTGAGGGATGTAGTAAAAGGGAAAGAAGCAAGCTTAATGTGAACTGTGTGTTTGAATAAATGTTTGCCCACAGGAGTACAAATATTTCTTACTTTTCTGGTCTAATTTTTTTTTATATATTAAAAACTCAGGGTCTTCCTGCATCATTAGTTTTATATCTACTTACAAATAATAAAAATCTCCATTTCAAAGAGTTTGTGGTAATGAATTTTGAATACCATGTTATTCTTTTTAATAAACAGGAATATGAAAGCTCTTGAAGTAAGACACTGCAATAACTGCATAATTACAGTGGAGGGGTTGCCTCCTATGCACCCTCCAGCCTAGGTAGGACCCAGATTCCAGAACCTGGCTGACTATTCCTTTGGTAAAGGCATGTAAAGTATTAGGTATGTCACTTCATCAGTTTGGATTGCTAGCCTAGGGTTGTTTAAAAGCAGGTGCTAAGAATAGGTGCATCAGTTAAATGCTCTGTGGTGTGGGTGATTTATGATGGGAGGCTTGAGCAAAAAGGAAAATTATCTCAAGTCAGATGAACAAAGGGTGGCTGTAATTAAGCATGTATTAAACACGAGCACTACAGACTCTCAGCCGCTGACTTGGTGTTTGCTGTCTTCCACTGATACTGTTCTGCACTGGCTCCTTGTATTAAATCCACACAAAGGGGCACATTCTGTGTTCCTACCTGGCTTTTCATAATTATCAAGTTGGAATGACCTTTAAAAAGCCAGATAATATTTTATTTACCTTTTTTCTCCCATTTACTGCTAAATGTTAATGAAGGTAAGAGATTCAAATCCTTGCAAATAAAACATTTTAATTGACTTAAGTGTAACTGTAACAGTAAATTGGCTACTTTATATGGAAAAGCTTTTCAGTATTGTTGAAACACACTTGTACAGTCCTTTCATCTGTCCATAGATTCAGAAATTAGAAGCAAACATTTCCTTTGTTTCCAATGACAGGGGTTTGAGAATGTTTTGAGGATCAATTTCCCCAAGACTGGCTGCTGTAATGTAGCACTGGTCAAGTGTTCCCTCGAGGTACCTCCACTTAAGCCCTTGCTGCTTACTTTCCAATGTTAACCAGCTGCAGTCAGTCCTAACAATAGTTACAGTGGCCAAGATTTCTACTCCAGCTTTTCAGACTACCTGTTCATTTAGGTCAAGCTGAGTGTCCTCTATTGTCTAGCAGTGCTGTCCAGCGATGTTGCTGAGTTTGGCCTGGTATTTCAGCTAGCCTGAACTTAATTGCATCAGTGCTTTAAGATAAAAGGAGCATCTTATTGCTGTATTCCTGTTAAATGGAAACAGATTAAAACTCTCATTCTCTTTCTAGGAAATTTCCTCCAAGCGGGGTGCTAAAGTTCCCATCCCTCCATGTGGGCTGGGGGCTGTTCCTTACAGCTGCAGTAACCCTTTTGCTTTGTGTGTTAAGAGGATGGGGGGAACCAGGTAGAGGAGTTACAGGGGTTAATGTTGCCTTCTAAAGCAGAACTGCCTGACTGAAGTGGTGCTGAGAACCATCCTCCACTCAGCGAGCAGTCTTGTCCAAATTTGCCTAAATACCAAATTGAAAAGAGCAGTGGCCCAGGTACTGGTAGACCCTGTGTACGTGACAGAGCAGGAGCAGAGTTATTGCTGCTGTTACAGCAGCACCCAGCCTTTCTTGACAGATCTTTCCAGGTGAACAAGCTCTGTGAGACTCACAGCTTTTGCTCTTTCAGTCTTGGGGATCCTGGGGCTGTATCAGACATGTTCTGTGTTAGAAAGAAGAGGCTGCTTGGAACAAGCCTCTAGAGACTCATACAGGAATATTTCTCATTCTTTTCTGCTATTCACACTGGGGGGAGGAAGGCAGTTTGGAAGTGGTGTTGCTGAGGCTATGTCTCGGTTTTTGAGACAAAACTTCAGGAGGAAACACTCCGGAATGAGTGTTCCTCCCCTTTCCCTCTGTCAACGAGACAAATGGGTCACAAGAAGTGAAAGTGGGAAAAAGAAACCAAACTGTTTATTAACACACGAACAAAACAGGGTAGAACAGGATTTTAAAAAACCCTTTCAAAATACAACAAATTCCCGGAGAGGGAACAGACACGCGGGCTCGGACCAGCCGGGGCCGCCCCGGCAGGCTCCCCGGACCGGCGAGGAGGGAAGGGAGGCAGGAAGGAAAGGGGAAAAAAAGAACAAGGAAAAAATCCAACAGAACCTTTTCCCAGCTAGCTGGAACACAAAGGAAGCCAAAAAGCAGCAGTGTTCCAGGCGCACTCCCTCCCGAGCCCTGCCGAGCCCCCCAGAGCCCCTTGGGCTGAACCGTTCAACTCCCCCTCGGGTCCGTGGCTCCGGCCCCGCCCCCGGGCCCATCTTAAAGGCACAGCGGACGGTTGAGGAATAAAGCGGCTTCATAACATCACCCCAGGACAGGCTGCCTTGAATAACACGGGGCAGTCTCACAGTTAAACAGCACTGTGTGGATTGATACTTGGCTGTGCAATTGCCTACACTTAGGTGTTCGAAGTACCAACATGCTGACCCAGGAAATGAAAGACCAAATAAATGTTTAACTTTAGACACATTTTAGTTTTGCTTTAACCAAAAGCAAAACATCAACTGATAAAGGCATAACCAAGTCCTAGGAATTACAGAATCATTTAGGTGGGAAAAGACCTCTGAGATCATCAAGTCCTAGCTTTAACAGAGGACTGACAAGCCCACCATAAAATCATGTTCCTCAGTGTCACCCTACACATCTTTCAGTGTCTCCAGGGATGGGGACTCCATCTGGGGACTCCAATCCACTCTATTCCCTGGGCAGCCCTTTACAGTGCTTGACAGCTTTCCATGAAGAAATTTTTCCTAAAATTCAACCTTAACCTGTCCTGGCACAACTTGAGTCCGTATCCTCTCACCCTGTTACTTGGGAGAAGAAACCAACCCCCACCTGGCTCCACACTCCTTTCAGGAGTTGGAGAGTGATAAGATCCCCCTTGAGCCTCCTTTTCCCCAAACTAAACACCCCCAGCTCCCTCAGCTGCTCCTCATCAGACTTGTGCTCCAGACCCTTTCCCAGCTCCATTGCCTCTCTCTGGAGATGCTCCAGCACCTCAATGTCCTTCTTCTCATGTAAGGCCCAGAACTGGACACAGTACTCGGGGTGTGGCCTCACCAGTGCCCAGTACTGAGGGACAATCACTGCCCTGGTCCTGTTGTCACAGCATTGCTGGTACAGGCCAGGTGCCATTGCTCCTCTTGGCATGCTTCCACCAAGGGCACACATGTGTCTTTAAATACTGAGGTCCAAGACTAAGAGTTGTGTAATGAAGCAAGTCTTAGACACAGACTTCTAAAACAAGGCTTGGAATGTGTCATCTGACATTGATAACTAAATAGGAAGACTTTTTTTCTAATTTTGCATAGAGTACTGCTTTTAGCCAAGTAAAACTGTTTCATCCCAACATTGACTGAGCTGAAGATATACAGAGTTTATTCCCAAATTATTCTGGCCCTGATGTAACCCAGAGCCACCTCTTCCAGAAGCTCTGATTTATGGCTTGTTATTAGAGAAGAACTGGCATAAAGAAGTAGGATCCTCTGTTGTCTTTGCGTCACACAGCCCAAGGGTCCTGGAAACAGCAAAATCCAGACTGGGGTTTTGCAATCCTTACACAGCTCCAGGTAGCTGAAGAATTTGGCCTTAAAAGAATTTACTTAGCTGCCAGCATGTGAGATGCTTCCACAGACTCTGTGTGGCTCATGAGTAGAATCTGTGCTCAGTCCTGTTTCCTTCATTCTTTCACTGGAGCGGTGCTGTGTTTGCTACGCCGCACTGACTGCCATGAGTGGCATCAAAGCTTTGCTATACTTGTGGGTTGTGCCTTTTTCTCTTCTTTCCTTCTTAAAAATTGTTGCAGAGGAGGGGTTGACTGGGTAATATTTTTACCAGTATATAAAGCAGATATTCTAATTTTAGTTTTTATAGAAAGCTTTTCTGACTAGAGTGGGTGTTCTCAACATGGTTGACAAATCTTTTTGTAGTTATTTTCCAGGCAATCTGATAGTTCATTGAAGATGAACATAAAATTCTGTTCCTGACTTGGCAATTTAATTTTCTTAGTATTGATAAACTGTTGGATTATTTTGATTCTAGTAATTACACATTATTATTAAAAGAAATAATCTTCTCAGTTATTTTTATTAGGAGTCAGATCCAACTTATTAATCCAATTTCATTTGCAAGCTGATTGTATAAGGAACTTAATTTTTACTGTCCTCAAAATTGTCACGTACCCAAGAACATTTCCAAAATTAGAGTTCCAAACTTCTCTTTACTGACTTGTTATATTTTCAATTTAGAAATCCAGCAACCTGACTGGTTTAGGAAACAATTTAGTGAAACAATTCAAAACCTAATTATCCTTTTCTTGGACAGGTTGATTCCTTTCTAGTCAGTACTTTTCTGTCTTCCAGTGGAGGGACTTCTCTGTATTTTCTTTGCTTTGTGTGTTCTGGACTGAAGTTTGCAAGTGCTTTTGCGAAGCTGAGTCTCCTGAGGTGGTCACTCTGGTTACGTGTAGCTCAGAAGCTCTAGTAACGACTTTCATTGGCCTGAATCTAGGTAGCATTTCAGAAGAGATTCCCTCAATAAAATGTTTTCCTGTTTACAAAAATTCTTCCAAAATATGGTAAATACAAGTTCCTTCAAAGAAAAAAACCTCTGTATATTAATAAAAATTATCCTGTGGAAAGCTCAGGGATTTACAAACCTAGCTAGACCTGTCTGATACATGTGAGTTACCACTTTCGTTACCACAGATCCTCATTTTGCCCATGTACTGTCAGGAGCAGCCTAGTGAACATAGAGCTCTCTGACATCTTGTAAAAAAAAAATTTCAAACATTTTGCAAGTTTGGGAACTGCATTCCATAGAAAATAGCACTAATGATCTAACAAGCAATGTATTTGGTCAAAGCTTTGTGGTCTCTGAGGAACCTTTGAATATAACAGTAGGCTGAGCTATCATTGCAAGTGATTTAGAGAAGCTTGGGGGATTGAAGGCTTTCTGTTTGCTGCGTGCAGCTATTAGAAAAATAAAATTTGGCAAAAGATTGGATTTCTCAGGATTTGTTCTGTAAATCAGACCAAAATCAGATTGAATCCTTAGAACAAAGGCAGATATATTTTGCATTTGAATATAAAACCTATCAAGTGGGTGGTGGGGAGAGAATGGGTAAATAAATACAAAACCTCTTAAGGATTTCTTTCTGGGTTGGTTTCAAGAATGTCCCACAAAACAGGTTTTCATGGTTGTATGGGGCAATGTGATGCCATTCAACTTTCTTTCCTTTAGAAATTCTGAAGAAACTGTTGAAAACAGCTTCTGGGCTTTTACTAAAATAGTTTCCAGAGATGAGGAAAATGAGAGAATGCATATACAATCTTAGACAAATGATCTGCTCATATGTTGAAGCCTGGATTGTAAAATGACTGCTGTGCCTTCCAGTGAATGAATATTCAGTGCTTCCCTGCTGGGTTGGCTTTTCCTATTTGAACCAGCTACAGCTCTGCACTGTGATTCACTTGTTACCAAATTAAACTCTTTACACACGTGCGAGATCCAACTTTATAAAGTCAAATTTCTGAAGTGCTTTCTGGTCAGCCACTGTGCCTGTCACAATCTTCATAACACACTGAATTAAGTTTAAAATATCATCCATGTGTGTTGTTTTCTCCTGGCTGTTGAGCAGCCCTTCTGTACATCATGCATTTTTCCATTGACACTACATATCACTTAGCAACCCAGTGAAAGGCCCTATATGCATTGATTGCACACAATTGTCTTTATGGGGTGGAAGTGTTAAGTGAATAAACCCCCACAGGTGACCAGACGGTCATTCCTCTCATGTTGATAATCTGTTTACATCAAAATATTGTTTACTCAGCTCTCTGATCTTCAGGAATCTACACGAAGCTGAAAGAATACAGTTAACTCCCCACACTCTGACACACAAGTATGAGCTGTATTTACATTCTCAGAGAGGAACAGATTAAGAAGAGAAGGATTGTTTTGTCTTTAACTTAGCTCTCCCAAATAAAGCATTAAAACGCATTTGACAGTTAACCACAGATGATAATGCTAACTTTATGCTGTGGTTCCCATCATAATGGAGAAGTTACAAGGCTGTCACTACGCCATAAAGAAAGAATCATTCCTGCAGTCTTACTGCAGTCTTTTCTGCTTTCCTCTTTGTAAGCACTCTTACCAAATTACCTTTGGAGAAGTTTGGTTGTTTACACTTACTTTTCTAGACAGGGGGAATAACTGAGCTTTTAAAATGAGCTACAGTGTTCTCCCCAGACACTTCCCCTTGACATAAAGTAGTCCAAAGAGACAAAAATAGTTTTCAATTCCCCAATTTTTAAATTTTTTTTCTTCACTTTTATTTGGCTTATTATATCCTTATTATTTACTGGGTGAGGGGATGGAAAGGGGAGTGTGCTGGAGAAAGACATTTCCATTGTTTTGTTTGTTGACAAAGATGTAACTTCTAATGCAAGCAGATTTTTTTTTCTTTTTAATGAAGGCTTTGGAAACTCAATAGTTTATATCACAGAGAGAAAGAATCAGCACTTTTGAACCTTTTTTGCCAATTTGGACAATTCTGAAAGATTTGAATGAGAAATTCTCCCTTCTGAAAAGATTCCAAAAATACATACCCTGAAGTAGGTGAAGCAATAGGAAAATTGCATTCTCCTACTGTGAATTTTTCTATTGTTATTGTTGGTATTTGTAAAGGTCACACTGTAGCATCTGTTAAAAGTACAATGAGTGTAATTGATTTAAGGGAGTCAGTTACATCTACATTTTCTGTTGGTTTTTTTCGAAGTAGTTAAATATTATAGTCTGAATCTTTACAGTCCCTTCACATATAACTATTTTTAAAGGCTCTACTGGAGAAACACGATAAGGACTTTAAGAGGGCTCTGGAAATCCCTGTTACATGACATGGTAACTGCACTGGCAGTGCAGTTTGAGTTTTGAGCTTGTAAAATGAGAGCTGGGCCACACACATGCATATGTGTTACTGCAAAGTGTGTTTTCTGAAGTCAGTTTAAATCAATCTTTGCAAAGTCTGATGAATAAATGATCTGGGTTTTCATTATGTTGCCCATCTTGCTCCCATCAAAGTCCATGCATCCTGTCCTGGTGTACTGAAAAGTCCTATTGAATCACACGGATCTTTGGTGAAGCCCATGGAGTTATGGCAGTGATTAATTCGGCACATCAGCTTCAGTGGAATTTCTCACGTGAGGAAGGCAGTGACAATTTGGCCGAGTGATGAGATTTTCCTTGCCTGCAGTGAGAGCTAGGCTGAGCCGTGTGTGGCTCAGCCCTGCTCTGGGATGGGGCACACGGACAGGTGTGGGCGCATGGGGCGATGGGCAGTGGAGGTGGTTACAATCCATTTCACTCTTAATGCCTTTCAGATAAAGCTACTTTTTATAAGCTGGAAGATCAAGTTGAAAAATTAATTTTTGGTAGAATCACCTAAAAATTCTGTATTTCTGTACATTAACTAGGAAGGTGATTGCTGATCCTTAGTTCTGCAACTGAATGAGTGGCTGCTTCTATAAACATTTCACTGTTACAAGTAAGATTTTTCACAGTATTAACTTTAACAACATGGGTGTTTGCTATGGAATAAAACTTTAAATTGATGTTCTGCCATTTTACCAGTTAAAACAAGGGAGAAAAAAAATGGTGCTAAGATTATGATAGTTTCTGTGATAATACTGTCTTCTGATACAGGGATTTTCAATAATTAAATGAGAGCCAGAAGAAAATAACTATTATTTTTCCTTAGGATATCTTCCATCTTTACAGCATGGTGAATTTTGTTTATTTCTTCATTAATTCTGTAATAAACCCAGTTACTTATAAGTATCTTGTATTGCTTTCAAATATGTATTGGGTTTTTTTCTAAAATCAATTTTACTACGAAATGTTGACTTCACATCTCAAAAACTGTTATTTCATGGGAATGCACTTGAAAATGCTAGGAGCAACTTAGAAAAACCTGGAGGTTTTTTCTGTCTTCTAAAAAACTACTTTGTATTTCTTTGTATTGAAGAGATGCCAGACTTAGATCCTCATTTTCATGTGTTCAAAAGTTTAGTTGCTCAAGCCAAACATTTCCAAGTTTTTTTTAATAAAAAATGAATTAGTAAATGGCATTTCTTCCTTAAAGAGGCAGTTTTTAACATACTGTGGGTGATGCTGTTTGCCGTTCCATTCCCCTCTGTTCAGTCACTGTTCTTAAAATTGTTAAATGACGGTGGGTTTGGGTGTGGGGGGGGGGGGGGGGGGGTGGCAAAATTTAAAGACTGGGTTGGGCATAATGAAGGTATGTGGTAAAAGAGCAGTAATGAAATTGCTGAACCTTTATTTGAATTGTGCTGCTTGTGCTTTATCATAAACCCTCTCTCAACCTATAATATCTTTGTCTCTGTATCTTTTTCCATTCTGACAAAATTCCAGGCCTTCTAAGTCTAATGATGTTGAGATATTAAAATGGTGGAGAGAAGAATGTGAACTGAGCCCCTCCTTTTAGCTAAATGTTATCTGCTTAGACTAATATTGCAATTGCCACCCACTGACATAATTTGTTTCACAGTCACAGCCTGGCAGCATGAATCAAATGTTGACATTCTAATTTCATGCACACATGGGTGTTTGGCTGAGCAGGCCTCAGCCTCTGAGCCATTCACGCCATACCTGTGTAAATCAGGGAGACAAGGCCTTTTCACAGCCTCCCAAAGGGAAGTTCCTACCTTCCAGCAAAGTCTGGGGATGGATAAAGCTGCACAGCCCTGCCCTCTGCCCAGGAGCTCACACTGCTCTCACTGTACTAGGAGCTGGACAGGCACGTTTACAGGAAAACTAGTAATTTTAAAAAAAAAAATTTTAAATTCAGTGTGTTTAACAGATTTTTCTCATAATTCCTGTATGGAATAAATGGGTTTATTCTCAAAACTGTTTAACTGTTTCTAGCTAACTGGCTTAAATTTAACAGATGTTACAATTTTGCTTGTGGAGACTGATGCTCATTAATGATTGTTGCAAAGATATTTCACCAAAGTTCTCACTCCAAGTAGCCACCACTGGAGCTAAAACAAAATTCAGTTTCTATATGCACCTAATCTGTGAGCACGCTGGCCAGAGAGAAAACTACAGCCAGATTTAGGCACCCACCTGCCAGACACTGGTCAGAGGCCATAAGCCTTAACTACTCTTCTCCTTTTAGTCTCATAACTGTCCCTGGGAGTAGTGCAAGGCTATAGTCATGAAGAGGGAGAGAGGACGTGGCATGGCTGGGTTCAGTTGCCTTTGCCACAGCAAGGGAGAGATGTGTCCCTGGCACAGAGTGCGAGGTGAGCTGTGGAGGTGGCCAGGGAATGGCTGTTCCTGGCAGGGGCTGCTTCCTCCCGTGGCCTCTTTGCCCCAGCAAAAAGCCTAGCTGCTTGTGGCTCTTGCATGCCTGTCTGCTGTGCCATGGAATGGCCAACTTTGCCAGTTTCTCTCTCTGAAGAGAGCTGCTTCTCACTTCGGTTAGCGTCAAGTGCAGTAAGTGCAATCCTGAGGCTTCTTGGGTTAATCATGGTAAAGTCAGCCTCAGAAATCTAGCTTTTCACTGCAAATACAGTAAAAGCTTGCAAGTATCAAAACTATGGATTTTTCTGTCTCCATTTTGTAGTTTTGTTTCTATTCCGTGCAAAGTACAGTTAATTGTAGTGAAAGAGCAGATTTAATTTGCTTTGAAGAAAGTCTTTTGTTTTTCTTGAAAGGCACCCAAAAGTCATGGCAAAGCCAGAAGAATGGCGTTTAATAGTTATTCACAGATCTAGAGGCACTCTCCAATGGCACATGGCAGAAACATTCCCAGAGCTCCATGGTGGAATCACTGAGAAGGATGCCAAGGAGTTGCTGTGGGGCTTGGTGGCACCTGATTGTTGAGCAGAGTGAATTGTCAGACATAAAAATACCTGCCTGCTGCTTTCCCAGTGTTGTGTGTGTTTGGGAGCTCTGAAAGATCTGGATTGTTATCAAGTGCTGATGAGAATAACAGGTAGTCATGAGCCATGTGACATCCCTCTGTTTCAATTCATTGTGGTCCAGAACTGCCTGTGGCTGGGATCCAGTGCTTCAGTGTTGGCATCCCTGGATCTGTCAGGAGTGCCACGACTGAACTGTGTGAGGACAGTAACATATACAGATCTCTTGTCCTCTGGAAGGATTCCAGACTGTGCATGCCCAGCCCATTGATGGGCTGTCTACACTGAGCTGGAAGACAGGACCTAGCTGGCATGGGCAGTACTGCAGCAGTGGAAAGGGAACAGATTTCAGCTAAGACACTTGGACAAGTCCTTGTGTCTGAGATGTGCCAGGTCTTTAAAGTTCATTCAGCATAAAAAGGAACTTGGGGGGTTTTTTTGTCCAGAAGAATGACACTCAGTAAACTGTGCAGAAGCAAATTTACTTCCCTCAGAAGGATGAGGGCTGAGCAAACCCTGCCAGTATCAGATGTGCTGTTTCAGGGACGTGTGAACATTTCAGACTGGGAGCCTCCTGAGGCAATACTGAAACAATTACATTAAAGCTAGCAAACCAATTATCAAGTGGAGACTGATGTTACTCACCCACAGCAAAAACCCTGGGCAAATCTTCACTCATCCTCAAAGAATAACCTTGAGGGGCATCCCCACACAAGGGATGAATCTCCACACACACACCAAGAAGGGGTATGTTAGAACACCCTGCCATTAAAAAGTGGGACTGGGCTCTGGTAGTATGAAGTGATCGACTGCCAGTCTGCAGGCTGGCTGTGTCAGCTCAGCATCTTTAGATAAGTTACCCGTAGTATCATTTGTTGGTTCCTTTTATTGGGTACTTTGTTTTTCCTCAGAATGTTTAACTACGGGATTGATGAGTCAGGCTGGTTCCTGCATTCTTCAGTGCCAAAAGCAGCACAACACCCCCTGCTCCTTTCACCACTGAGAGCTTTGCTAATCAGGTATTCAAGTTCTCTTACCCCCACTGTAGTCAGAGCATCCTGCTACGACAAGTTTCAGAAATCTGGCAAGATTTACTATTAGCACTTAGAGGAAAATAATCATTTGATAGGAAAAGGAAACAAACTGGATGTGGATGGTGCAATGGGTCTGGCTGATAAATTATTATATTCTTTATCAACTTTTTGTCACTGTATTTCAGACTCTGGGCATGCTGGATGTTTTTATGACAACCTACAATTTCCCAGTGTCCCTGCATTCGTATGCATTTAATGTTAGAAAAACCCCACAGGTTAATATTGTTGATATTCTGCAAGACAATGTGTCAGCATTTGTATTTCTCCCAGGAGGTGCTAATGAGATTTTTTGGACTCCCTGTGGTCTCCCCTATGCTCTGAAAGAGCCCTCTGGCTTGCCCTCAGCTCTTCCTTTTCCCAAATAAAGAAACAAGATATGGAAGAAACCCAGTCCTCTTCCCCACCTGCTCTACATGCCAGCAGGACTGGAGCTGAGACTCATTATTGACAAGCTGCTCTCTTCCTGCCCATTCAAGACTCACAGGTGTCAAATGTGGTCTATGCCTGGACCTGCCCACTTGACCTTGGCCTTGCAGAAGATTTAATCAACTGGCTACTAAGAAAAAAATAGTCAGGATTTATTTTGATTTGGTTTTGGTTTTCTTTCTCAGTGCTTTATTTATTTGTTTGTTTGTTTTCAGCCATCTGGTTAGTCCAGAAGGAGAGAGCTGGAAGGGAGAATTTTTTGGTTTGGATATTTTTATATAATGAGAACCTGGCAGTGGAGCTGTATGAGCATCTCACAGAGAAGAAGCCTGATCATCTGGCACCTGGCTGTGTAGCTCCTGATGCTGGCTGGTTTCTTACCAAATTGCAACCAAAATAATGAAGTGTGAGGTTTACATTGAACTTTAAAATTCCTTGAGAAAACCAAACTGTAACTTGCAGCTTTTCTGCCTGCTTAGGTAAGGTAAACAGAGGGAAAGGAGGGTTAAATAATGGGCCGTATAGTGATATTGCTGTGCAGGCACAAGCAGAGAGCTCAGCAGGAACACATGCTGTGGAGGAGCCTGCAGGGGTCTAGGGATGGCTCTGGGTGTCATCGTGTCCCTCGTGAGGAAGCCCAGGGCCAGAGGGATGCAGGCACAGACACCAAGAGTAGGTTTAGAGCAAACGAAGCCTGAGAGTTGATTGAAGCATTTCAAATCACTCCAAAGGTTTCTTTATTCCATCAGGTCAAACATATAGTGTTTGGATTAGAGAACATTATCAGCCGGGCCAGCCTCCTAAATCAATTCGGACTTGAAGGGCTTAGTAGCACATTTAGAGGGGCTTAGTGATAAATTCTGTCTTGTTATTTCCACTGAAGTGGCAGTAGCTAATGGAAGAGTAACTAAGGTGGTGTCTGTGAGAGAAGGAAAAAGCATCAGAAAGCAGTGAAAAAGAAGGTAGAGAAAATAATAACAACATGTCTGAGAATAAAAACACACGGTGGTACTATTTGCCCATCTCATTCATGAAAGCTTATGTCACTAGAAGCAATTTGAATATCATCTATTTGCCTCAGTTTCTTTAGAATTTGAATAAGAATATAATCACCTCCCTTCATGGAATGCTGGGTGGACTCTTTTGTTGTGTTTGTGCCATGACTGAAATGAAAAATCCTTGCTATTGCTACAGAAAGCTCCATGTAACTGTGCCTCTCCTGTCAGGAGCAGAAGCCAGGCCTTGTTTGCAGGTCACGTTTTTCTAAGTTGTGAGCTGCTAAGGGCAGGTTTACAGTGATGGGAAGTGATAAATGCCCTTGGCAGGCTCGTTGGCTCAACCAACATCCACACTACAGCTCTGTGTTTGGGCTTTAGCTGAGTCATGGAGAACCAGCTCGAGTCCATCTGGACTGATCCCCCAAAACTTTGGGTGCCAAGGTTAGCACTGGCAGAACCATCTCCAGTGTCTATAGCCTAAGTCCAGCAAGCTGGTCATTTCCTAATGCTGATACATCTCTTTTAGAAATAAAGACTCAGCCTGGTAAGGATGTACAGAGGAAGTATTACGAAAATTAAAATGTCCCAAGGTTTTTAAAAAGAGTGTCTGGATCTCAGCATGAATAGCGTGGAGATTATGGTAGAGGAAAAGTGAGTGTGTGACAGAGGGTTATGTTTGGCACTGTGGTTGCATATTTCATTAACCATGCCCACCTTGAGGGTGGTTTACGCAAGGATTTGTATTCTCAGATATTTTTCTAATCCTTTTTTCTTAAGTGTGTAAGACTCCTCAAGACTTTCTTGTGCATTAAAACAGGCTGATTTGTTGGTTCCTTTCCAAGTAGCATGAAGCCAAAACCCCTCAAATATTCAGCTGGAAATGTAGTTCTGGTGTAGTTAAGAGTATGAGTGCAAATATTTCTGGAAGGAGTTTCCTGAGATTTGAGCAGGTTCACATGCCTTTGTTAGGGTCAAAGTATGTCCTCGGATAGCCAGGTCACTGTGGCTTCTGACCTTGTGTTTCTTAGCTGGAACTTAATTCTTCTTACAAAGATAACTTGTGGAAATTTCACAAGTGCTTACTAACTAATGAGTAATGTGGCCTCTGCCCCCTCCTCCCAACTCTAGCCAAACAAATCTTGAGGTAAAAATAACTCTATCTCTCCTTTTATGTAGTTTCCCGTCAGGAGAATATCTTTAATTTTCATGTGTACTTTGAGTGTAGTACTTACCTTTAAGATGGTAAACAAAAATTTCAAGCAAGGCATTAAAAACCTCTCGTTCTGTATTCTATCCATTTGTCTTCCCTTTGTCCTTAATCTTGATTTGCCCTGCAGGTTAGTCTTATCATAAAGACAGTATGAATGACTGTCTCAGCGCCTTTCCTCATTAATGCTGCAGGAAATTGATGAGTAGATCTCTGGAACTGTGGATTTTTTTGGCAAGAATTATGGCCCCTATTTATTTTGGAGGGGCCCATGTGGCTTTCTAAGTAAATATATGTTAAAATTTTCCCCAAAAAATAAACAGTACAAGTAATTGCTTGATATATGAAGTTGACATTTTGGCTTTGTGATTTGCTATGATATGTAAAAATGTAATTTCCTCCTTGGAAAGATGCTATTGCAGAATTGTAGGTAAATTAAAATCAGTAGTTTATTCAGAAGGTGAGTAATAGACTCTGTTTTAATATATCAATATTTATTCTGCAGCTTCTCAGGTCTGCCCAGATATGTGGCATCTAATGCTAAATGTGTGCTGGCTGTGATATTACCTTTGTTGGTAATTGAAATGGATAAAGATTGATGTAAGTGTCTTCCACACTCACTCCAACCAGGATTTGTAAATAGCATTGCTCCAGATACTAAAAGAGCATTACAGGAGTTTTACTCTGAGTATGATATTCATGTACTCTGTTTACTGACTTGCTGATAGGCACTCCAGTAAGTGTACTTGAATTCTAAGAATTCAGAGGATGAAGTGTAATTTTGTAAGTTTAATGAAGCTGTGTCTGCTGTTAAATCTCTGCCTTGAAGGAATCTATTGGATAAGTACTATATTCATAGCTGCTTCTATTTGTGCATCCTTTTCTAATTAAACTTAAAAACAGACTCCAAGAAAGAGAAGTAAATGGCTTCATGCACTGAGCACCTTTTGACTCGCTGAGGTGCCCAGCAAATTGACGCTGATAAAGCTTTGGACGCGTGCCACATTATTAAAACTAATGGCACTGAGCTGGATGGCAGAGCTGTGGGGAGGAGGAGGGAGTGGCCAGTTCTTTAAAAGAGCCTTGTGCTCTTTTAAGGGCATAAGGCACCTCAGAAAAACAAGCATTCCATCAAAAATAGGTTGAAAACAACTAAGTTAATGGAATTATTGTAATTTTTCAGGAGTAAATCTGGCTGCAAAGCTAAAAACAATAAAAAAACCCCTTAATAATAAAATTAACAAAATCTGCCATGATTTTATGTCTTGCAATTCATAATAAGGTTCAATAGTATAATTATATCCATGCTGGTGAATTACAGAAAACCTATTCCTCTGCTTTTGTTCTTTAGTTGATAATTTTCCTGACTGAAATTAGTTAGTTGTTTCCCCAGAATCTGAATGTCTGAACAGTTGGCTTTGGATCATACTCTGAGTTTAGGGATTGCTGCGTAATATCCAATTCAAACGGTCTTCTTTTATTTTATGGAAATACAAGAACGTTTATTTAAATTTGTCTTTAGTTTTAATTGTATTTTATGAAATTGGAACATCTGCAGTTTGAACCCCAGCTCTAGTGAAATTAATTTCTCTCTGTAATGCCATGATCTCTTTGCATAATTTGATGGATTGAGCAGGACTCCAGTTTAACAGAAGCAAACTAGACTCTTGTTTATAAAATTTGCGTGCTCAATGACCTTTTTATTTCCCCCAAGACCAATTTTTGCAAACGTACTTCCTTGGAAGCACACTTGAGAATTTTTACATTTGGGGAAAAGAAGTGGGATAATCATTCTAAAATACATTTGTAGCTCTTGCTCTCTACGTGGTCTTAGAAATGTGAGTTTTGTTAGGTGACGGTTTTTGGTTTTAGAAGTTGGACTCTTCTACATTTTGGTTTCTTTTTGTGTGGCAAAAATTCATGCAATTGAATTTATGCAAGCATGTGCTTGTGTGACTGAGAATTATTTTCTTCCACCATTTTGTCCTCATTAAAATTTAGTTAGTCTGAGTTATCTGAATGTTGATAGAAAAGAGTATAAAAGGTCAGAAATGGGTAACACAAATAATACATTAATTTGCATTTCTCTATACTACATATTCCAGAAGACTCAAAAAAAATCTTTATATATACAGATTTTGGCAAACTGGTTTTTTTAGTAATTATAGGACCAAGCCTTAACTGAGAGATACTGGCAGAAGCTAAAGGATTCCCATGTGAATGGAGTATTCTGATCCAAAGGAAAGCAGGTTTTTGTTGGCTCCAAGAGTTCATTTCAATCAACATAGATTCAATTTTCTTAAGAGCAAAATAGAGGCTGTCTTTTGCCAGCACTTTCAGTAAGATTGAGACCTGGCCTCCCATACTGTTGTACAGGACAATTCTTATTAATTCCTCTTCCTGCTGGGAGTGTGGGAGTGGGAGACGTTAAGCCAACGCTTGGATTGTTATTTAAAGCCGTGGAATAGGATCCTTAAATAATAGCTAACCCTATACGGGAAGTTTGCATATGGCTATTGATACAAATAAATAAGAGAGGGAGCAAATAAGGATCATTTGGTGATACAAACTCCAAAATAAACATTCGATTTAGTATCATACCTGCATTTTAGAGTGAAAATCCTACTGCAGATAATACTTCAGAATTACTCAAGAATGCAACTCCAAAAAAAAGGATCTGGAGGTTATTGCATTATCTACTAAACTTGAGAGCTACCAAGTCTCCTACTTGTCTGTCCAGGAAAGAAGCTGGCATGAGGACAGAATGGTGCACAAAGACCTGGATTCACTTCCAGCTGCAGAGTTCTTGTGTTACCTCAGACTGATGCCTTTAGTTTTTGTGCTGTTGCTGCAACAGGCAACAAAAATCAAAAGTTCAAAGAAAAGAAAACACCATTCAGCATTAGGCCTAATCCAAACCCCACATACTTCAAGGACTTTCCCCACTCAGGCAACAGAAGACATGACCAAATCAAGCACAGATGTTTTTCGAATGCTGGAAATATGAAGACTTCTTAGTGTGGGTAGAGACTAAGGAGAAATGTGAGAACAAACAAGTCAAACATGTTGACAAGACAAACGCAATTGGGGAAAATAATCTACATATGTGTAACAGGTGATGAGTTTCTGATTAACGGAACTCTCTGCATCAAAGTGAAATTTGTATTTCAGGCACATTGATTCAACTGGCCTTTGACAAGAATGAACATTTCTGATGCTTTCCAGTGATAAATAGATCACAGCCAACTTTTCTGCACCTGGAAAAAAAAGATCAAGGAAGAAAAAGTAGCACACAGAGCGTTTTTCTGACTTTTTGATTTCAAATCTTGTAGAGCCCTACAGTTTTGCTTCTGCCTCCTGTCACCCCACAAGGTCTTTCCACTCCACCAACCCACATGGCCTCACCCCTGTGACTTAAAGCTGAAATTGTGCTGCAAGTCCATGCAGATGTGAAGGTGGTTCCTGTGGTGCCCCATCCCACCTTAAGCTATATATCAGTATCTATCTGCCTGTGTCCTGAGTAAGCTTAACTGGCTGTTGTCTGAAAGAAGATCTGGAGCTGAAGAGGTCTTTGGTCAAACTTGTTTCCTTGCTCTTACCAGAAGACTTTGGTGCCTTCTTTTCCAGCACTAAACTTTATAATTCCTCTGCTGGAGTGACAAATCTGGCATCTGACTTTCTTGCCAGCCTCATGCCTCTTCCCCCAAACACTGAGATCCTGTTATCACAAATCTGCCTGACACCTCCGGCTTTGCTCATACAGAGAAGAACTCTGTGACAGGAGCTCACTGGAGCTCGGGACTTGAACTGCAGGGCCCTGGGACTTAGCAGGGATGTCACTCATGAATAGCAGTATAGCTCCAACACAGCAGTTTGTATGGAGAGGGGCAGATGCACTTTGCTCTGTGGGAGAGAGACTTCCAGCTGCTTAATGATCAATGGATTGTAGCAAGGTTTGTGAAGTCTTCAGCAGCAATAGCAGCTCAAGGCACTATGGATCCTCTTGTGGGCACCTCGGTGATGATGGCACAGGAGGGCTCACTGTGAACTGAATCCTACTAAGAGGTCAGAATAGGGTGTATGGTGTTGATTTGGGGTTTTTGGTCACATCATATTCGTGACTGGGTTTGCAGTGAGGCTGTGCAACTGAGAGGGAGTCAGGAGTTTGAGTAAGTACATAGCAGAAAGGCAGTAGGTCAGGGTGCCATGGAAGCCACTGACTTTGGATTGTGAATTCAGGCTTTGAGAGTTCTGTTTTGGAAACTTTTGCTACATGTGCTCCTTGGTGAAAATTTTCAGGGGAACCTTCCTTCAAGTCATATCCTTGCTGCAAACTGCACATATGTGATCACATACTCAGTGTTCTGTTAACTGATGGGGACAAGAGACATTTACTTAATTCCTTCCTTAAGAAAAGAAAAAACCTTTTAATCCTACTGGGTAGGCAGCATTTTCTGAAGAAAATTCAAGAAATTAATTAACTATAACAAAATTTCACCTCTTTAACCTTAGCTCTTGAGCAAACCTGAGCTAAATAAACATCTGACCATTCAATCTCTTCCACTTAAGGTTAACTTGAGTTTATTATTCAGACTACTGCCCTTGTGTATTAGGCAAAGCATAAATTATGCATACTAATTACCTTGGATGGGGCATGACTTTAATGAATTCTTTTAATTAAACTGCAACACAGTGGTTTTGTAAAGGATGGTCTATATTTCATCCTTAAACTATGTAACCTTCATCTTTGTCTGGAGAGATCACACATTTGAGTTGGTTTAATTCACTTAAGTAGTAAATACAAAGAGCAACCTACCCTCGCTATCACTGGGAAATTTGTAAAATGTTCATGTTCTGTTGCAATGCTAAGAAATGAGATTCTTCAATGAAAAGCTGTGATTCTGTCGGGAAGGCAAGGGCCAACACATGGGAAAAGGATAGTCGTTCTTGAAGGAATGAAGCTAAAGAGTGGTGTAGTGTTGGTGATTTCCAAAGCAAACACAAGTAAATAATTTCCCAGGACTCCTCATTTACTTGGCATTTTACGTTAGTGGTAAACCATAAGAATTATCCAAGTCCCTGGTATGTTCTTTCTAAGTGGCTTTGGCTTCTCAAAAATGATCAGGACACAACAATTCAGTTACACCTACAAAGGATTCGTCCACAGTGGCAGCACCAGTAGCTTACTAGCAAGAATAGCAGCAGACTAAATGATTCATTTGATTCTGACTCTTAAAAGCAAAACATATATGTGCCCTTTCTCTTTTACCTTTTGCTGGAGTTTATTATTTTGTTCTTGTTATGTACCTGTTCTTGGCAGTTTTGAGGCCACTGTGGCTTCCCAGAATCCAAAGAAAGGAACTGTTCATCGCGTGTGCTTCAACTGCCAGACAAACCAACTGCTGGGTTAAAAAGAAGCGTGGTGGCTGACAAGAGTGTATTTAAGAAGGAAAAAAGCAAAGGTTGCCTGTCTTGACATCCCTTCTCTCCCATCTCTCCAGGTCACCTTCCTTCACAGTCCATATAACATCAAGGTGTGCTCCTGGCCAGTCATGCTGGCACATATGTGTCCTCCTCTTTCCCCATGGATCTAATGTGGTATCCTGCCCATTCCTTCACAGTTCCCTGTTTGGTTGTTTGCTGTTTGTGCACTGGCCAAGGTGCTCATCCACACAAGTAAATGGGAATTTTCTGTTTCAAATTCACTGTTTGCAGATAGTTCCATCCCTCTGATGCTGGTCCTTTGGTCCCACCCTCATCATTTCTTTGGTGTTGTTTCATTGTTGTTGCTTTGTTTGAAAGGAGTATTTGCCCCATGCAGCCATTAGTGTGGTTATCTCCTACCACAGAAACCACTTCCAGTGATACACACAGGAAGAGACTTGGTGAAGAGCCCTTCCAACCCAAACCATTCTATAATTCCATGGCTATAGGAATAATTATGCTGCTGTGTATTCAGTGCATACAAACTATTTTACATGTTTGCACACCATTTAATTTAAGGTAGGATATGAAGAGAAATGAACAATGTATTGTATATGTGGCATCAATCTAGGTTTTAAGATTTGTTTAAATATTTGGTGCTTGACTCTGTTCTTAGTTTTTTCTGAGGTCTTCTGTGGCAACACCTGGTTTTCACATTTTATAATAGAAAGCAAAGTCTTCAGTTACAGTGAAAATTAATTAAAAGGCTTGTGCTCATAATATATGACCAGTTTATTCCATGTAGAAAGAGCCAGATTTTAGACAGTTGAAAATTTGCTGGCATGCAAATGTTGCATCTCTCTCTATCTCCTGTTTGGGGAATGAATTTTAATATGACTTTGGAACAGATTTAATCTCATCTGCACTTCCTTGGGTGAATCTGCAGTTTAGGCTTTGCTCTTCATTGCAGTGATTCCTGTGTGATTTCAGTCATTCCTTGATGCCATTGTTTGCCATGGGCTTGTCTTCCTCTCAGTGCCTGCAGGCTGTGCTTTTATATAGCATATGTTTTGACAAGCCATCTGGTTTCAGTAGGTCTCCCAAGTGCCTGCCTTCTCACAGCCTGTCTCTTTGGCAGCCACCAGTGCCTTCAAACCCTCTGTCTTTCTCCATGGGTCAGAGATTCCTATTTTAGCATGAACGTGTTAACACGTGGGATAAAGAAACCAGCAGCTTATAGAACCAATGGGACTTCATTGGTGTAGGGAAAGGGATTGAAATCAGAGGACACAGCACAGCTCCCGTGAATGCCCCTGTCTGACACACAGGGGTGAATGAAATGGGTTTAGCTGCCTTCTGGCTGGGCACAGTGCCACTCTAACAGAAGGTTCTCAGCACCAGCAACCAAGAACCCATGCACAGCATATGTATCAAAGGTATTTGAAGACAGCATTGCTCCAAGGGGTGAATTCAACAGCTCTGTATCTTATACTTGCACATCTAATCATCAGAGAACTTGCTCACCACTCCTGCAGCTTTTTTAACCCCCACAAAAGAACAGAATTAGCAAAATCAAGAAAATAGCAACCCAACTGTTTACCTTCCCTCAAATTGTCACGGGGAATCAGCTGAAAGGTTGTACTGCTAGGTGAGAAAATGGGTACTGAGCAAATCAAAGATCAGAATCTATAAGCAGAAGTAAAAAGGCATCGTTACATATGAAGTTATTTAGACATAATAAAAGATTGGTTTCAGCTATTATTGCATATCTTCAGCAGTTTGTATGGGAAAATAGTACTGGGGGAATCTTCCACCTCTTTCTCTATTGCAACATGGTGAAATTGCATTAATTACTGGTGTTTATGTGAGTTGAAAGCATAAAAATACAACTCACACCTGCCTGTTGTAACATATCCCAAAACAGTGCTGTGGTTGGGATCTCCCACACGCTGAATATACACTTGGGCATACCATCTGGATGAAAGAGATGCATTTGCATTCTTCTTTAAACTTTTAGATTTCTAACCCTCTTCTGACCATAAGTTAGTTGACCTATTCTTTGACTTGAACTGCTATAGTAAGAAGATTCATGTAAAAATGAGACCAGTTGTCATATCAAACAAACAGTTTCTGCTTTGCCAGTAGTGAGAAATAAAACTAAATCTTAAAAACACCCCTCCCTTCTTTCCAGAGAGGGGAATTTCACTCCTGGTTTCACTAAGGATAGTGAATATCTACAGCTAGATTATTTACTAGGAACTCTACTTGAGATTAATTTGGGGTAAACAGAAGCAGTAGGTGGTAATAACGCCATCAATCACTTGCTGTTTCACAACCAGTTTCAAGCAATGCCATTAGATTCTTTTTTGAGACATAGAACAAGTTTTCCAGAGCTCCTGGCTGCCAAACTAAGTAACCCCCCAAGGCAAGTGCATCCTTTCTTGACTGATCACTTCTATTGAAGAGCATCAGGAACAAATAGGAGAGCTGTGAATTAGCTTGGAAGGACTGGCTTTTAAATGTTACATTTCAGTGATTATTGTTTGCTCACTGCAACCAAAAATAGTTTATGGAAATGAAAAACCCTTTGGTATTTTATTGCAATCTAAAGAAAATGAAGATTTAAGAAAAATGCATGCTTGGCAGACTGAAGTGTGTGTGCAATGGGTGGTGTGAACAGAGACCGGAATACTCTGACATTGTGTGCTTTGTTTAGGTTGTACCAGCATGCCAACTCTGTCAGCAGGTTTTCCAGCAGTCAGCAACATATAGAGCAAGTCTCATTTTAGAAAGTAAAGTGAAGATCCAATGAATTATTTACTGTGTTTAAAAGCCTGTAGCAACACAGTTTGATTTCAATGGGAATCTGCAAAAGCATAGGAGTCATTTCATTTTGTAATACTTGAAGGTGCAGGGAGTAAATACATAATATTCACTATTATTTTGTTCGGGTTCTAAGTTCTGTATCAATTAATTTGCAAAACAAAGCAGTAAATATAAACCAGATTTTCTTTTGCTCCAAATACATAACTAGGAAGAATCTGAATTACATTGGAATAGGTTAGTATTCACACTCTTCCTTGAAACTCTTCCACATCTCCTCCTCAAATTTCTATTCTTCTGTAGGTATATGACAATCCCAAGTCAGCTGTCACAATAAAGTCTGCTTTGTGGATGTGAAATAACAATCAACTCTATGCATGTAGCTAGGGCAACTACTAATGGAGTTTTATTGCTTTCTTTCAGGCCTGCCCCACTACAGGTGAAGGATTTTTTTTATGGCAAGGAGGCTAAAAACCAGTGTATGTAGCAGCAGTTTCCCACCTAACTCTCTGATTTAGTCTGGCTGATCTTCCTGAATTATACATTTCTTGTATATGACTGGAGAAAAACCTGCTGTACCCTTAAAACCAAGCTTTATTAATTTTCAGAAGATAGAATCCTGCTCTGATATCATTAGTACTTGGTATATGAAGCTCTAGTGACATGATGGCAGTTCAAATGCTTTTGCAAGCTCAGGTTGCAAAAGCCACTTTCTTCCTACTGCAATTGCAGATGCTGAATTTGGTGACAAGAATGAAGTGCTTCCCAACAGCTGTGTATTCTTGTGTGTTGAATTCCCTCTTTGGGGCTGTGACCCTTTTAAAGATAATGTATAACCCTGCTGGAGATTTCAACAGGACCAGTCAGGTGCTTGGAGTAAGACATGCACTTCATTTCGTGTTTCACTAAACTAAGGAGCAAAATTTAATTTCATTAATAATGCTGCTGCAGCCAAAAGTGACCTGCACATACAGAGGTGCAGGCCTGGTGATGTGTTTCAGTGGACCCACTGATGTACTTGGAAAAAACAGGGAAGTTTGAAGGTTATTAAGGTTGGGTCTATAGTTTTCATAAATTAATTAGTCATAGAGATGCATATCAATTATTTTATTATTATTGTTGTTAGTCAAGGTTTTTTCCGCATTGGAGCACAAAAATTTGGCTTGCAGTGGACTTTGTTATTGTATTCTCTTTAAATCTTTATTCTTAGTTGAAGTAAATAAACCAACACAGTAAAGAGAGCTGATAGCTACTCCATCTGTATTATGGCACACAATGATGGCTGGAAGTTAAAGGTTTGATATATAGATCTATTTTTTTATTGCCAGCCCCTGCCCCTGAAAAAAGTATTAAAATTTCCAGATGAGTAACCAAACAATAAATAGATGAGACAGTTGCTGTGAATATCTGATTTTTTGCATAATAATGAGATATTGCTGGATAATACGCTTTGCAGTCCACAGTTTGTCTGCATTATCATTTTGATTGGACAAATGCATAAGAAAGATATACAAGTAAAGCCGTGCCAGGTCTTCTATTTTAAATTGATTCCATGTGAGAGTTCAGTTAAATTTCTAGGACACTTTAAAAACAAAACAAATTCTAGGAATATCCCTGCACATGCACAAAGAGACATTCACTTGCACACATCCTCACACACAAAATATACAGCCAATACCTGGCCTTACAATTCCTTATGCACAGCAGAACACTGTGTGCAAACTGCAGGCTCTTTCTGAGCCAGTTAGGTTAGAATTAGGGGCATTTTCAGGGAGCATCTTCTGTCCTGCCTTGCAAAAGACTCATGAAAGCATATACAAGGGGACCCTTCAGCTCACAGCAGGACCTTGTTACATCCCAGAACAGGCCAAAGTAAAGGATGCTTTGGGCTCATTCCCGAATGGTGGATAGATAAATTTCTCATTGGTTTCACTGTGGAAAGAAACTTCAAGTCAAGACATGCTGATCTTCATGAAGGACTCAGGAGAGCCTGACATGTGGTACCATTTGGGTGCAGTTTTGGTGGGGGGGAAATACTGTGCCAGTGGAACTCCCTGACAAGTTTCTTACAGTTGCATACAAGGGCTCTGCTGGCAGCTCTGAAGCAACATCTCAGTCACTGCTCTCATTCTAGGAGATGCCCAACAATACTGCCAATATCAGTGTCTAGGTCAAAGCTGGTTCTCAGTTAGGAAGCTGATGGACAAAGTTAAACTGAGCCATTTAAAAAATTTCTTCCATAATTTTTATTGTAAAGTTTTATTGATAAAGATGGAATCAGAGTTTTGTTTTCCTTCTATTAAAAAAACCCAACAAAACAACAAAACAAAAAAGCTATATAGCTTTTTGAACAGTTATCTATTTTCTGCACTTGACCTTGCTATCTGCTCAGGAAGATGTGTAAGCCCAAGCTTCAAGATGAATTTCTTCTGGTATGCAAAATTCCAACTCTTGTTATTGGTCTGGTTTAACATGATACCTGCACGGGTATCATGTTCTTCCTTTTTGCTATGTTCTTCTTAGATCTCCCAGCCTTCTCCAAGTCCCCACAGATGTTTGCTTCCTCCAGGTTCTGAGAGGGCAAGGTCCTGTGTTTCTTGCACCTGGTGACTGCAGTGAGAGTCCGTGCTGTACAAACAGTGACAAACCTGGCTGGCACAGGGCTGTTTTCAGACCGGTGAAACACTGGCAATTCCACTGCAAACATCTGCTGGTTCAACAGAGAAGCTGACCTGGCTCTGTCTTCCTTTTTTTTCCTCTGTTTGTGTCTGCATGTGTACACCAGATAAGAAATCCACACACTTAAAAAACAATGGTGAATAAATAAGCAAGGCCAGCAAATATGACTTAGATGTGTCCTAAAAGCACTTACAGCATCACCTTTCCTCAGCAACAGAGATGAAAACCACTGCCAGATTAAAGGAACTTACACAGCTACTGTACTGCAGCTCTGCTAGGACGTGTATAATTCAGCTTACAGAAGGACATTTCCAATTTCCTGATTGTTCCTCCATACCAGATTTATGTAGTGGTAGTTTCTGACCCTGTTTCTTCACCAGAGCATACTCACTGTATTGAGAAATAGTGCAGGATTTTCCATGAGTTTAAAGTATCTATCAGCATTTCTGTCATGGTGGATACCCTAAGAAGAGCTTTCATGATGCACAGCCATCAGTGTTGCACCCAGAAGCCATTGAACCACAAAAAGAAGCGGGACCAGGTTTTGGCCTAGTTACTCATCTGCTGGTGAAATGTCCCACACTGAGAGTGACACCTGGTTTATGTCCCGATTCACTTTCTCATGATCCCTCATACTGTAACTGGCAAACAGGAATTTTGTGGGCTCTTTTTCCTCAGTTGTGCAGGTCCAACCCATATCTACAAAACAGAGTCAAATTCAAGCCTTAAAGACTATTTTCATCTACACCATGACATTCCCTGTCATGACAAAATTCCAGCTTACTGCATTTGACCTCAGAAACGAGATGCATTGTGCTCCTACTATGCTGTTGGAATTTTGCAACTGACCAATTAATTATATTTTAAAGATTATAATATGGCTAATGGGCAGCAAACTTGGTGAAGTCATCAGGGTAAGTGTACTGCAGGTGCAACATCTTTTTTTACTGGAATTTGATTCATTCACAAAATGATTTTTCTATTCAAAGCAACTGTCATGCTTCCTTTGTCCATAGATAATTAAATAAGCTTTCCAATTTATTCATGTATTCTAATTTACATAGGGTACCGACCCAAAAGAACCTTTCTGCTTACCCAGAGAGAAGACATAAAATACACAGATAAATCTAAGTGGCAGCCAGGGCACAGTAAGAGCAATTCTGGCTGGTGAGGGCACTGTTGCTGTAGCTCAGAGCCTGGCCCTGGCTGGCTCAGCAGTGGTAGTTGGGGATGGAACAAACTGAGTACTGCCAGAGAGCTTTCTGTCCTCTTTTCTGAGGTCACAGTAGGAAAGTGCAGGTCTGAGGTATTGAGCTATCCTGTTTAGAGCTTTTATACTCTCTTTACTTGCATCTTCTTTAGCTCAGCTTTCTAGGGTACAGGCAGGTACTCAGGGCAAGTTTCTCCCCTTTTATTTCACTTCTTCCAGGTGCTGGTCTTTGTACAGGCCCTCTGTGATAAGAGAATTCCTTCTGAAGCTCATCAGCTCTGTGCTGTTTTCTGAGCCTGAGGCTTCCTGCAGCTGAGGTTCGCATTTCCCAGAGGTTCCTTATTTTCAAGCTTTTAGATACTGCTGTGCTTCCTCCTATCACAGGATTCAAATTCTTCACAAACATTTGTGCACGCAATTGCACAATATTACTGTGAGTTTGGCAAATGGCACTGGTTTCTTTATGGGGAACAGGTACAAGGGGCCCAACGTACAATATTTGCACCAAAGAATATATAGGTCATGTCTCAGAAACCCCAGCTACAAAGATACTTAGATACTGGAGCATTGTAGGGTGTTGAAAAACCCTTTGCAAGCTTAGAGAAGAGAGTATACAAGCACTTTCAAGGCAGTCTAGGCCTGTTTCAGACTGTCTGGGTACAGGAAAATGGTTCTATGGACAGGCTGGATCAACAGGCTGAGGCTGATTGTGTGAGGTTCAGCAAGGCCCAGTGCTGGCTCCTGCGTTTGCATCATAACAACCCCTGCAGTGCCACAGGCTGGGGCAGAGGGGCTGGAAAGCTGCAGAAGGCCCTGGAGGTGCTGGTCAGCAGCAGCTGAACATGAGCCAGGTGTGCCCAGGTGGTCAAGAAAGCCAATGGCACCTGGCCTGTACCAGCCATGGTGTGTCCAGCAGGACCTGTGCAGTGACCATCCCCCTGTGTTGGGCACTGGTGAGGCCACACCTCGAGTGCTGCATCCAGTTCTGGGCCTCTCATGAAAATAATGACTCTGAGGTGTTGGAGTGTGTCCAGAGAAGGGCTGAACTCCCTAGAGTCCAGGGGAAGGTCTGGAGTTCTCTTATTGTTCTCTACAACTCCCTGACCAGGAGGTTGTAGCCAGGTGGGGATTGGCCTCATCTCCCAAGTAACAGGTGACAGGATGAAAGGAAATGGAGTCAGGTTGTGCCAGGGCAGGTTTAGGTTGAATATTAGAAAAAATTTCATCATGGGGAGTATTGTCAACCACTGGAACAGGCTCCTCAGGGGAGGTAGTGGAGAGTTCACCTGGAGACATTGAAAGATGTGTAGATGTGGCACTGAGGGACATGGTTTAGAGGTGAGCTTGACAGTGCTCTGTGAAGACTGGACTCCATCTTAGAAGTCTTTTCCACCCTATGGTTCTGCAATGTCCTGAGATCCCATCTGCTCTAATACTTTTTCCCATGAGAGACCTTATGGGCACTTTGGGAGTCCATGAATGAGTTGGAGTATTAACCTACTTAGGTTCCTAAGTTGTAGGAAGTGCATTTCTGTTTTGATTTTCCTGTCTCTGAACCACGAAAGCCAGAGATGTGGTAGCTGTGAGCAGACACATTTTAGCTAACACAGCTGGGCCTCGGGCTCCCCAGCAGCCGGTCCTGCTCAGGCTCTGGGATCACACGTGCTACAATATCCAGGATTGTATCCACAGCTGGGGCAATGCTCCACTTGGTGACTTCAGGGATTGCATGTGTGGACTGATTTATGATCCTCAAGTGTGTTGTGTAGTAGTTCTTTTTTTCCCCAGACAAGGCAATTCGGCTTCAAACATATCTGTCTTATTTATAAGCAGTTTAAACTTTACACTCAAGTTGTTTTCTTCTCTTTCCCCAAGCTCATAATTTAAGGGGAAAACCATCAAAAATAAGTACATAACATAGCAGAATACAAACCCTTAAAAACTAGCAGAACCTTCAGTCTCTGCTTGTTTTCCTTTATGATATTTTGTTTTATTAATAAGGCTGCCTCTGTATTCATGACAAAATGAGAAAGCTATTTCCAATGAAACAGACAACTCTTTGTTAGACATCAAATATAACTAATATTTGATGTCATAAATATTAATGACTTTCATGTCTTCAGATACTTTAGAATCAATTCCAAACATTTTTGTTTTGATTCACTCTTATTTATTTTTTCACACTGAACTGGTACAAGGAATTTTCCCCTGTTTTTCTGTGAAAAATGTATCAAGTTCTGCAGCCTTCTTTTCTGTTTGAATCAAGATGTTGTTCAATGTATTTTACATGGCTATATCTGTACAGCCAGGCAGAAATAGCTGTTAGTGTCACGTAACAGAAATATAGCTAGGATGGCCACCAGTCCAGCTACTGTTAGAACTGATCCTGGGATTTCCTGGCAAAAGAGAAGGGATTGAAAGAGACAGACCTTTACTTGGAAACATTTAAGAGACCACATTTTCTGTGGGCAGAGCACACAGCACAACCTGTCATTTGACATGTTTTCTTTGCCAATTCTCCACAGGTACTGAACAATAATTGGGATCTCAGCAACAATAAATTAATAACTGTTGTTCCTTAAAAGCAGAAGATTCCTCTTTCTGAGCGGAATAGTTCTGTCTCTAAGCACAAGTGGACAGACTCAGGTTTAGGCCACAAATTCAAATTTTCATGTCTTATAAATAAATAATGAATAATGTTATCAGTTGAATGAGTGTTGATGCAGAGAGCAGAGTCTCCCAGAGATTAGATATCCGAACCTGATACATCTATAACAGTTGGGAGCCAAGTTAAAATATCCATCCACACGTGGAGGAGAGGGGATTCTTTGCCTGTGGAGGGTTGGTCTATACTCAGATCAAAGGAAAAAAAAGATGCAAGCCTGTGATGGGAAATGTAGGAAAACAGTGAGTTAAAAAAAAAAAAAAAAATCATACCTTAAAAAAAAATCTGTATGCTTTCAGAGCATGAAGGGAAGAAATCCCATGTTCTTTCCAAGCCTGTGGAACATCATAGCTGTTGTAAATAGGCCAGTCCCAAAGAGAGCACACATGTTCCAAATGGGAGGAGATTATTTGCTGCACCATTTTAGCATGCTTGATTTATCAGTAATTAATGGAAAGTTGACAGGGATTTGGTGCAAAATAATTCAGTGTTTCATAAGCCCAAGATTTGGCATAAAGAATGTTTTTCTTACAGTATATTCATATGGTGAGAACATAGCCAAGTTTTTAGCATTAATGAAATCCATCCTAATTCCTCTTTTTAAGATGCATTATTAATCTGCTGTTATTAAACAAGGAGTTCAAAGCAGTTAAGACAAAGAGTAGGACAGGGAGAAAATACATTTGAAAATTACATCATTCAGAGCAAGAGCTAGAGGCTGAACAGAATTGCTTCATGTCGTGATGAGGTTGATGTGTTACTTGGGTTTTTTTAGATAGTTTTGGAGGTAGAGAGTATTTTCCAGGCAATCCTAGTGACTGCATGGGATTTGGTGGTATTAACTAAATTTGAAATTTTTATCCTGGCTTGCTGAGGAAGTCTTACGAGACCATATTTTATGCCTGTTCTCTCCTCCCACTCAACCCAAGTAACGTTGAATGTTTTGGCCAGCTTCAGTCAAACCTGAGAGGAGGGGAAGTCCTCTTTCTACTAATTGAGTTCATTAGCTTTTTTAAGTGTTTTCTTAAATGGTTTCTTAAAATGTTGACCAGATAGAAAGGACAGGCTCAAATTAGTCCCTGAGGGAAAGCCAGTCTGAACTCAAGCACTGTTCATTGTGTATGGCAGTAACAAGCCAGCCATCAGTGGGTGTCTCCTCTGACAGGTCAGCAGGCAGCTCTGTTCCCTCTGCTCTTGTTGGGTAGGTTATCACACAGAAATAAGAGGGGAGGGCTCTTCAGGCAGGTATAGTTTAGGGAACAAAGGCCATTATCTGTAGGGAATCAGGTAAATGTATTCCAGTGCTTACACTACAGTGTGCTTTTCAGTACTGCTTTCTGTCAGCCAACCCCACTGAGATCAATGGGAGTTATATTGTGGACTGAAAGGATAACAGCATAAAGAATGGGGATGTACAATCTTGAAAAGCCTCTGTGTCCAGAGAAAGATCCCTGAGTGCCAGTACTAATAGCTCCTTACAGAACTTCCAGAATGAAATCCTAGTACTGTTCCCACCAAGGTCATGGAGAGGGCCTGTAAGAACAAATTAAAGTTTTCCTTGTGTCTTGGTCTGGATGCTGCCACTAGTTGAGAAAACACTTAACAGCAATATTTTAGCAGATCTTCTTCAGATTGTTGATTTTTCCAGTGATTTTGTGTTAATTACACAATGTCAGCAAGTGAAAGATGAAATAGAAACATCCAAGAATAGCCTGAATCCTTTGGTTTACACCATTGTGTATGCTGCTTTGCATTGCTGGCTACCTTGCAAGGAACAAATAAACAGATGGCACCTTATTGCCCAGAGTTTTGAGTTGTCCACAGGAATTGAGAAATGTGATTTTATTTTGAAAATAAAACAAAACGGGTGACGTTTTCATGCCCATTTGCTTGAGCCTAAAAGGTTTGATGCTTTCTGTGCACATAGTAGGTACTTGCATACATACCTTGGCAGCACAGGAACTTTGTACATTAATTTGTGTTTGACAGTCTTGCTCTGCATGACTGAAATGACACCAGCTCTGCTGGGCTGAAATGAGGACCACACAAAGGAGATTTGGTAGCTTGCTATAGAGCTTAGTGTTTGTTCCGTCCATTTACTCCAGTTAAAGCAGTATATTAGGGGGGTTTCCCTCCATACAGACAATATGAGCCAATCATAATTCCATCAGAGTAAAAAGAAGGTTTAGGCAGAATGAAAAAATATTTGTAACAAGTTTTCTCTTTTCAAATTTACAGTTACTGTTTACTAATGCAAAGAGAGAAAGATTACAGTGTATGGTATAGCATGCTTGGAAGAGTGGAACATTTTCTAACACCAAGTGAGAGGCTGTGGTTTGGAGCTTCTGAGAGATAAATCAACCTCTCTGAAGCCTCGTACTGCTACTGGTATGTGAATTACCTGAGCTAACACAAAACAAATGACCAAAACCACTGCCTCAAGGTCTGCAGTGCAAGGGACAGGCTTTCCTCTATTCTGACACTGTGAAGAAATGGACAGGTGCGATTTGAATCCCCCACTCCAGGGAGAAAGGCTTTTACCATTGCCGTTCTGAGAGATACAGGGAATTCCACCTTATGCCAGGATACTCTGAGGATCCAGGCTTATATAATGGTGCTTCCTGGTTTTCTGCAAGATCAGTTCCCAGCTTTCCTAAGAGGTATTTCCAGAGCTCAAGTGAATGAATACTGACAGCTTCTGCTTTGTATCCTCAAAAGGATGAAGGAGAAGACAATGCTGAAAATAGTACTTAACTCTGTGCTGTTGACCTCCTACCCAACTGTGCCACATCCACATTCACAGAACCATAACCTCCCTGACTTGCATTGAGAACTAAGGAACGCATTGTTACTGACCCAAATTCATCCCATTGAGTTTCTTTGCAGCGGCATTTGACCCCAAAACTGTCCTTTTAAGCAGTATATCTTTACTTGGAAAGAAAGAAATAAGAGCTTGATCATGGAGAAACAGTTTGGGGTTTGGCTTGTTTTATTTAGTTGTAGGATCTAACAAAGGAGAATGCTCAGGAAAATAGAATAATGTCAAGGGGCTTTGGATATTCTGAACAAAAGAAAAAGCAGCACTTAGATATACACAGTCCTTTCTGCAAAGGGAGGGCTAATGAGGGATCCAGAGTGCTAGATGTCTCATGTGCTTTCTTTTCTTCTAATGTTCTGGGTGGCTGTGTGATCTGATGGCTGTCAGACACTCCGTGGTCTGACAAGGCTTTACTTCTCTTTAGAAATGTATTTTGTTTTATAATTTATGCCTGTGACCAGTTAGGAGGAAAATGCTGCTCTCCGAAATACAACTCGGACACATCAATGCAGATAGAGAAAGAGGAGCACTTTGATAGAATTGGAGTGCTACAGGCAGAACGGAGTTTATTTTCCAATGGAAAGCCTTCATCTGAACATGCAATAGGTGCCCCTGGTGATTCCTGTGCAATGACTTCAAAAGAGCCTGATCTTGAGCTTATGGAAAAATCTCCGAGTAATGCCAAGCTGATAAAAAGATGTATCTTTGTACATCTTCTGACAGGGAAAAAGAAAAAAAAAAGAAAATAAACCCCTAACCCAAATTCCTCAAAAGCAAGGCTCTGCAAGATGAGCCAGTGCTTTCAAAAGACTTATCCCAAACCATCTTACAGTAAAGGGATTTATAATATATAACTATACATAGGCAGTAAGAGAAATGGTAATATCCAACTATGTACAGACAATGGAATTTACTGTTCATTGTCCCTCCTTTTTTTCACTTAAGCAGTGAGGAAGAGAATGAGGTAATTTCAGAGTAGTCAACTCCTGACTGATTCCAGCTGCTGGTGTCCATTCTCCAGGCTGTGCTGAGCAGTGCTGGCTGTGTGGGGGCAGAGCAGGAGTTTCACCCCTCCTGTGCTCTTGCTGCTCCTCTCTGGCCCTGGTGTCTCCCCTGTGTGGACATAACCAGTCCTACAGCTCTGATTTAGCTAAATCCTCTCTGGATTCCTCACAGGAATTCATACCAGCTCTTTTAGTCATGCTTTCAGAAGAAAATCCAGTATTAGTAAGACTTTATTAATGGTTTTACAGTGTCTGATGTTTTGATTAACAATCCTTGAGAACCTGAATGCTGGAGAATTTCCAGTGATCGATTTGTTTTCAGAAAAGGAGGGAGGAAATCTGTTTGAGATATTACTGATGAGAAGTGGATAACGTGGCTTTGATGCAAAAGGATTTGAGAAATTCCTCACCATTGAGAAACTGGAGTCAAAACTCAGAAAAAATAATTTCTTAAAACTTTCTAAAGTTTTATAAAAAATACTCAGGACTGTGACTTTATTAATGTGCAGATAGATTAGTATCATAGCAGCATCTTAAAAATGGATTATGAGCTGTCCTTTCTTCCTTCAAGAATTAAAAAACAAACAAAAAACAAAACCAAAAAAACCAACCAACTTAAAAGGGAAAAAATAAAAATAAAATTTAAAAAACCCCACAAACCAAATAACCTAACAAAAAAAAACATCAAAAACCCCCAAACCTTGTTATAGGCAGAGAGCAACATAGACCCCCATGGTTTGGTCTGGGTTTGGTCCTTCTTTGGCATGTTCTTGTGCATCTGAGGCAAAAAAAAGGTTTCTGGCATACGGTCTGAAAGCACTGGACTAAGAGTTGAAGAAAAAATGACAAAGAATGTAGACATTTTCCAAAGCTTTCAGAGTTGCCCATGTCCATTCAGCATTAGAGCACCTGTGCACAGCTGCATGTTACCTTCCATATCCACTGACTGTGACCCCAAACTGAGAGAAAGATAAATTACTTACCTAATTAGAAGATTGTCTGAATGCTCTGAAAAACCTTGATAGCAAAACTCTTGCTCTATTTAATTCACTGGGAATTTTCTGTGGATTTTTATGCGATTAAATTTTTACCCTGAACCCCACCCTTAGTGTATAAGGCATTTGCAAGCATGACTTGGGTGAGCTGTGCTGTAAGTACAGGACTCTATGCCTGAGAGATGAGAAAACTCAGCAGTGAGAGGTCAAGCAAGAAGGGATGAGCCTCCCTCTGGCAAATTGTCGGTTGTGGGACTTGTGTGTCTTCCTCTGCCATACACAGTACTTGTCATTTTTCAGGAGAAACTACTGGTGACAGTCTTGCAAATCATGAATGACTGAATATAAGGTACTTTAAAAATACAGCCTTTGGCTAGTGAGGAGAGCAGCTCAGCGTGGTCCAGCTTGTCCCCGTATACATTCAGGAGTGCGTCTGCTTCCCTGAGCCTCCAGATATACCCGACCCTTCTGGGTCTAGCAAAAATGAGGAAGCTCTAGCTCAATAAAGAAATGAAGATGACTATTAACAACTTTCCGCAGGTGTAGAAGTCATTCAAATCTGCTTTCATGTCTGCTAGAATTCCTCTCTCTCTCTCTGTTAGAGTTCTCACAGATGCAAACAAACCAGCAGTTTGGAGCCAAATTACATGTAACAGGGATCAGCCCTCTCTTGATCCTCTTCCCTGTTCTCCAGAGAACTTCTTTAACCTGAAAATTATATGGGTTAATTATGAAATTATATTCAACGAGGGCTCAAGTGCATGCAGCACAAATTGAGATGAAACACAAACTGTTCATGGTCTCCTTCAGCAGATCTGTGCAGGCCTATTCCCATCCTTCTGTGAGTGAGCGGGCTCATCACTGGTCTGAATAGCCCAGCCCTGTGAAAAGCTAAGGAGAGGCAGGAACTCAGGGAGAGAAGACACAAGCTGTGTTTCCGTGGGTCCAGCACTCCAGTGGGAAAGACCCAGGGGAACTGTCCATGCCCCATTAGCCTTCAGGGAGGAATGTCTCCAAGCTACAAGGCAAAAACGTTTTAAAGAGCCTGGGATGCTGACGGCATCTTTCATCTTGTCAGTAGTCTCCTCCCAGGAGCACACATCATTAAGCTGAGGTGAAAATTTGGTAGTCAGATCCACAGAGAGAGTGCCCGTGCCCATGCAGGAGAGAAATACAGGAAGAGGTGGGAGAGAATCCGATGGTGATATTGCTCAAGTTGGTAAAAAATTGCCCTTCTGTGGTATGGAAGAGGTGGGCTTGCAATTGTGTGAAAAAATGGTTGCCATCTGTGGCTAGCAGTGGAGAATTGTCTTCCCTGCTCTGAGATGGGTGCTTTGTCCACCTTGATATTCTGCAGCAGAGTTTCCTGTCTGACCTAACCTTTGAAGCAGCTCTTTTTGGCCATAGTTGGATGACTTGGTGTGCTTTCATGTTCAGGTATTCCAAAACACAGGCTCTGGTAACTTTTTGCTTGTTTCATTTGTAATGCTGATAATAGGAATAAATGGTGCCCCCTAATTTAGACTGTTAAAACATGGAATTAACATGTGGGCCTGCTCACGAGAACAGCCTTGGGAGCAAGAGTTCCCAGATCCTCTGGCACGAAGCAGTTGTACTAGAGGTTTTTAAAGTCTGAGAAGGTACCTTAAGCTGCCAAGGCTGGTGAGCACACCTAGGACTAGAACCAGGTCTGGATTTTGGACTCAGTCCCTACTTACTTATTGCCTATCTAGTAGCCATTAAAGCAAGCAAGGAGGATGGAGGCTGCAACCCTCAAAGTGCCTTAATGTCATCCCTGGGAAAAATGTCTACAGGTTAGTGTTTGCAAACAAGCCCAGTGCATGCAGGTGGTCTGTGCGCTCTGTGGTAGTTGGGGGCAGTGGAAATGCTGAGCGTTTTCCTGTGGTATAAGATTCGTCTTGGCTGTAACGTCTCTCTAAGGCGTTGCTCTAATTAATGCAAAATACTCTGCTTACTACTTAATTAATACTGAGGACCTACAAAATAGTGCAAAATCAAGAGCCTTTATTTAGTAGTACCTACAGCTGTGGTGTGAGCTACCCTTTCAGACACATTGGCATGGCCATGTTAGAAATATGTAAGGAAGCAGAAGGCGAAGCCGTCCCTTGGATGCCGAGGTGCTCTGCCCTGCTCTGGCTGCCCTCAGTGCTGAGGGCCTCAGCAGAGGAAGGATGGCAGATAAGGAACCTTCACATATAAAATCTGCAGAAGGAAGGGCTGGGTCACCTAGTCCCGATACAGCAGTTGGCAAGCTCTGGTCCACCTGCTGTGAAAACAGTGGCTGTGTCTCTGCCGTCTGTTGCTTGCTCCCTGGTTAGGCACTGGCACAGATGAACACGGCTGTGCTGCCATGTCCTGTGCTGCCATGCCCTGCTATGTGCGGCACGGGCACAGTGCCCGGCCTCGCCTGCGGGCATAGCCAGGGCAAGGCCAGCACTGCCTAAAGGGGAGGGTCTCCCCTCACTCCCCCGGCCGCAGCCCTGGCCCCGGGCAGCACGGCAGCCCCGGTGTGCCGGGTGTCCTGAGTGTGGCAGCGCCGGTGTGCGCAGAGCCCCGAGAGCGGCAGCCCCGGCGAGCAGCCGGGCAGGACCCCTCTGCCCAGGCATTTCGAGAAGGGACTGCGATCCTTAGGGCAAAGGGCGGCTCTTCCCTCTTTTCTCTTTGCAAGTATAAACGTCACCTTCCAAATTGTACTGTGGCTGTGCTGGATAAATCAGGAACCCTTTTTTTTTTTTTTCCTTTTTTGTTGTTGTTGTTGTGTTGTATTTTTTTCCAAGCAAGGGTGCCAGCGCAACTCACCCTGTAGCGCAACGGGACCCAGAAAGAGAGAGGAAGATAAAATGAATTTAAATTCCAAAGGGGTTTCAGTGCTGGTTTCCTAGTCCCCGAGTCAGCAATGTGTTTGTGAAAATTCAGCCTTTTTGTCTCTCAGAAAAAAAGGGCTAAATCTACATCGGTGGCCCAGTCTAGGTTTGCTATTCTTTGCATTTTCTATTCAAGTGAATGAGAGTGAATGAAGTGGCCTGGGACCCTTTATTTGATCTACTCAATTGCATAAAGTGACAGAATTCTAATATATTTGTTTAATGCTCTTCAATGGGGCTTTCACTTTCTAGCTTGCAAATGAAGCCTCGATCTGCAAAGTTTTGTCCTTTTTTTCTTTCTACCTTTTTTTTTTTTTCCTGGCAGAGAGACCATATTTCATAACTTGGGCCACGGTTTGAAGTGATTTCAAGAGGAGTTTTAGACTCGAAAAGTGGGAAATAAAGAAACAGATGTGAAGTTATTGTAAATTCTTATAGTGGGCTCTGGGGCTATTGTAAACCCACTGCAGGCGGTCCAAAGCCTCTCTTTTTCATGCTGTAATTGAAACATATTAATTAGATAATTTGTTGTTAGTTTAAAAGAAACAAATACAGCCCCTCCAAGGCTTCACAGCCCCGGTTTCTTTTTGTTAACAAAAACAAAACAAAAAATACCACAAGCAACCCACAAAGTGACATTTATATTAAGATTCTGAGATAATTCGGCACTGAAGTTGATGAAGCTGCTAAGTTTTTTTCTCGCTTTCCCAAGGACCACTTTTGAAAAAAGGCTGGCTCATAAAACTCCCTCTCAGGGGTCGCCGGGGAGTTCTTTTCTCCCTACCTGGCACAGACCGCCCTTCCCTGCAAGGCGCGGTTCAAGAGAAAATAAATATTCTGAGTGAGAAAGAGCTGGCTGTGTTCAATAGAGGATTCAGTCCTGTGGGGTGGTGTCTTGTCACATGTCGAGGGGAGAGAAAACAAAACAAAACCAAACCAAAAAAAAAAAAAAAAAAAAAAAAAAAAACAAAAAAAAAAAAAAAAAAAGGAGGAGGGAAAAAAAAAAAGAAATACGCCGCCGAGAAAGGATTCACGTATCATGCGCTGACATGAAGCACATCCCCGAGCCGCCAAGCCCGGCTGGGTTCTCGGGCTCACCTTTCACAGCCGGGCTCCAATCCATCCTCCGGAAGAAAAGAGCTTTTGCCTAGAAGGAACGGTGTCCTTGCATTAAGTACGCCTAGCTTATAATGTCTCGCTGGCAAATAAAATAAAAAAAAGAAAGAATCTCCCCCGACCCCCCACGAAATGTCTAAACACTACGGAGAACTCGGCCGCGGCTGATTCCCTCGCCCCACCTCGCCCCTTCCCTCCGCGCTGTTGTCTGTTGCTGCTCTATTTCAGATCTGTGTTTATTGACATTGGACTTGAGCCATTAGGGAGATTTAACAAGTCAAAGCAGTAAATTCAAGCGACGCGCTGAGCTGCGTATTTGTTTGAAATCAGCAACACAACATTTGGAGGCGCGGGAGGAGATGCGCGGAGGAGCGCGGCGGCCCCGCGGGCTGCGCGCTGGCGGCCGCGGCGCGAGAGAGGGCGCGGTGGCCGGGGGGTCCCTGGGCCTGGGCAGTCTCGGGCAATCGCAGAGATAAAGAGGAAAATGGCATTTTAAATGTACGGTGGCGAGTCACACACTCACACTGTGCAGCGAGAAAACTATTGCACCTTTTGAAAATATTTTGCTTTGGAGCATAATCTTTTCAGACCTTTATCTCCGCCGTTACTATATAGTTTAAAAAAAAAAACGCTAAAAATGCAGCTTCATCTTGTTAGTTGAGCTCGGATTTCATCTTTGAGGATTTGTTCTGACTGCTAGATCTTTAAAGAAAAAAGGGAAGGAGAAAAAAGCATCCTCGTTGTCTAAAAATGTAGGTCATCGCTTGTTTAGGAAAAGTTTGTCGAGTTATGTGTCCATTGATCTGGTGATAAGTTTTGAATGCTTTCTTTAACTGATCGTGTTGATATAATCGTGGGTTGGACTTGATGAATGAGTTCAGTTGTCCCCGGTCTGACAAGCTTTAGCAGCTTCATGCATTTTAATCAGCCCAATGATTCATGTATTTTCCACCTTTTTTCTGTGTGTGGGATCCGTTCTTTTAAAAAAAAAAAGGTCCCAACTGGATTAATTGCCCTTTACATTAATCTTAAAACTTTTGCAAGGACCTTGTGGTATGTAGTAAGGAAATGAGGATGTCACTTACTGTGTTTATGGTCCAGAAATTCAGAGAGAGATCAGTCAGAGACAACACCTCTGTAACATCATTGTTGTAGAATTCGTGAGTCCTGTCGCTTCATTAGAATACAATGTCGTTTTCTTGCTAGTAAGCACTTCAGCATGTGGTTGTCTTGTAACTGTGCTCGCAGAATGCCTCATCTCCAAGCCACTCATTTACTCACTTCACTAGATGGCTTCTATAATTTTCAACAGTTGCAGAATCTTTGTAAAATCCCTAGCAGATTTGGGGAACCCCACTAGAAAGTGCCCAGAATCCAGTTTTCATTGTAGCTACTTTGCCCTTACTTTTTAAAAGGGACTGTGTATCAAATTACAGAAAACAGGTATAATTGTGTTACACTTTGCAAACTACTGGTTTTGGAAAGTGTTGATCAATAAGGATGGAGAAATTCTAGCAGTGGTTGGACTAACTTGTGCTTGAGAAGGTTTAAACGCCAGGTAAAAGGCTACAATAGCTCACTTTTACTCAAAAAAGATTTTGCAATGCCGCTTGTAAGAAAAAACACCACTGACAAAAATTCAGTGTTCTGAGTCTTTAAAAAGTAACTAATTCTTTAAAGATTTTTTAATGTTTGGTCTGTATTTCAGAAGCTTACTAATTTTTATACTGTTTGGAGAAAGTGTAACTGGGAGTAAGTATGTGATAAGTATACATACACATAGGCATGAATGTAATATGTGTTTATATTCGGTGTAGGTGTATAGGGCACAAAGGCAGTGTGTGTGTATGCATAGATGTGTAGATATATAGATATAAACCCCACAGGACAAGTTCTGCCTTTGCTAAACTGGCAATAACGACAATTTTATCTAAGAAGTTATGCTATGTTAATAACTATATTTATAGTAACCTTGCGTGAAAAGGCTGTTTAGATTATCTAAATATTGGAATAACACCATTCCTTCATAATGAAGTACTGTTTTTACTTTTCTCGTGTAAACTCTTTAAAAAGACAAATAAGAAACTAAATCTGCATTTACATATTTTAATGAGAAAATATTATTTGGACGACTAGGTTCATAATTTAACGTAGACACTTTTTAACCTTTGTCTTAAAACACACATGCTGGGAACAAGAACACCAATATTTAAAATGCCATGCTTATTCTGTACAGGAAAAAAAAAACTTAAAAAAAAAGTCCTTACAGTTTCAATAGACACTAATGCTGTTTGGAGGGGGGTGTTGGTTTTTTTTTTCTTAACTTAAGCAGTTCACAACAGAACAACAGTTCAGTTTCCAGCAAACTACCTTAAACTAGAAAGGAGTATATCAAACAAAAGTGCATTTTACACATTTTATAATCATTCATATGCACAAACATTTACAGTTTCCCTAGCCCCCTCTCTCTTGTCTGCAAAGCTCCAGCAGAAATCAGGATGACCTCCACAGTTTGTACCTGCTGTTGTATTACTTTTCCACATTTTATCAGTGACTGCAGCAGCTTTTCTTTAAGCTATGTAGGGTCGTGTGCTTGGTAACAGGTTTATTTTTATTATAATTGTTGTTGTTGTTTGTTTTTAAGCTATGAAATAAATAGCTACAAAATTTTAAAAGTAACAACAACAACCAAAAAAAAAAAAACCAACAACAAAGAAAGCCTCAGCTCCCCAAACCTTCGGGTTAATCAGAAGTTAACAGACAAGTCAACTCCTCCTTCTCTTTCACCTGAAAACTACAGTAAACATCCACGTTACAACAGGTACTGCAAAAAGGACCTCATCTGATTTACAGTACAGATGCAAGTTCAGTATTTACATTAAAACAGGCGCTTTGTAAACATTATAGGTGTGGCGTGAGTGGCCCGGCGCGGTTCCGTCGCGTGGGTCCCGCTCCGCACCGCCCCCGCCGCTCCCTCACCTGCGGGCCGCGGCCGCCCGCGCCCCGCTCCTGCTCGGGGCCGCCTCAGCCCGCGGGGCCGCCGCCCTGCCCCGCCGGAACCCTGCCCTTGGCGGAACAACGGGACACGCACCCACACAAAGGACATCGAGCACTTCCCGGCGTTTCCAAGATCCAAGCCTTTGCTGCTTGGAGGCTGGAAACGTCGCTGCTTTCATGCAGTGACACAGCAGCCATCCTTGTTTATGGTACTAAAGATAGGTCCTGTATAAACCCCTGCTTTTCCCCAGACAAAGGAAGGGAAAGAGGCATTGCCGGGCCAGGCTTGCCTGGTCGCCGACAAATCGAAGATGCCTGAAGTACTTTTGGAAAACTAGCGATGCAAGTGGCAGTTCCTACCGGGCGGGAGAGGGCGGGCCGGCCCGGTTCCTTTCGCCTCAGAAGAACGGAAAACAAAGTTCTGAACCAGGGGAGAGGCCGAGCCGCGAGAGAGGGCTCGGCTGAAGGGGCGAAGCGGAAAGGGAGCTCACGCGAACGGCAAACCTCAGTTTCCCGCGGGGTGTTGTCTCTGCTTTCGAGGAAAAGAGTAGAGATGAAAGGGGAAAGAAGCGAAAGGAGAGAGAGAAGGGGAGGGAGGAGGGCTCCGAGGAAACTTTGGGAGAAGGCAGCGTCCGTGCAGGCGGCCCGGGTCAGTGCACCGCCACGGAGTGCAGGGCGGGCGCCGGGCTGGTGAGAGTCTCGCTAGGGGTGGCCGGGCTGCTTTGGCTGGTGGCCGTCTGCGAGGACGTGGGGCTGAGGGAGGGCGGCGAGTTCGAGAGGATGGTGGGGATGGGCGCGGGCAGGGCGGGCAGGGCCGGCACCGCGGCAGGGGTAGGCTTGATGGGGACGGGGATGGCCGGCAAAGTCTGCCCACCATGGCAGAGCGGTTTGATGGGCACGCCGTAGGCGCCGTACTCGCTGCTGGCCATGGAGATGGGGGTGGCGGTGTCGATCATGCCGGAGCTGTACATGTGGGGCCAGCCCGTGCCAATGGAGCTGCCCACCGTAGTCAACTGACTGGGGAGGGGGTAGGCGGCAGGCATGGGCTGCATCGTGGAAAAGGCGAGGCCCCCGGGCATCTTGTACTCTCTGGCGATGATGTTCTCGATAGCGAAGGGGTGCTTGAAGCTGGAGGGCTGGGACACGCCGAGGTTGTACGTGGACATCTGGGGCAGGTGGGTGCCGGTGGCCGCAAGGGCGCTGAGCCGCAGCTTCGCTTGCTGCTGCAGGTACTGCGCCGCGTCGGCTGGCTTACTGGGGGCCAGGTGGTCCGACTTGACCACCTTGAAGCGCTTGCGGCGGCGCAGGAAGCTGCCGTTCTCGAACATGTCCCCGCAGCTGGGGTGCAGAGCCCAGAAGCTGCCCTTGCCCGGCTGGTCGGGGCGGCGCGGGATCTTGATGAAGCAGTCGTTGAAGGAGAGGTTGTGGCGGAGGGAGTTCTGCCAGCGCTGTGTGTTCTCCCGGTAGTAGGGGAAGCGGTCCATGATGAACTTGTAGATCTCGCTCAGGGGCAGCATCTTCTCCGGGGAGCTCTGGATCGCCATGGCGGTCAGCGAGATGTAGGAGTAGGGAGGCTTCTGATCACTGTAAGTGTTTCTGCCCGGGCGAGGCATCTTCGCTAGGCGACCCGCGGAGATCTGCAGAAGGGTAGCGACAAGGGGAGGGGGGCGGGAGGAGGGGGTAGCGGGGTGAGTCCGAGAGGATTTGCACGGACACCCAGTCGGGTCAGCCGGTGGGTCTGGGGCCGGGCTGGAGAGAGAAGGGCACAGGGAAGGGGCACGGTGGATCTCAGCCCTCGGAAGGAGGGGCGAAGGGGGGGGGGGGGGGGGTGCGGATGAGGGCAGGAGAAGACAGCCCGGAGCCCTGTACAGCCGGAGGGGGAAAAGTGATGTGCCTCTCCCAGCTCCGGCCTCCCCCAGCCTGGCCTTCCCGCAGCAGCCCGCGTCCGTAAAGTTACTCTAGTGATAGCTCTGTCTTCTGGTCTCGAAGAAGAGAAGGGGACCCCATCCCCTCCCCTCGTCTCCCACCCAACTCCATGCCAGCCCCTGCATATGCCCACCTTAAAGTTGCTGGAAGTTGACAGTCCGCATCCGGCGCGCAGCTGGGAGACCGGACTCTTTCCCACCCCGCTCCTCCGGCGTGTCTCGCTCCTTTCGTGGCCACGCTGCTCCGGTTTAGTCCTGAGGAGGCAGCGAGCTGGCTTGGTTTTGGGAATCCTCTTGTACAACCCTCCCTTCACCTCCGCGGGCTGAATCAGCTTCTTTTACACCACCGGCAGCTGGACTGTAGCAGAGGCTTGTTTGCTTCTCTGCAGCGGCGAGGAGCTAAGTAGTTGCCTCCATGTCCTTCCTCTAACCATCTGATAGTTTTATGTGGTGACATGAGCAGAAAAGACCCCTGTAGAGGCGCTTCATTAATGTGCCACTTCTTTGCTATCATATGACAATCGCCTTGGGAGCAGGGGGAGGGGAGCGGGGAGGAGGGGGCTGGAGAGAAAGGCATAATCTGGTTTCATTTACACCTATTTACATGGACACCTTGGGCCAATGGGAATCATTTCCATTTGAAGACAAGGCGAGGGGTGAAAAGGCTCCGCCAGCGGAATTGCAGTGCGATGGTACCCGGTGGCTGGGGGTGGGGGGGAAGGTATGCACTAACCTCTCTGTGGACTTTGCAGGAAGCTTAGTCTGCAATTCGCACTTACAAATGGAGGTACTGAGCAGTGGGATGTTTGACATGGAAATTGCTTGGCTGTGGTATTCTGTTTGTTCTGCATTGTTATCTGATTTGTATTGTTGGCTAACTTAAGGCGAGCCTTTTTCCCTGTAACGAGAGACTTTCTCTTTGCCAAATCCGCTTTCCCCTAGCGGAGGTTCTTTCGAGGAGCGGTAAGATCGGGGCTCCTCGGTGGCCGCCTCGGGAACTTACTCTCCCCCCACCACCCTCCCACCCCGCCCCAGCCCATGCAGGACCGCTGCTCTAGTTCCGCGAACCTGTTAGTGTAAAGCCGTGGGAGTTGCTCTCAATACACCAGAGCGAACGGGCTCCTGGCCGTGGCTAGAGCTGGTGCGCCCGGTAACGAGCTGCCCTCCACGCCGCGGCTGTGCTCGCAGGGCCGGGGAGGATCCGCTTGCACGCCCTCGGCCGGCCGGCCTCGAGGCTGGGCGGTCCCGCGGAGCTGGTCTGGGCTAATGACTTGATGTCACCGGTCGCTGTGCTAAACATCGTCAACTTGACGCCTTCTGCGGGATTTGCGTGATGTGTCTCAGCCTGTTCGCCTGCCTGTGTGCTTCTCGGTGCGCACTTGTGTGTGTGGGAGCAGGCAGGGCATGCAACACCCGAGTTGCGGCTTTCTCTGATGCATGATACTCCCACCTTCCCAGGAACCAAGGCCCGATCCTGGAACCGCAGCCCAGACGAGCAACTCCCTGCCAGCCGTATGTCCTGGGGGGAGGATCAGGCCCGGAGGGTCCCAGGCTTGCCCTGGCACAGAAGGGAAGTTTGTATGATGTATATTCCCGAGGCTACGGTGCATCCTGTCACCCTAGAGCCAGAATTGAAGATTGTCTCGGGAGCTGCAAGCCCGGGGAGGAAGAGCTTTTGCGGTGAATACACATCAACTCCATTAACAATATTTTCGGAGTCGGTCAATAACTCACCAAAACGTAACTTAAACACGATGAATTTAGGAGATTAAACAATTTCATTAATATTGAAATGGCTGCTGAGGCTGAGCGCGCGCGCTTGAAATGCAAGCGCACGTTTTTCAATATTAACAGAAGTACTTGAAAAGAAGAATAATGTCACCTTCTTAATTCAGCAAAAATAGCCGGGTTGGGGGAGGGAGAGCGGCAGTGGCTCTGTGCAGCGCGGCTGCTGTGAGACGGGCTCTGCGAGAGCCTTGGAGTCTTCTAGGAGGGACGGTCCCCATCAAGCAGGGCTCCCTCAAACCTGGCAGGAGCCTCAAACCGCATTTCACACCGCGACTAGCGCTGACCTCGTGTGCATTAAACCGTGCTCCCCTCGTCCCAACCCGGCTGCCCTCGGTCCCATTTAATCCCTCTCTCTCGGGGCAGGGTGTCGTTTAGAGAATAATGAGTAAATAATTGTGTTTCTAGGAATCCGAGAAGCCGACCGGCCGTGCGCTGCCGAGCTAACGAGCCCTTTTGGGGGGGAAGATCTGCCGCATGCCACCCTCTGCCCCTTGCAGAGAGGGGCCCGGGAGTGTTTGTGCTGTTCAAAGCCCGGGAGCTACCTTGCTCAGTTAACCGGCTCCGAGATGCTTCATCTAGCCGGGCAGGGCAGGAAGGCAGCCTCCAAAAAACATTTTTTTTTGTGAGGGGGGAGGCGTAAGAGATGATGAGACGATGGACATTTGTTAGAGGGTAGGAAAGACAATACTCTGAAATGAGGAGAGATTCCTCCCAGCATCCCCTAGGACACCAGCCAGAAGGCTTCTATTTTTGTATTGAGAGCCCCTAAATACGTGGGTGTAAGGGACACTTCCCCCCCACACCCCCAGCTCCCCCATCCCCAACATCTAATGCCACCAGTTCGGGTTTTGTCTCTTGGCCCAAGTTCGCTCATGGGGTGCCTATCAGAAGGACAGCTCAGAAAATTCACAAACTGACAAACACTTTTCTTCCTCTTTTTTCCGGTACCTTTTCTTTTCGAAGAAAGAAAAAACTAAACCAAACCAACCGCTGATGCAAAAAGGAACCTGCAAGCTGTAAAGTTAAAGAAAAGTCGACTTCCATTGTCATTTGCTACTCCGAGTGCAAACGAGGTATGGCTGTAAGGCCCCCGATTTTTTTTCCTTTTTTTTTTTTCCCCATTGTAAAGGAATGTGTGAGTGGAAGGGTAGGGCAGGCGAAGACATCCCAGTAATTGATACCCAAAGTTTCACCTCGTGCTAAGCAAGCAACAGATGATAGACTTGGGCAATATAGGATTTAAATGTAACTTGTAGCATTTGCCTTTTACTTTGAAAGCCAACATTAGGGAGGAGGAGAAGGTGAAAGTGAATCCAAATCCATTGTGTGAAAAACCAAAACAAATAGACGTTTTTCTGAAGTCTAATTCAAATAAGGAACTCAGAGGAAGTGTTGGGAAAACTGTATAAAATACACATAAGTCAATTATATCAATGTGTAAACCCAATGGAAATCTATTTCATGCAAGAGCCATTCAGCCCTTGCATGGAGCCCATCATGGACCACCTTTCTGCTTGGAAGGTTTGCAATAGCCCCCTTTCCCACAAGCAAGACCACACACGTTTACAGATTTGGTAATAATTTATGCTAATTTTCCTCCATAAATCCACAATTCGCCTCAGTGGCAAGCAGGGCTGTTGGGAGAGGAAAAGGAGACAGAGAAGTGACAAATACAATATTGATTTTGAATCCTTGTGGCTGCAAGCAGGTGTGTAGCTTTGCAGAGGGGAGGAGTGGGAGAGGGGCTGTGGGGGGAAGCCAAGAAGTTTTCCAAGGATAAAAAAATCCACCCAGTGTGAGAGAACAGCTCACAACCTTGTTAATATTTACAAACCAGCTGGGAGAAAAGAGAAAGGAGGGGGGAAGTACCAGCTTCTTAGGGTTTCCTAGGCTGCAAAACACAATGCCAGGCTCTGAGCAAGCTTCCCCCGTTTTGGAAAGTCAACTTCAGGCTGCTGGTAGTGGCTGCGTTTCGGCTAAGCCTTGCCCTCTTTTTTTTGTAATGGTTCTGCTTCTTTTGCTTCTCGGGGGCCGTGAAAGAGAAGGAAGCCGAGATACTTGGGGTCTCCTGCTTTTCTGTGTGCTTGAATTCCTGGTGCGGTTTCCCGAAGAGCTCCGGCCGCTCTGGGAACGGCGGGGCTTTGTCCCACCCCACATTCTTCACCAAATCTGCCACTTTGGCGTGAAACTACTTAGCGCCTTTTCAAAAGGATTTTGTTCCTTTCCCTATGAGCACTAAACAAACTCCCCCTGCCTGTCAAGGCCGGACTGAGAACTGTTCCCCGAACCTGTATTCCTGATAGTTTGGGATGTGCAGTGCGCTTTGTGCCCGGGGGGCCGGGCCAGGCTGCGCTGCTCGGTACCCGGGGCTCCCGGCGCTGGGCAGCGCGCTCGGCCGCCCCTGCCCTGCCACCACTTCCCGCTCGCTCCTCGCTGCTGTCACCCTCCTTAGAGCCGGTTGCCCATATGCGCTGTCCTCGGCTGCCTCATCGGGGATTTCAAGCGCAGCCAGCCCGAGCCGGCACTCGGCCCCGCTGCGCCGCCCCTGGGGTGCACCCGAGGACGTGCGGTTCCCCGTGCCCCGAGCTCATCGCTATCGGGCCTCGGCCCCGGGACCCGGGCAGCCATTTCGCCCCTGTCCAGCGCACAGAGAGCCCGCGCTGGGCCCACCCGAATTCCTTAATCCTGAGCGGAGGCAGTTGTTCCCGCTCCCGTGTCCTGGGGCTGTCCCGGAGCACCTGGTTCCTGACCGGAGCCGGTTTCCCGGGAGAGCTCTTTTCCCTCTGCCGTCGGTGGTAAATCCAAGCGCGGGTAAGCGCAGCACCTCTGCCTCCCCTCCCTCCACGTGCCCAAGACCTCCCTAGGACGGCTCCGAGAAGTGCCAGGGTTACAGCGGGTGCGTGAGCCCGGGCTGGGCACACAGCACTGCCCTCTCCGCGCCCCTCGTCGCCAGCACCTGCCCCGCCTGGGCTGTCAGCCCGCCCTCCCCCCCCCGCGGGGCCGCGCAGGTGCGCGCAGGGGCCGCGGGCTCAGCCGTGACTCCCCAGCGTTTTGTTAAGTACTGTGCTGTTAGCGCGGATTCCAGCGTGAGTCTCGACGTTATTGCCCTGAGAGCCTGTCTTTGTGGTAAACTTCCCTTGCTTTCCCGGAGGTGCTGGAGTATTTATCTACACGGTTGGGATTTGTTGGTTTGTTTATTTATTTATTTGGAGAAGTATCAGGGGAGGCCTCGCAAACTTTTTCTTTTTAATCTTCCCTTTTAAACAAATGACGCATTTCAAGCTGCCCTCTCTTCTCCTTTTCACATTGTAGGAAATATTGAAAATGCCACCTTAGTATTGAAGGGATTAACTTGCTTTTCTCCCAGCCGCTAACTCTGGTGTAAAGGGAGCAGTAGATCAACTGTATAATGTGTGCACTGTTTGGTCATTTGTACAAGCAGAACAAAGGTTGAGCTAAGCCAAATTGCATTGCACTTGTGAACCGAGTCCCAATTTGAAGTATCTTTTACAGCAGGGGGAATGAGAACAATTTCGTGTATGTCTAAAAGGGAATAACAAAGCCACTTTCTAGAGCATCTCAAAGTGAAGTAGTGAGGCGTGACATTCCCAGGGTGAGGAGGGACAAAGGCAGGGTCAGGGGGATGAAAAAGGGAATCAAACAGCCACTTTCACATGTCTGCCCTCAACTGCTGCACCTCTCCATAATAGGAAACAACTGTTGTAAAAAGGGGGATTGCTCCCATTCATTCAAAATAGCAAATGATAGCTAAACAACATTGTCAAAACTGAATCAACTTCTGTGCAGTACCACCCAGATAAAGGTATTGTGTTTTGGTTAATAGCTGGGTGGAGCAAACTTGATTTTCCTTTTTCTTTCTTTTCTTTCTTTCTTTTCTTTCTTTCTCTCTTTCTCTCTCTCTCTTTTTTTTTTTTCCCCCCCAAGGACTCTTCTTTCCAGATCCATCCGTTTCATAAACTTTATTTTTTATAGTGAGCCTTTTTTCACAAGACATGCTCATCCCATTCACGCTTTCTCCCACAGTCTGCTCTTGTCTTGGTGTTCCGTGCAAAACCAGAAAGAAAGAAATATTAGGCTGAGTCCCGTTTTCGCTGCAGTTAGAACGGCGGTTCAAAATCCGTAAGCAATGTAGATCTGTCTTGAATTGCATGTGCGTGTCGCCCGGCAAAACCACCTTTAAATGACTAAGTTATTACTTAGACAAACATTGTGAAATGGTTTTTATGACAATTGACGATGATTTTAAATTGCATATCCACAAGAATAATGGCGCGCACGTTACGGTTATTTCCCCTCTTTATAAGCAAAGGTAATAACCGCTTGCGGAATTCAGGCTCGGGCAAACTTTTTCCTTCATTGTGTGAAGTCTTTAACGAGCCGGGCTTTAATTAGGGTCAGAACTTTGAATGCTTGTGTTTTTCTCTGTTGGCGGGGGGCATGTTTGCAAACAGATCCGTAAGTCGCCGCCGCGAAGCCGCAGCGCGGTGGGGGGGTGTGGTGTGACTGTGTGGGCGCCGGGGCTCTGCGCTTTCCCTTCCTGCCGCAGCGCCCCCTCCCCGCGCCGCCCCCCGACCGGCTGCCACCCACCAAGCTGCCCAGGGACAGGGAACACAATTCCCGAGCGCGGGGCTCCCCGCCCCCGCGGCCCTGCAGGGCCCCTCTCCTCGGCGGGACGGGACGGGACACTACCGCCCGCCAGAGCCCCCCCGGCTCTCGCACCTGCGAGGTGTGGGCCCGTCCCACGGGGAAGGGGCAGCGCTTCTTCGGCCACGGCGTGTGTCCGCAAAAGCAGAGGGGCTGCTCGCCCCTCCCCGTGCTGCGGGCCGGGCTCAGCGCCCACCCCGCGGCGAGGGGGATCCGCAGGGCTCGGCTCGGGGCTGCGAGCGCTGCGGGAGGCAGCTCGGCGGTGGAGCGCCCGCACGCTCGGGCCCCGTGCAGAGGGGCGGGAGGGCAGGGCGGAACGGGGACAGGGCAGCCTGGCGGCTGCAGGCGAAGCGGTGACTGCGTTTCCCGAGTCCAGTGGCTTCCATTGCTTCCTTACATCTGTTGACATCCTCCGCCCGTCTCAGCTCCCGGCCTCTATACTCAAAACGCGAGCAAAGCTCCCGTCTTCCCATCAACCCTCAGCTCTGCAGCAAAAACCATATTAACCTTCTTTAATATTTCATTCCTGGAAGAGATTCTTTGGATCTAACTTTAGAAAATATTTCCCCGCAGCGATTTCTTCCCATATATTTTTTTCTCCGTATTTATTATCGAGAGATATGGTAGTCATACAGCATTCAACCAGCTAAAGAGGATAGAATTTGATAGAGGATTTTTTCCCTTTTTGGCGAGGAAAGATTTTACGTGGGAATAAGAGGCATTGGGAATGGCAGAGCTTTTTGGGTTCTGAGAGCGAGATGTCTGTGCTGTCATTCAGAGGAGAGCCCTTTCGTATTTCTTCTACTAGGAATTATTTCCGTCTAAGTTCGCTCTCTCGAGCAGCGACCTGTAAAACCCTTGCTCTGTATTTTGGGTGACGGCAGTTTCAGTCGGCACGGCCGTTTTCTCGTCAAGGTAGAATTATACTTGTAAGAAGTGCCCCCGGCAGCAGAAGGGACCCGGGGCCGGCGCTGAGCCCCGCGGACCTGTTGGCAGTCCCGCGCGGAGCTGCGCGGAGCCGGGCGGAGCTGCCTGGGTAAACTGCTTGTGTATTTCACATTATCATCCCGCTATCTGCAGGCAATGTAGATTTTCTAAAGATCTAATGAATAAACAACCAGCAAGTGCTGGCGGTGTAATTTACATTGTTAATGCCTACATGTGTATAATAAATATGCATTTGTATGTCTTCAAATAAACTCTTTTTAGTTTCTAACCTGTGGTGATTTTTTTAAAAGCTGTCTTTTCCAAGAAACCAATTTTCCTTTTCGTTTCCTGAGCTGGTAGGGAAGGAAAAGACCTAGCAAAGCGCTTCACATCTGCTTTTCAGTGACAGCGGGGGATGCGCGGGCCCGGGCCCTGCCTGCCCGCCGCAGTGAGCCCCGAGGCGCGCCGGGCGCAGCCACCGCCCGCTCCCCCGGCGCGGGATGGAGGCTGCGGCCAGGCAGCGGCAGGCACTCGTTTCTCAGCGCAACTTGCCACGCTTTTAACAGCAGAACAATTTAAATGTACAATATTAGCTTACAGTATTAGTCTGGAGGTGCAAAGAACAATCCATTCAGAGACTGAGCTTCAAAGGCACGGGATTCCCCTAAAGGAGAAGTTTACAAATGTGGCTGCTCCCTCCCTCCTTCCCTGCCTCCCCCTCCTCCCCTCCCTCGCTGGAGACAAACGGTTTTCCCCGAACGCTTCTGTAGAGGGCATCCCTGACCAGATTTCTCCCACCTCGCCGTGCAAAGCCTGCTCCCCCCGCTCTGAACTGCGGAGCGCGGTTACTCCGTGCGCGGCCCCGCCGCCCGCGAACGGGCTCCGCGCCGCCCTCGCGGGTCGCGGCAGTGGCAGCGGTAGTTGAAGGCGAAGCTCTCGCTTTCAGATCTTCAGGCTGAAAAGCCTGGCGCTTCTAAGCCCCTGCTGACTTCACCTTGGGAGGGATAAAGATTTTCTCCTCATTTTTCGCTACAAACCAGGTGCCACTTTCTTACGCCGCTTGATGGCAAATGTCTCGTCTTCAGCGAGCTGGATCTGGCATACATTATTTTAATTAAGTCTATGGCGATTTACTTTCCTCTGAGATCCATTCCACCGTGCAATTAGGAACGTATTGGCGCTAGCACATATGAATATTCAGGAGAGTGTCAATTAATTAGCAGACAGAGGAATCTCATTATGGTGCTCAAAACCCTTTTAGTGCTGAGCAGAATTAAGGGGGCATTTGCCAATGTGCTGGATTAGTGAATATTTTACTGCGAGCTCATTTAACTTCATTATCATAGCACTTACGCTACTCTCTGATTTTATTAATTAAATTTCTCATTAATTTATCCAGAAAGGGGGATAAAAAGTTTTATGACGCCACAGCACTCGCGCAGACGCCCCGAAGAGCGAAGTGCCGCCCTGCCGCTCCTCAGGAAAGCGTTTCCCCGGGGCCGGCGGGAGGCCGGGAAGCGGCAGCGCACCCGCCCCACGCGCGGAGTCCCGCGCCCTTCAGCCAGGTGCATTTTTATCCCCCCTCACCCCAGAGATAAGTGTAATGCGGCAATTAGTGCTGCTGCAGCAAAGGGGGAAAGGGTATCGCTGGGAATTTGAAGCGTAGACTACGGGTTTCATCTCTTTTTCTACTTAAATCTTTTCTCAGCATCTGGGGAGCGGGAAAGCCCACGATGCGGTTAACCCCTTAATCTCAACGCAGAAAAAAAACTGCAGAAAGAAGAGGCACAATATCATCTTTCCTAGTATTATGGACAAAATCTAACACAATTACTTTCCGACGGAGACAAAAGCGTAACCTGAACGCTTTGCTGGGGAGGAGCGCGAGTGCTTCCCGAGGCTAGGAGCAGCCAAGCGCAGGGCGCGCTGGCAGCGGGCTCGCAGTTGCTCAGCGCAATCAGGAGAAGTGAGAACATCAGAAGCCAGCGATCAGGATTTCGCTCATTTTCTAATTAGGCAATACTTCAATTCTCATAATTTTTCCAAGGAGCATTGTATTAAGAGCAGCTATTTAAAAAAAATGTCCGTGGGATATTGTGCTTTGCAAAAAACAAACAAAAATTCCCTCAGAAATGTTTAATATTAAATATTAATCGGATTTAAATTCAATAGCCGTATCTTGCGACAGTTATAGATGTGCGGGAAGCTATAGATAATCAGCCCTTGTGCATCTTCACACAGGAGGGATCGACCCGGTGTCAGCAGAGGCTCCGCAGAGGAAAAGGAGACCGATGGAAATGTGTTTTAAAAGTCACCTCCATTTCAACACCGAGCGCGGAATTTGCCCAAAAAGGTTAGAAAGACAAATATTAAATCTGCCTTCACAAAGGGAGCCGCTAAATAGATCCGAAATTAATATGCATGTAAAATTAATTAGCTGCATTTCATGACATCAAAATAAGTACCTGGGAAACAAGAATACCTTCTGGGCATTTGGCACCATATGCTAGAATTACAGTTAATTGACTAATTACATAAATTAGGCATTAATTTTACAACACATCAAGTATAAAAGATATCTCAATTAATTGTGGAGGGAGAAGGAGGAGGTTAAAGGGGAGGCTGGCGGTCCGGCCGGGCCAGGCCGGGCGCTGCGGGCGGGGAGCGCGGCCGGAGCCGCCGCCAACTTGGGGCGGTCGTTAGCGCGCGGAGCAGCCAGCCGCGCTCATTAGAATCAATTACACAGCGGAGATTGATTAGCGCGTGCCAGGGCGCGGTGGCCCCGCCGAGACCAGCCGGGAGCCGGGAGCTGCCGAAGCCGGGAGCCGCCCAGAGCAAGGTATGGACCGGGATTCGCTCTCCCTGCACTGACCGCTACGTTCAGTGGAGCCTCCTGCCCTCCCTTGCGCCCCTGAGTCTTTTATTCTGGGAAGAAAACTCAGTTCTATGGCGAAAAGGCGCAGGGTTGAGGTATTTCCGGTGAAGTTAGTCAGGTTTTCCTGTTACTTTGCTACAGTGGGATCAAGTTTCAAGTAATATTAACAATTTCAGATAGTCAGAGCCATGGCACGCAGCTTTGGTGCCTCAGAAGTGTGAGGGGATGTTCTGCATAGATGTTCTCTGGGGACTCCTCACCTGTTAGTGAGGCTACCTGACAAGATTCCTTCCCCTCAGAAGAAAAGGAGCATCCAGTTTGTACCTCATTGTACCCAAAAAGGTGCCAGACTCTCTGCATTTACTTTGTAGTTTTCCTTTTAAGCACGAGGGAGGCTGTGTTAAAATGCAGGAAGGATTTTTACCTAATGGGAATAATTATATCTCACAAGGTTAAAATGGTAAAATTCAAAGCAGTACAGAAGCCCCAGAGATCAAAAAAAGCCCAGGTCATGTAGCAGGTAGTGGAAAGATTATCACCCTGAAAGTATTTGGGGAGGCACCAGTAAGTGGTCTCCATTTACACTGGGATTTGCCGAACACCACAAAATAAACAAGTCCTACTTTGCAGCTTTTGGCAAGGTGACTGGTGAAGCTGGAACTGGACCTGCCCCAGCAGAACAGGAGGCCCATGGCAGGCACTAAGCAGGCTGCAGGGAAGGCTGGCTTCTGCCTTTGTGAGGAAACATGGGGGCTCCTGTTTCTTCTGTGAGTCTGCCTTACTAATATAAACAAAATTCCCCCGCTGTAAATGAATATTCCATAGGAATAGACCACTGTCTGGTTGCATCAGTGACAATACAGCCTGACTGTTGATGGGCTAGAAAACAGATGAAACCCTGCCACACGTCTATTTTTTTATTGAGACAAAATGTTCATTTTGATGTAGCCGTTTTGTGCTGCTGCCAGATGCTGAAGGTACTTGAGGGAGATGTTGACAAGTGGATAATTGTCAACAGAACTAAAACAGACACTTTGTTTACAGTTGAGCATGATTAATTGAGAGTAAATAAAACAACATCTCTGTTCATAAAGTCTCTCAGCATCTGAAGTTCAAAAGCAGGCAGTACACTCCAGAAAGGAAGGCACTGAACCTGCTTGAACACGGGGATCAGTAACCGAGCTCGATGAGAACAGCCTGTGCAGCGTGGGGCATCACCCTCTAGGTTTCAAGCCAAGTAGTTTCCTGCTTACTTTTTCTCTCTGTTGGTTTCTTTCCTTTTTTTTTTTTTTTTCTTCTCCTTTAATTTTGGCTTACATGGCTGGATCCACAAAGGGTTATGTATCACACACTAATTCAAAAGGAAGAGTTGTGCATCTGAATGCTGGATATAGTTGACTTACGTAAAATGATAGGACAAAGGTGGTCTAGAATACTTCATCAACAGTAAAATAGGAAGTGATGCAGCAGTCTTTCTTCTCACATTGTAACTTAAAGGTTTTTATAGAATATTTCATGCTTTAAAACAGTAGTGAGAGGCAAAATTTAGTGGTGATGGCCAGTAAAATCCAGGAGTATTCTGAGTTTTTGTGGGGTTTTTTTTTGTTTGGGTTTGGTTGTTTTTTGGGTTTTTTTTAAATTAAGATATGTTTATATTTGTATCTCATGTAGCAGAGTATATTTACCCAGAGCTGTACAGAAGGTGGCATAGTTAGTATCTAAGTGGTATTTATGCTGCTCAGACTAGACATATGCTGCAGCTCAATTGAAGGGTGGAGGGGAAATAGAGTTTACCAATCCACAGTTGCCCAAATGTGGTTTTTGTGGATATCTTTTCCAAAATTACAATTTTCTCTCTCCTTTGTGCTTTGATCCACTCTGAAGCCACTTCCTGTGAATTATTCTTTCTTTAACGGACATGAGCCCTACTAAGAGACTGTTGCAGCAGCTGGTTTAGCCTCTCCCATGTGTAGCACACTTATAAGTAAAGTTAATCTATATTCAAACTTCCTGCCTTGGTCCTGTCCAGTTACTGGTGGTTTAAGAACAGCCTGTGTGTGTCTGTACCTGTTGTCAGTGGGCATTCAGACAGCTGGAAGTGGGCTGCAGCTGCTCACAGCCTGTGAATGAGACATGCTTGCTCCATTAGTGCTGAAGGAGGGGCAAGCTCTCTTACTGATGACTATTGTGTGTTTCTTCTCGAGTCAGTTTACTGCAGCTTGCAGGTCTGGGGGTTTTTTGTCTTTTGTACTAACTCTGTCCTACTGTCATTGACTTCAGCAGTGCCAGCTTCCAAGGCATGTCCATATGAGAATATCCCTCAGTCTCATGCCCACGGTTCAAAGATGCGATTCTGGGTCGTTGTGTTCCAAACAGTCCTTGAGCAGTGGTTGGGTGCTACTCATCTATTACAGCTGTATCTGCTTAGAAGGAGGGGAAGACCGTCAGGAATTGATAAGAGTTTGCATAGTAATACACATGTATCTGTCTTTTCAACATACAAATAATGTTAGGTTATTGCTTTGCACTCTGAAGGCTAGTCCTGCCACCAGCCTCCTTTGCAGAGGTAATCATTAGCCCTGAGGGTACTGCCAGTACAGTATGTGTTGTGATGTGGCTCCATCACCCTTGCTCAATGGATGGGATGTTTCTGCATTGTACTGGCTGCTAGTTGGCTGCTGGGCTCCTGTCCATGTGGGACCCTGTGTCTTGGAGTCATGCCTAAGGGTGTTTATTCTGATTGTCAGTAGCTTGCCAGTTGGATTATTAATTAGTTTATACTTAGTGTAAACTATCACAGACAAGATGATTGCACTTTTTTTGCTTTGAAGCCTCCTGTATCCTTAGTATTTCTCCAGTTCCTTCAAAAACCTTTCTCCTTTGCTTTAGCTGTGATCAAAACTTTGCTCATCCCTCATCTAGAATGTGCCTCTTCCTCTGGAGCATATGCTTGTCCAAGCTGCAGCAGTTGTTGCTTGCCTGTGCAGCTCAGAAGCGCCCCAGGATGCTCCCTAAAGGCTGCTGCACTTCAAAGGAGAAGCTGCAGCCTCAGAGCAGCCAGCAACCAGGCACTTGCAGGGCTCAAAGCCCCAAAGGTGGCTGTTGGCATTGATGTAAGAGGAAAAGCTCCTTTCAAGGAGCAGCTTTGGAGTTTCCTTCTGTAGGGGAGCACCGGGCACTTCAGGGACAAGGCAGCAAGCCAGGATCCTCTATGCAGATTGTGAAGATCTTCCCAGAAGCTTGAGCAGCTGTGTGGGGAACTCCTGTGTGAGTCAAAGCACCGAGGGGGAGTGTGGCAGGGAGGAGAATTGTTTCCCTGGCGGAGAGGTGAGAGCATGGTCTGTTCAGCTGCTGGCAAGCTCTCAGTCCCCAAGCTAGCTCTGTCTTGTACCAATCTTAAGTCCACTTGTTTGGATGGTGGTAGGCGTCAGCTCTCTAAAACAGGAGACCCTACTTATTTGCAAGATGAAGGGGAAAAAATGGTTTCTATACTTACATCAACTTTGTGTTTTCATTGGAATGACTGTCACATGGTAAAGACATCTGAGATAACATCCTTTTGAGCCTAACTTACCTAGCACCTTTAAAGGACAAGTTTTCCGATGGAGTTATATCACTTTAAAAATAGGCCCAAAGACAGGAGGTTCTGCTTCATTTGACATCAGTGGAATTGGTGTATTTAACAAATGGTAATGATCACATGAATTGTATGTAACTTCTGAATGAGGAGATGTTCAGTTTCTTTATGATCCAGACACAAGAGCTATGATGCATGGACCTATAGGAACGTCTGTCAGAAATCACCACAAATATCATTGACTTTGTAGTCAAGAGCAAATCCTGAGAATGCTTCTCTCTAACTGGCCCAGGGAGATGTGCCTGGATTTCTTGCTGCCCTGTCAATACAATGCCCTGGGGCATTAAGGGCATAGGCTGCAGATGGATGTAGGATATACTTTTCTCATGGTCAGAAGTTACTAGTGGATCCTGAAGGAAGTTCTGCTCTGGGCACAAACCTCGAGGCAGCCAATCACTTGCTGCTTCATTATCTTGAAAGACCTTGAGTTGGAGTCAAAATTGAAATAATGAGCCAGATTTATGAAGGTGAATGTGTTTGCAGCTGACATGAGCGGACACATGCTGGTAACCATCTGCTGGGAACCTTTGTAGATAGCTGTGGAAGTGCACTTTGATGTTTAGGCTGTGGATGCCATGCGTGTGATCTACTTTATGTGTGTATGCTGTCCAACTAAATAATTGCATGGGCATTAAAGTCCATTTAAAGTGATTTTGTCTTATTATGTACTCTTTGGGAAGAGAATGTCTGATTATCCATTAGATATTTTCTTATGAAAAAAAGAATACCTCTTTTAGTGGGCGTTTGTACATGAAAATCCTGAGATGCAGCAGTTCTCCTTCTGTACTCTCTGTATGTAAAGTTTGTATGCATTTGCAAAGTAGGACTTTGTTTAACTTATTTGACATTAATGGTCAGAGATGCCATGGCACTGGTACTTCGTAAGTCAATTAAACATAAAACATTGTAACAGGATTATTAAAAAGTACTGAATGCTGGAGAATAGATGTGATACAGGAAGGGGCACAGAATTGCTGTGTACTTAGCGTGTATAATGCAGCTTGCTCAATTTGTTCCTGGCTATTCATAGGAGAGTACATTTTCTCTTTTTAATTGCACAGGATGACAAGACCTTTTAATTAAGGTGGCATCTATAGTATTCATATACTGCAAAACCCACAAATGACTAAAACTTAATAGCATCATAAAAACTATGGTTAAAGCTTTTACCAACACTGCCATCACAGCAAAGGGTCTTAAATCAACTATGTCAGCAGTGAACTTATGCCTACACTGAGCCTACTGACTCAGACAGCAGGAACTCATTTCTTTTTGTGCAGAAACAGTGTCTTTGTGGTGTTTTTATGGCTGTAGTAAACTGGTAAATGGCTCTTTTGTCTCTTCATGTGTTCCTGCCCTCCCATGTCTAATTTCTGCAACCTCTGAAATATTCTGTGTCCAGTTAGAAGATTCTTTTGGGGAAAGAAGATAAAACTTCTCTTCTTCACTCAGAAGGTTCCTGCAGGCTTCAGTGGAACAGAAGGGTAGAGAATGAGAATATTGCATGTGGAGGATGTGGGGAAGCAGGCAGACAGTGCTGGATGCCACAGGAACAGAAGCCTTGGTGCTGCTCAGCTTTGATATTGACTCGAGGTCTCACTGGGAGAGAACCACATCCTCCAGCACAGGGATCACAGGGTTGCAGCAGGATCCCTGCTGCAACATGGGATGTTAATCATTTACAAGCAAAGTCCTGGCAAGGATTTATGCACAGGCAGATTATTTTCTGTCTTCCCTTTTTCCTTATAACAATGGTCTTACATTTGTTGGGCTGGTGTTTGTGAGGGGGATGGTCCTTCACCATCACAGGATGCTATCCTGTGGCATCCCAGGAATGTCTAGAGGTGCATCCCACTGCAGAGGTGAGTGAGGTACATGGCAGCTAACAGTGGCAGTTTTTGCCTTGGTAATGCTGGTAAAAATGGGTATGGTTCTTGGTCCCTTTTGTAAGGCATTAGGCTTTTTTTTGTTTTTATCTGCAGAATGTAAAAGAATATTATGCATATGCTTAAGGTACAGTCTTATTTCTGGCAAGAGCTTTCTGCGTTTCTCATCACCTTTGTGTGTGTGTAACAGTTACTGCAGGGGGCTTTTGCAGGCATTTCTTTTTTCACAGAATTAGAAATTTAACAGTTTGGTTTTAATCATAATGTCCTGATGCTCAGAGCTCCTTGAGCACACCTTCTATCGACTATGAAATAAACCAGTTTGTATAATCCAACATTTCCCTTGGGATTAGTTCAGAAAGCAACATGATTTTTACTTTATTGCTAAAAATACTGTGTTGTTTACCAGATGAGTATTTAAATAATTTAAGGATGCTATTCTAAAGAGAGACCTTGTTAGAGTGAAAAGTGCTTTATCACAAGAACCTCTAGCAAAAGAGAGGAGGACAGAGTAAACAGGCAAAGAAGAAGGGCCTTGGGATATATTAACATTTAGCAACACTAAAATTAATTGTCTTAATTTTGTCTGGCCTGATATTAGGGAATTATGTTAATCAAGTGTATTTTCTCTATGGTCAGGTTTAGAGTGAGGATTATTAATTTGTGGGTGTGGAATCAGTAATTTGGGGATTGTTCCCCACAAAGCTTTGTGACCACTGGGGTTGTTCAGTGGCCAGGATCCTTGATTCTTCAACCCTCTCTGTATCCCGAGTTCAATCCCAAGGACCTGAACAGCAGAAGTCAATCAGCTGAGAAGGCTGAAGAGTCTGCAGTCTTTCCAGTGCCATTTTCTACAGTGGCTTGTTTGGTGTGGATTTCATGGCACAGGTAAAGCTGTGTATCCTTCTCTTCCAGCCCTTCACCCCAGCCATCCACCTTCCATTCTGCTTCCTGTTGCCTGGGAAGCTGTGAGGCCTTTCTTCAGCACGTGGCTGGTTCATCCAGCAGAGGGGCTGGAGCTGGGACCACCATCATATTCTGACAGAAGTTAATGTAGCTCTAAAAAGTCAAGGGATCAAAAGTAATGTAAAGTTGCTAAAGCCTATCTTACTTGAGTCCCAAGTTACTAAAGGAACTTGATTTGGGCTTATCCGGTTCATCTGTTCAATGACGGGCAAACACATGCTTAAATTTAATCCTAGAGATGAAAACATTTGGCAAATACTGTCCTAAATGGAGTTAAGTTTTTGAATGTCCTTTGTGCATTTTCACATTGCTTAGGAGTTTCCTTTTTTCTGCAGTAAGAGAAAAAAAATGAAAATACAGTCTGAAACAGAAGTTTGGCTGTAACTCTGCAGATCTGAGAACTGCTAGGTGCTAGGTCAAGATTTGTAGGTGGGGGTTGCAACTTAATTGGACTCTGTGGTACGAGTGGAAAATGTAGCTAAGCCTTTAGTCCCATAATAATTCCCATGTAAACGATGTGTTCTTTTTATATTTCTGTACTCAGCACATTAGTGTGCCAACACTTGGAAAATAACATTGCTCACATTATAGGAGCTTTGGAAAGTTGTCATGGTGAGGAAGAGTCAGTTCCTCTAAACCAGTCCAGTGCCAAGTCGTCCAGGGAGTGTGAAAATATGAGAAAAGTGATATTGTTTTCTAATTCAAGCTGATCCTGTGTGCTTTAGGCAATGAAACTTCTCACCCTAATGCTGCTTTTAGGCCCATCAGTATCTGTGGGTGTAGTCAGACTTGGTGTATGTCTGGTCCCGTTCAGGATCCAGCGACGCTCCCTGGGTGATGTGTACCTGGCTTTGTGGCTGGGTATGTACTGAGGTTTTGCACTGGTAGAAGGGTTTGGTTTTGGGTGCTCAATGCTCCCAAACACTGTGGTAGCAGAGAGCTCTGCTGACTGTCACCCCTTTACTGAAAGGAGGCTGGGGACAAGGCTATTGCAGTGAGGAAAAAGATGCTTGGCTCTGGGATTAATTCCCTGACTATTTGTCTCATGGAGCTTGGAGTTCAACTTCAGGGCACATTTCAAGGGGACGTTTGTGCTCAGGGCCAGGTCTGCCAGCAATGCTACGTGCAGCACTCTCAACTTCAGTGAGAGCTCCTTGCACAAAGCGAGCCTCAAATGGCCTGGAAGTTTGTGGCACAGAGCGTGGCTCGAGGACATGAGTGCATGTTTTGTGCTCTGGGTGTGTTTCAATGAATGTGCTGCCGATCTAGACCCTGATCCTGCTGTGCAGATTCCATTGGAACACACATGCTCTTGAATACAGCACACTGAACATTAATTTATGGGAATTTTGTAAGAAAACTATGTATGTAGCAGTTGCAATAAGCACGCTTTACAAAAAAAGGAGAAAGCATATTTAGAGGTTTGTTGATTTGTTTTGGGCTTTTTTTAAAAATGATTACTGCAGATGCTACTGTTTCGAGACATTTGCTTAATAGAAAGAGAAGAAAGAATGAAATAGGAGTGTTCAGTAAAGTCATCACCCTCTGAAGCTGAAAGCATTAGCAGTACACAAGTCCTTAAATGTCAACACTGTTTAAAGGAGGGAAAAAAAAGTTAAATTTGTGTAGTTCCCCTTCCCAAAGAGCAGATATGGATCCAAATAGAAAAATAATTTTCAGATATATCCTGTGGAGTTCTAATGAAGCAAAGAATGAGATCAAAGGAAAACTGAAAATATAGGCTACTTCTGATGCTCAGTCCATATCTCTAAATTCAGATGATTGGACAGAACCTGTCAAAGATTCAATTTTAATTATCTGCTTCTGATCATGGGCTGTGGAAACAAGGAACTGAAAATGATGTGTAGTGTGACCCTGTACATTGGTGTTCATGTTCTTACCTTTGTGACCATGGATATTTCTCTTTTCTGTCCTGAAGTCTGCTGCTCTGTCCCTCTCACTGCCTGTTAGAGGCACCATTAGGGAGATCAGATCAGGAGCAGAGCGAACAATCAGCTCTGCACATGGCACAGGGAGCGAGCCAGGGTGTAGGGAAAATACCCAAAGGAAATCTGATCTCAAGGTGGGACCTTGAGGTATCTGTGATATCCAAGAGCAAGTGAAGTTGGGCTGTGTTCAGCACTGGAGGAAGAGCTCAAAAGGTCCAGAGAGGCTGCTCTGCTCAGCCTGAAAACCAGAGTCGTGTCACAGATGGGCTTCTTTGAGCTGCTTTGTGGGGGGGGAAACTTTTTGCATTCCAGGACACAGGATCACCTCCCACCCGTGCCAGAATCCTGATGATGATGAAACGGCAGCACTGAAAAAATATCTCTTATGTAACTTCTATGCAGCTACTTTGTTACATTTTTTTAAAATTGTTATTATTTTTTATTTTAAAGAAAGGGTCACCTTAAACTTGGCAAACTTTCACAGCCTGAACAAGCAGGGGGACCATGTGGAGAGCAATGTCTCTGGGGATGTACTTTTCAGTGAGTAAGTTCACTTGAGGCATGAATCTTAGGTAGATTTGATTGCATTTACTAATACAAAATCTGTCAACAGTAAAGACACCTTCACTGTTTAATCTTCCACTAGAGGGGAAAAAAAAGAAAATCGAAATACTTTTTCCTTTCCCAGAATAGCTGTCTGGCAGAAAACTTGAAAAATGTGAATCCCCTTTCTTGATACCAGGTCACTTTGTTGATGAACAGTGCTCCCAGCAAAAACTGGGAATGATACCAGACAAAGGATGCCCAGCATCATTATCTGCATTATATATCAATAGTTGTGCTTCCTTGCTTATGAAGTGTATAACCTTGTGTGTCCTTAAAGTGTAAAAACAAAACACGCACCACCCTAAGGACACCTGGGACTGCACTTCTAAGGAGCCAAGAGAAAGAAAAAGATTTTATTAAAATATTATGAATTATTGTTAACATATATTTACATAATTTAATTCATCACAGGAAACATCTACAAGAATGAAATTTTCTATACATATGGTCATGAAGCCATCCTTTAATGTCACCATTTTAGTCTTCAACCCATCAGTACACTAGATCCATATTTGAGGGGATTTGCTTATTTTATCTAATAACAAGGCCATTTATGGGGCTGTTATCCCTTAGATGGGATACCTGTCTGGCTCTCTTAGCCTAATCCTAAACTGGAAAGACACTGTCTCCCAAAGATCCTCTTTCTTTGAGTGAACAGTTTAAAATGCTACAGCCTGTGGGCTAAGCAAACTGGGTCAATGGTGTTACTCAAAAATTATTGCTGTTAATAACTGACATTTAAGGCTTTGGTATTTCTGTTACAAGATTTTCTTCTATTCTTGGGAGTGCTTAACTTGTAATTAATTTTGTTTGGTTGAATGTCATTAAGGAAAGAAAATTGAAGGATCTTTAGGCTTCTTGTATATAGAAGCAATTTCTGTTAAAGGCCTTGTCTTCCAAATCTGTTCCTTTTTTGTTTTGAGAAAGTTTTGTAGTATTTTTGCAACTAACAGTTATCAATTCAATAAGGACTTCTGATATTCTTGGTCAATTTTTTGCACAATCACTATTTAAATAGAAAACTGCTAAGAATCTGATTATACTGATAGAAGTGAAGAGAAAATAAGGCTGAGGAAAGCAATGTGGTGTTAACAGTGTCTTCTAGAAAAACTAATTTATTGCAGGACCCATTATTAGAAGTAAAATCTTAGTGAATGCTGGGGTAAATCAGAAGGCAGAGAGAACTCGAGCCTTGTGTGTGCTGTGTACGAGTGATGAGGCTTTTGGTATAATGTGACATTTAATCACAGAATAATCTTACTTGCAAAACCATGTGTATAAACAAAATCTTCTGTTTCAGAGCAAAAACAGGGCTAATTGTGTAGCTGCTGAACAAATCTGCTTGACAGCATGTCCATTAAAAGGACATTATGCTGGTGAGGAAATGCACTGAGGGATCCTGGAAATTGTTTATCAGAAAGCTGAGCACTATTGGGGTGACCAGATGCCTGTGAACCACAGGTGCATTGTTTCCACTTCTTGTGGTTTTAATCTCTGAGTTTTGAAATCCAGGAACACCTGCATTTCCCGACCATATCTGCTGCTTTGCCATTTCTATTTCCCTCTCTGTCAGCAGTTGGCTACCAGACAAGCTTTAGATGAATAGCATTCACCTTACTTCAGAGTTGTTTTATGATGCTGGTTAGATGAAATAGTTCCAGCAGATACTCTCAATAAGCAAAGGCCTGTACTCTCTGCAGTTCATTGAACCCATATGGATGAGAACAGCTGCAAAGATGGGTTTGCTACCTGAGGCCAATGTTTGTGTTGCCAACCGCGACTTCAGCTTGCTGACCCTTGTATAATTCATTGCAGTTGAGGAAATGTTGCTCACACTATTCCATTTTGTGATGAATGGCATTACTTAAAACTGATAGTCTTGTAAAGCAGTGGTGACTTCCCATGTCTGACAGATGCGAACAAAGAATACAGTCAATAAATATTGCCATGTTCTAAAGGAAGATTCACTGCTTACAGTTGAGGGGGAGGAATTTCAGTGCAAAGAGAAAACAGGTGGAAAAGAGGCTAGTATAAAATTACAATTTAGAGGTTGTGCTTAAGGATGGATCTTTGTGGGGATTAATGCATTGCAGGTCTCTGAATCACCCAGGTGTGGTGTTGCAGGCACATATTTCAATCTAGCATTGTGGAACAGTTACTGCTTCACTGACCCTCTTACAGGAGCCAGGCAAATAATTTCAGTGACCTTGATGAGCTTAGACTTCCATGGAATTTGCCCAGAAAGAGAAGGATGCCTCAGGAAGGCCATATCTGGATAATAACATTTTCTGCTTAGTACTATTGCTTTTGGGAATGTTCTTCATCCAGACGTTTCCTGGTACATTTTTATCAATATATTTTTTTCAAAACTGAGGTTGAGCGCATTCTTGTTTGTGTGAAAGGGCATCTGGCCTCCTAACCAGTGTCTCTGAACTCTGTGAGAAGTCCTCGTAGGCTTTGCTGTTGCTCTCTGCAGGCAGCAGCCCCAGGTTCTGATGAGACAGAGGTTAGAGCCAGCTGATTGCATTGATTGGTAAGAACAACAAAAAGGCAGATTCTTTGAAAGGTCAGGAATATCCATGAGTAGCCATTAAGAAAAGGGAAAGAGGAACCGAGAAGAGAGACGTACAAGTGTTTTAGCAGGTTTCTGTGAGAGACCCGGGCAGAAGTTGTTACGGTCTGAGAGATGAGGATGGTGCCTGGGTAGGTGGAGTTAAGCACATCTCTGAGTGGTTTGGAGGTACTAAAAAGGGAGCAGGTGATGGGTTTCAATGAGGAACAAATTGAGGTGAATGGTGGAAACTGTGAGAAGGGAGCAGATTCCTCTTTAGTGTGAACCCTTCTTTCACAGAGCTGGTATCCCTATGCTTTTATGGTATATGAGCAAAAATGACATCACTGGCCATATTTATATAAGAATATACAGGGCACAAAATCACCTGGTATTCGTCCACCTTCACTCTGTGATAGGTGTGCAATTGTTTCATAGTCTTCTGCTTAATTTCTTGCCACTTTGTGGAGTATGAAGATAAATGAGGTAGTGTTTCTATAGAATGTTAGGGACAACTGCCCAATTCAAAGTTGTTTTGAAGTTAAGGTATGGATTAATATGTTTCCTATTCTTTTGTGGTGTTAACAGTGCACAGCTGCAATACTGTGGATATTTCCCTAGAAATGTTTCATATCATTAAACTGCAAATTTTATTCATGAGGGAAAAGGATTTTTCTCTAAGGCCCCCATTCAAAAACCACAAAAATCTTTGCTAAAAGGCTGTTAAGTTAAGTCCATGGAGTTAAATAAGAAGAGAAGTTTAAGTATCTCTATAGGCAGTGGCTGAAATAAGATGAAAACCAGTTAATCCACAGTTTTTCATCCTGGGTAGCTAAAGCTTGCTACAATGCAGAAATCAGGCCATAAAGGTGTGTGCAATTACCTTATAAATGAGTGATGCTCATTTTGCTTGTGATAGAAGTAAAGGCCAAGGCCTCTCACCTACAGGCTGAGTACCAGAGCAGTCTGACCCTCTGCACCCAGTTCTGAGGATGTGCTGTTCCTCAGCCCTGACTCGGCCCCGGGTAGGCCAGCAGGGATGCTCCTGAAGATGCAGGTCTAATTGAAGCAGCTCTGAAAAAGTAGAACAGATGTTTGTGGGCACAGAAGTTGTGTTTGCAGTTAGGTTGAGAAAAGGCTTTTTGCTTTACTTTGTTGTCACTAATGTTACATCTACTGAAATCAAAGCTTCAGCACTGAAATGCAGTTGTAGTGATTTCTGCAGTTGTCTCTTGCTTCTTTACACTGTGGTGTATAGCCACAAGGGGCCGAATTAGAGATGTCGAGGCAGCTTTTCTGCGCTTAACTTCGCAATTAAGTTGTTTTAAAAGATTTCCCAATTAAAATGCAAGTAAATAAGCCACAATTAAAAGTAAAATGATGTGAAACTAAATCGATATTAATTTGGACAGTAGCAATTCTTTTAAATTTATTGTATAGATCTGCACACCTTGAGTTTTCAGACTAGCAAAACAATCATTGTCTTTTATATTCTGTGTGAACCGGACAGCACAATAGAAGGAGAAACTTTATTGTTATTACTGTCTTGGAGTTTCACAGTGGTTTGTGGCAAAGGAACACGGAACTGAGGACTCCTGACCTGACCTGCAGGTGCTGTGCAGAGGTGTTCTCCAAGGATGCCCAGCTAGCAGTGGTGTGCCTCTGGATTTTCTTACCTATGTCATTGCTTTCTGTTTGACTTCCCCAAGGTGGTCTTTTCATTTTTCTTTGCTTTCTGGAACTGGCAGCCTAGCTGGAAATGCCTGCACAATAAATCTGGAAGCAATCTGGAAATCTTGGTCATTTTCCAGAGTGCAAGGGGCATGGGGCTGAACAGAAATTCACCTGCCTTTGGTGCCCTCACTATGAGACTGTAGCTGAGACACAGAAAACCTTTCCTCCTGTGGGTAGCTGAGCCCAGAGAAGGCAGAAAAGAGAATGCAGAGATGGCAAAGAGGAGTGAGCCAAAGTGGAAGAGTGAGGATGCCTGGGGAGGTGAATTGGTGGGACCAGGAGTTTCTCTGCTTATCTTCCTCCCTCTCCCAAAACAAGCTGAGGATCCTGCTGCCCTTCTCTGCTGCCTCAAGTAAGGGAGTGGTGTTTTCCAGAAGTCTGATGCCAGAAGTCCCTGTGTTGAGTAAGGAGTGGTGTTTTCTACCTGCCTTGTGGGTCAGGGGTACATTCAGTTGCAGGATCAGCTGCTGCAGCTCCTTTGGTGGTGATAGAAAGCCTCTGTAAGGAGCTTCAGGAGTTTGGGCAAGTTGCCAAACTGTCTTTGGAGAGGCATTGAGAAAGGGGAAACCGTGATGCTCCACTTTATCTCTCTGCCAAAGCTGAATGGGATTTCATGAGACAAAGAAAGGGCACTTCACCACCTGCCGGGCTGCTTATCAAAGGCCTTCTACACACAGTGGAGGTGTGAGAACTTTTCAAAAGTGAGGACACAAATGTCCTCTAAAATTGAAAGTACTGGGCAATCTAGATAGAAAAGTCATTTACCAGATTCTCTGGTAATATCATATGCATTAGTGTGTATATAAATGTGTATATAGGTGTGTACAAGTATCTATGTACTTAAATATAATGTCCACAGATCGACTGATGTCACAGCTTCTCACCATGCTTATCTAGTCAGAAGCAACAGCAGAAATTGATGTGAAAACCAGACCAATATAATGCCTTTAAGACAACTCAAAATCTTGTATTTATACCTTGCATTTTGCACTTCACTTCTTCCTCTGTCTGTTTTGTCTTTTGTCATTTTGTCATGTCTCTATTCAGATGCCAAAGTCCTTAGGGAAGGCTGCATTTTCTTGGCAGTGTCACACAGTGCACTTTTGAAAGTTAATGACTACTATGAGAAATAAATATTCAGTGAAATGGCATTTTCATGATTGAAGCTTCTGTTACCAGTGATACCTATTATCAAACAGAGGGAAGTCTTAGGATTCTGGAGGTGCTCTCATAAGCCTTAGAAATGCACCCACAGAACCTGTGGGGAGGCACTTCTCTGCAAGGTAATCAGTCCCTTAGAAAATAAAAAAGAGGGGACTCTTCAGGGACAAACCTCTGTTGTTTGTGTGTTTACAGACCTGACACCTCAACTGAGTCTTTGGCCCTCACCAATATTTTACAAATGTCTCTGTATTTGACTTGTTTCATGTATTTAAGTGCATTTGAAGTGTAATATTTGTAATTTGAGAATTGTATTCAGTAACATGTCTCCAGTGGTTACTCCTGGTATCTGATACTGAAATATAGGAGATCAAGTACAGACACTGATTTTAGTACGTAATAACAGATATAGACTAATTGATTTATTTGTGGCAAAGCAATTGCACAGTTCTGTGGAACAAAACATGACCTGGGACAGTGTAACTGGTAGCACTGTATCTAACACCAAGTAAATGCAGGAATCTGTCAGTAGCCATAAGAAACTATTTTCATTTGGAAATACAAAATTACACCTGACACCTACCAGAGGTTCACTGCAGCTGAGCAAAGGAATACCTCTAATATAAAATAATAAACTTTTAATTCATTTAAGAGCAATCTTTTTGAATAGACCTATAAAATGACTTATCATCTTGCTGTCAATGCTGATAGAATATCTGTGTAAATGGCCATGGATCACTGAGTGTCATTTATAACCATTCTTAGACCACTATCTGGTGGCTTTTAGGGTTTATTTTCTGTTGAATCTTAAAAACAGCAGGAAGAGAAACAGTCCCTACAAACAATTGCTAAATCTTGTGGTATTCCTTTGATGGAAACAACTTCCAATGTTATGCACTGATAGGTTCTGGCCTTGTTGATTATTTGTTGAATTGGTTGAAAAGGCAACTTTTGTCATAACCTTTCTAATATTTTGTCATTTTCCATGGACAGGGGAAAAATATTTTCATTTTTTCCAGCAGTGGGGTTTTAGATCTAATCTGTAAGTGGGTAGGGTAATAAATACTGACTTTGTGTGACAATGGTGCTGTGACTGTGACACCAACACTTGCAGTGCTCCGTTGGATGTGACTTTCTCCCACAATGCGTAGCAGAGTCTCTGTTTTGTTTGGCTCATAACAGAGCTCTGAGAAATTGGGACCCCCAGTTAGTGGGGAGTGACTGATACCAGACCATATGCTCAGAAAGCAGCATGTGGTTGGACCAGGAGATGGCTGAACTGCAACTCCCACGAAATTCCAAGATGCTGTTTGGTGTCAGGTGGGAGAAAGGTCGAGAAAAGGACTGCAAAAGGGAATTTGGAATACAAAACGAACAAAGGAAAAAACTCCTGACTTGTGTGAGAAGAAAAGAAAGAATGTAGAAATAAGTATTTTGATGTAAAGGGTGAAAAAGTGGATAAGCAGTGTAAGTGAATTTCCAAAGCATATTAATAAGGATGACCAAGAAAATGAAAAGGAATCAATACAGTACATAGAAGTTAAAAAAGAAAATGAGGAGGGAGTGAATAGAAGGACAAAACTAAAAAGTGGAAATACACAACATGCAGGAGGGTTACAAAGAAGAAAGGATACATTCTGCTTGTGGATTAGAGGATTTGTGGTTAGAGTTGTTGGTATTTTTCTACTGAAGCTTTTTCATAAATTTATGAAAAATTGATGGTGCACTAAAGGTGATGGACTGTCATGGATTGGCACAAAAGTTGCTTTGACACACAGACTCCTTAAGAGGCCTCAGATATACAGTCTGTAGACAAACAAACTGTTCCTTAGTGTTTTTCCCAAGTGTTACAACAAAAACCTCACTCCAGCTCAAACTTGGGTTACTGGAACTCAAGGATACTCTAAAGCTCAAGTTTATTAAACATCTTGATCCTGCCTCAAGATGTAGGACATGGTCTGTACTTCGGAATCTATTCATATGTTTAATACTTTCACTGTTTGAGATCTGCCTACTGTGCACAGAAGAACACCTACAAACAAATGAGAGTCAACAATGACAACAGAAATCAGGACTAAAAGTGTGACACAACTTTCAGAGGTATTCAGTGAAATCATTAAGTAAATAATAACTTTTCAGGGGAGAAGTGGAACTGGTAAAAAATGATTCACAGTGCAGATGTTTTCAAGAGTCGGACATGTGGGTGTATCTCCCACATGTTGAATAGTGTTCAGGTTTGCTTTGCTTCCCATTCCCCTCTGCCCTGTCTTCACCAGGAGATAAGTGCAGTTTTCCAAGAGCAGCAGTGTATATATCTGAAAGTATGAATTTGGGTAATTCTATTCATACCAGAGTTGCAAGGGGAGCTTTTGATTTCACATGTTAATCTTGAGGGCCAGGTGCTGACTCAAGATTGTTTCAGTGCTAATCTCAATGTCTTCTGTTTTTTGACATCAAATCAGTGTTGTCAAGTTTCTGTATGATAGAAACTGAAGGGATTTGAGAAATAAGTAATTTCAACTTATTTTTAAAATATCAGTGAAAATCTCCCTGAGTATTTAGAGCCTCTGAAGACATCAAAATGACACATCTCAAGGAAAGTACAGTTAATCCCACAAGAACAGAACTAGATTTGAAATACCCTACATTTGGTTGTTGGACATTTAAATGCAGTAATTTGATGAGCCTGTGTTAAGCTTACTTGGACATCCTTATTCTTTCCAGGCCATTGGTTAGTCAACAGCACGATGTAATGAACTACTTACTAAAGCCAGTGCTGCCATTTTCCCCTGCCTTGGTTGTCTGGGCTTGTCCTAGAAATGTGCAGCCGTAATTCTGTGTTCAGTTACTGTTTCCCATGGTATAAATGGTGACTATACAGCGAACAATCACTGGATTAGACATGGTGCCTGCGTTTTTCTTATTTCAGTAGGAAGTCCAAGCCTTTCAGCACGTGCATCTTGTAGTATTTGGGAAAAACAACAGTAGGTGAGTATCCCAAGGGTGTGCCCCAGTCCATGGTGCTCTGGGTTCCCACTTGGCAGCTGTCAATCACTACTTGTGTTTCTGTGAGGTTGGCAGTTGAGATGGCCTGTTCCCTTCTGGAATAGGAGAGCTGTGGTCCCAAAGAGCCATAGGAAACAGTTCCAGGAAACGGACAACTGGGACAGATGACAGCAACAGAGGGGCTCAGAAATAAATGGTAAAATGAAGTGAGAACTGCCCTCTCCTTCAGCAGTCCTTAACCTGGAGCTCAGTGTGTACCACTGTATAAATCGTAGTCTAGGGTTACAGCTGGGATTGGGGTCAGGCTTTCTAGAAGGAGTAAACTGAGAAATGGGTAAGAATGACACAGAGAGGAGCTGCTAAAGTAGCCTGAGAACAGCTGGTGGGATGTTGTCCTTGGCATTAGGTAATCCAGGCATGTGGACGCATTCCTGATGTAGTCTTCAGTCAAGAGTTAAAGACAGGATTAAGGTGGAAGCTCTAAGAATGAAATGTCCTAATCATTAAGTAATGCTCAGAAGGAGCTCCCAAAGAAAACTGAGAGCTGCTATCAGTGTTTTGCCCCTATGCACTCCTTAGCCTGGATGCCAGGAGCACCCTATGGCATAAGTCTCAGCTTGAATTTAGAATTCCAGGAGAGAGAGTGGAGTGCAGTAAGCAGGGACAGGCACCTGTTGGGAGGTGTGCAGCACCGGCATGGTCCTCTGGGAGTGGGATCCCCACCACCTAAAAAGTAAAGTTGCCTCTGCAAAACAATAAACAAAAAAGTGTCTTGTTCTGACCTGTGTTCTGTTCTGTGTGTTGAGAAGGCTGTACCTGATGCAGGAAAGGGGAGTTCCCAATCTGTGTCTATTTGTCATTAAAATGTAGGAATGGCCACACACACAGGCATGCAAAGGATTGGAATCATCGTGGTTTAAACAGCAGCTACTAGCTGAGAATAATCTAAGCAAGTGAGGTTAGGGGAAAGGTATTGATTTTGTGTCACACAAATGTAGGTAGAACATCTAATCATTAAATAATGTTCCCAGGGCACTTCTCAGTGTGACTGGCTGAAAGAGGAGACCGCAACATATTTAATGATCTGTAGAACACAGCGTCCTTGAGGTCAATAATGTGTACTTAACCTTTAGGTTTTCCATGTTGTCTGCTTGTCCAGTTGGTTTATGAAGTGTATGCTAACATGATTGGGGATTTAAGGCAGTGATAACTTGATCTCTCAAATGTTCACTGCTGTTGCACGTGGATGTTGGACAAATCCATTGTGAATTCCGCTTTCCCTGGCACTGCCTGCAGCGACTGCTGTTACTCAGTCACAGCCTTGCGCTCTGAATGCAAGTTAATAGTGTTTAAATTGTGAACACCAGCATTGCTATCTTAATCCAGTTTTACTTTGCCTCCAAAATTTAAACTGAAAAGAACCTCTTCTAGCCTTCAGCTTTTATCAAAGGACTTGAGCTTATTTGGTGGCACAAATGATGATTAATTTATTTTTAAAAAGAAATCAAATAAGAAATAAAGGCAGAATTTCAGTTAGCAGCAAGCACACCTCAGTTAAGAGGAGATTAAAGATTTTTACAAAGTGATTTAGACACTGAAGTCTAATGCCACAATGAGAGTAAATGCCATAATTCTGTAGAGTTTTACTTCTCTGGGAAAGCTTTAGATCATTTTTACAGGAGAGCCACAGTTAAAATATCAATCTGGCAGTCAATAGACTGTGAGTTCTGTTTCCAGCTCTGCAAGAAGGTTCTGTGTGTGCGGCAAAAACTCAGTCTGTGATTCAACAAGAGCACTGAAGGATGTGCCTCCACTTAAGCAGCTGACAGTCACCTCCATTTGCATAGAATTACTGTATTGTTTGGGAAATGCCAGAGTTCTTGGCTGGCTAAGGGCTCATCAGTGGCATGGAACCGCAAATTTCACATGTGCATTTGCTTCTGAAGTAAACTATTCCAGCAAAAATTGTCTTATTTTCCCAGCTCCAAGTGGTGGGGCAGAACAGGAAGTAATGACAATGTTATCGAAATTTGTCCTGTTATCTAAAATATTCTATACAAGCATTATGCTCCCCCTCATTTCTTAATTGGAGCATTGTCTCCCTGGATTGCTTTCTGAAAGGTTTGCATCAAAGTAATTAAAATTTTAAGGATATTTCAGAACACAGATCAAATTAGTATGATCTTGTTTTTCTATTTATTTCCTTTTTATTTTCTTTATATTTGTGAGTCATTTATTACTTATGTTTATTAGTAACTATTAGATTTTTTTCCAAACAAAATCTGCAGTGTAATTTGAGTGCTTGATAACTTGCTGGAAATGAGGTTATGCTCCTATGAAAACTTTTGCTTGAAGCAATGACTGTTTCCATATGAGTAGTTCTATCAATTTATTCTTGTATACCAACATTTGAAGGATAGATCTGCAATGTTATCTTGTATGTACATGATACTGAGTCTTTCAGAGGAATTTCTCTCACAGGAAGACAATACTTTCCCTCAGTGACCTTTCCCCCTACAAGTAATCTGTCACTGTATAATTAAATGGGAAAGTAAATAATGTTATTATTTCTGAGCATGGACACAGTGCACACAGTAACAAATCGGATTCAAAGAATAGCTGATGAGGGGATTTGTGGAGATCCTTGATGCAAAGTTTTAAGTGCAGTACAAGCAGATACCTACTCTAAATTGGCTGCCACTGTAATTAAAAGTATAAATGTTTCAAGCTGAACACATTCTATTAGTCAGATTTTAGGAAACAAAAATTTAATTTATTCACATTCGATATGGTCTGTAAATGCCACCATTATATGCTTTCCTCTGGCCTTTGATTAGCTATGGATTAATAAAACTTTTATACCTTCTTTGTCAGCCTCATTTTGAACTCTGTTTTTGCATACTGTTACTATTAAATAAATGAATTAGTGTCCAGAAATGTGTCATGCATATTACCTAGCAGCAGGAAGCATAATACAGTGGTCAGCTCCCCAGGAGCATTATAAATCCTAACACGCTCGGTAACCTGCTCATGTGGACCTATTAAAAGCTTGATGATTTAGTGAAGCAGTATTTGTGCTTAACAATGGAATTTTAGTTAATTCAAAACAAAGTAAATCATTTCCAATTACGGTATTTGAATATTCACAGTAGCTACACAAGGATGTGCAATGCTGCCATGAAAAAAAAAGAAAAGGCATTATAAAGGTTGACTGGAGTTTAGTGTTTCGAGTGGCTGTGGTACCTCAGCCTCAAATGAACACCACTGTTTGTAAAACATATTTATTTGACATGGCTGCTTCATGGGAGAGATTAAGAAGCTATAGCTTAGAATGGGCAAAAGTCTTTCCAGAGACTGTGAAGACTTCATTGAGCAGAAAGGCTCCTGAGGGTGAGGCACCGACAGGAACAGGAGAGCCACCCAGCCAAAGGAATATTCAAGTGAGATTTGGGATCAATTCAATGGCACTTTTTGTACCTGTGCCTACACACACCTCAGCAGGGCTTGCAGGAATATAAAGCTGCAGGTCTTGGAGAAAGTGAGTGAGAGCATCTGCCAAATTAGCCTGGGACTCTGTCGCAGGAAGATGAGGGATTGATGGGGAGGGTCAAGTTTCATGAAATGTCTTAGCAGCTTCTGTCACGTGTAGCCAATGGGCTATGTGTGTATACACCGAGACGCACACAGTGTTATTTACAGTGTGTGGAAGATCAGACTGTTCCTTCTGAAAACGGGTCAGTGTTTTCCAAATCCGTGTTTTCAACCCAGACTTAGAGGTGTGGCTATGCCTTAAAATGCTGATATGCTTCAAGAAAGGCACTGGGTTCCTAAGTCCACTAAAACTCCTTCGATTTCAGTAGGAATTAGGGTCTCAATTGCTTTCCTCAAATCCCACTTTGGCTTTTATTTACAATCATGAACTATTCTGTCTGCATATCCATCAGATTGGCAACTGCCAGTCATGCAGTCTAGGCTTTGAGGTACTTTCTAAAACAAGACTTCTAAGTTCTGTAGAGCAGTTTAAACCAAGTGTGACAATCAGGCTGTCGTGAAGCTCTGAAACCCAAAGCATGTGCCACTGTTGTGCACTGAAAATAGAGTGAGGCTGACAACTCTCCAAGTATGACAATTGCTTCATATCTGTGGCATTGTTTTAAAAATGCTACAGAGTCCCAATGTATAGACTGTAATGGAGTTTGTTACAGTTTTTCTTGTAGATTAACCCCTTAATTCTGGTTACAGCTTTTGAGTAATGCTGTATGCATTTTAGCTCCCTTGTGATCAATTGGTTACATTAAGTGGTTAGAGTTTAGTATTCTTATGAGGAGAATAAGAAAACTTGGGGGGGGGGGGGGTGGCAGCTTATGAAACATAATTTCTTAAGGCCTGTAGAATGTAGCCAAATAAACATCACATGAAAGCACAGAACTGCATGAAGAGGCCTTATTAACTCTGTCTCTGCTCAGCTGACTCGCACTGTATGGTGTAGACAGAACATGGGGGAATAGGTGAAGTGCCAACCTCCAGGCAGCTTTTATACCTTAATTTATTCCCATTACTTAAAAAAATTATTCTGATGTTTTCCTTCATGAGTGACATTTGCTATCTTCAGATATAGCTATATAAACCTGTTGCTGTTAATTGGGATTATATTATTCCTACAAGTGTCTGTCTGACTCTTGCAATTTTCAGGCCTCGATTCCATTAATAATCATAAAAATATCAGCATTTGCTCCTTGTGGTTTATCGGTCTCAGCAAAATGACTTCCGTTTGAAGATGATGACAGTCATGTGGTATCATCCACTTATTAAGAAGTCCTGAGGGGAGAGGCTCGGGAATGGATGCATCCTTAAAACCAGTGTGTTCCTGCTGAAGTCTGAAATACAAAGTATCACCCAGTATCCTCAGAAGCGTTTCTTTGTTCATTTTGGCTGTTACATTACCCGATACGACCACGTGCTGCAGGGCAAATTAACAATCCTAGAGCCGCAGAACTAGATCCGTGGAAGGTGATGCCTGATTTAGAGGAATAAATCAGGACAGTAAGGAATGACCAGAGGGATGCTATAGATTATAAAAACTGAGGTGATTTTCAGTCGTTTAAAAACCTGTTCAAATACCACGGGAAAGTTCTGTGCAAGTTCCTTCTTTGTTGTTGGTGTCCCAAAGATAAGGACTGGCACCTGATGCTCAGGGTACTCAAGGGACTGCTGGCTGCATTTGCAAGTAATTGTCAGCATTTGTGAAAATTGCTGTGGGGGTGTGACCTCACAGGCATTCAGAAGAGTAAGTTGGTCTTAATTAGCATTCAAAACAAATTCCAGGAGATTTATAAAAGTCTTTTTCCTCCATTCTTCCTACCCACTTAATTTTTTTTTTTTAACTTTTCTCTACCCTGAACCCATCCTCTTAAGCAGCGGCAATGACTTGGAACAGTCTCTGTTTAGAGAAGGTGATAAGGGGAAAGAAAGGAGATGGCACTAATGTATGCTCACTTTTATGGGATACACCTGGTGGGAGACTCCTTGGGTTTGCGTGGCAAGTGTGGGTCTGGAGGCAGCTTGGAGTCAAGTGCTGCTTAACAGGAGCTTGCCAGCCCCTCTGGAGACAGCGTCTGTCTGACACGCAGGAAGGGCGTGGGCCAGGAGGAAAACATACTCGGCTCAGGGGGAACCACTTAACATCTAGAAGGGAATGTTTGTATGGATACAGTCCTCATGGCCAAGGAGAGATTTCCTCTGTGAGAACTTTGAGGCCTTGATCGGAGGCAGAGGGTGAGTAGCTTCGTTTTGGAATTAAGACTCAAACTCTGGTGTGTATGTGAGACTGAGTCTATGCCTGGGTGGTCATTAAGCAATTGTATGGGACCACGTTGTGCTCAAAGTCGCCTAAAATCTGTTGGTACTGCCAGAAATTCTGAGAGCTCCTGGAATGTTTATGAAGTAATGGTCTTTTATTCCTTTATACATGTGGCCTGTAGTGCTGCATGCTTTCTGCAGTGCGTTCTTATTTCCTCTGATTACATCCACAGACCATAAGGAAAGGGAGAAAAAGAGTAACCAATATTGGAGCGGTGAGGGGAAATCTTTGTTGTGACTCTAACAAGAATTACTTACTGTGTGTAGCTCTATTTTCCGTTTTTAAGTGTTATATTTATGGACCAGTCTTAATCAGTTCTCAGCACTCATCATCAGTAACATAAGTTGATGTGAATGTTAAAATTCAAATAAGTTTTAAAGCTTCTGTTGAAGTTTGTTTGGTCCTTCAAAACATGAAATTAACTGGCCTGAAAGCTGCTGAAGAATGTGCAGGATGCTTTGCAGGAATATGTATGACCCTTTTTCATTTTAATGAAACTTTACTAACATATGGTTGAAGGAAACAAACACAAATAGGTTCACCCTGGCCAAATGCATTAAATCAAATATAGCAAGTGTGCTCATTATCCATTCATTGTTGTTTCAGTGTTACCCTTGATTGCCTAAGAAATCTTACAAATTAGAAAATCCATCAGTTACTGCAAAACATGAATAACACATATAAACAAGAATACAGAATGTATTTCAATCCTTTAATTTCTTGCTCTTGTGAGAGCAAAGCTAAAACGGCTCAGTATAAAAATCAAATAAAGTAAATTGCAGTTTAGTTAAAATATGGTCAATGTGCTCTCAGGGTATATAGGATTTTGGAGCCCAAGTTTAGTGATAAAGTTCAATGACAAAGGCTTTTAGGGTTTCTAACTACTAAAGCAACAACTTTGTCTCTATATAATACCTGTTATTAAGCCAATATTAAGTTTGTTCTACTGTACTGGATTTTTAAAGAATATTGATGACAAGGCTTTGCACTAGCAGTATTTATTCTGGCCTACATATCAATACATCCACACCACTCCAGGCATATGCAGGATCTTTCCATAGAAAGCATAAAACTAAGAGCAGGAATCTGGTCTAAACATCTTCTCATATATTCTGGCAACTTTGACAGAACTGTGGAAATGGCGATCCTCCCAAAATGCCAATGCAGAGATCCAGCCGTCGTGATTGTGGAGACGGGACTCTGAAATTAAATAGACTCCCTTCCTCTAAACTTTCAGAAGTGTTCTTTTTATAAGTGTGTAAACGCTAAAACCTTTTTAAAAGTCTTATAAGTTAATAAGCTGCCCTACCTGCAGGGCTCTTTGATGTCAAATCACTGTGCACGCTGAAGATCTTGTCCAGCTCATTCATCAAACAGGTCTTTCGATAACTGAACAATCTGAGGACACCTTTCACTTCACAAAAAAAGGAGATGTGCTCTATCTTTAGCAGGAATTGGCTTCAGAAACTCTGGAAATTTCCCATTGTTCATAGTTGTATGACAGATCTGTCAACAGGATGCAATGGGACAAACTGCAGTTTATTTGCAGAACTAGTTAATAAGTTGCTTACATATGCCAACAAAGCTAATAAGCTTCAATTCTGCTTTGCATTTGGTTAAACTCAGTGATGCACATTTCTACACCCACCTGTGAAATTTGCGTGGCCTTTATCTCTGACTTGTGTTTAAGAAAATGAGAGATGTCCACACTTAGTACTCTCCAAACTGAGTTTGTTTAGACCCACTTTTCACTGAATATAAATTTTTTTCTTCATAATACCTTATGTCTATCCAGGTATGTCTTTGTGCATGTGGATGAGCAATTTGTTCCCAATAGTATAAGAAACATCTGTAAAAAGGACATATTTCATGGAGAGTGGCAGCATGCCAGGAATATGCCCCAACTCCTGCTCTCAAGGACACGAGTTTGTGCCTCAGCTCAGACACAGTGTGCAGGGAATGAAAGTGTAACCCCAGTTTAATGGGTATTTACAAGATCCCTGTTCTCTCCAGTGTGGTGTAATGAGTACCCAATGTGCAGTTTGTATCACTGTTAAAGGAGCTCTGGTGGAAACATCAAATGAAACAAACATGCTAAAATATTGTAATCTATTCCACAGGGTGCTGTTCTTCAAGGGTTTGGTGATTAGGGGTTTTGTTTTCATGCAGCAAATGTTACTTATTCACACAAGTCCTGCAGAGAGATTGAGGGACTTACACAGGGTGTGTTTGCTCAGGAGATGGGGCTGCAGCAGCGTTGTGTCTTCCATGAAGAGACCCATCACTGAAGAGCGTTGGGAACCTCTTCAGGTTTGTATCCTCAATCTGCTGTTGATTATGTGTGTAAATAGGTGTTCTGCAGAGTGGTTGACTTAATTCAGTCGATTTGCTTGATAATTAGACCTGACAAATAAGACATCAATGCAAATCATGAGGATAAAAATATCTGGGACTTGGTTTACGTGATTGCCCCAAACCCTCCTTAGTGGTAGCCATACCACATGTACAAAACAGTATTCACAGCTGATTTTGCAAACACACAAGTTAACACATCATAAGAGATGGGGGAAAAGGCTTTAAAATTATTTCTAGTAAAGAACTAGTGCAGACATTGCAGTTCCTTCTTAGTTTAGACCTTGTGGGTTTCCAGTGTCTTTCCATGGTGGAATGTGGGCTGAACAGTGATGCAATGGGTGGAATGAAGTCTGGCACTGAGCTTAGGAATGGGGCTGGATGCAAGCCCTGCAGCTTTCTTGGCTGGCTTCTGCTCCTGTCCAGAACTGGATGAATGCTTTTCTAAAGTTTGAACGGCTGCAGTAAGTTGCTCTTGGATGTGTTGTTGCTGGTTTTTTTTTTCCCGAGTGGCTAATCAAAGAAACAAAAAATTAAATACTTTGAAGAAAACATTTGATGTGAAGTTGGAGATATTTTGTGTGAGAAAAATTCAAATCACAATGAACAGAAACTTGTTTTCACTGTTGAGTTTTTTTCCTTAAATGTATCTCTTCTCAGGTGTGTTCCATTTCATACAGTGAAGAGAACTGAAAAAAATGGTAACTGGATTTTTTTTGTGGGTTTTTTTCCTTCTTCCCTCTTTCCTTTTTCTTCTTTGAAGGTGTAATGTCTCTGCAGTTAGGAAAATGGCCTGCTGTCAGGAGATAATTTATCAGACAGTGAAGAAAATCCTGAAGTGTTTGAGGATAAATTTCTTTAATTTCAAAATATTTTGAAAGGGTTCAGCTGGGAAAAGGGGGTGGAAGAAATGGGAGGAAAAGAAGTTGTATACATCTTTTATGCTTAGGCGCAAGATTGAGATGAGAGAAGTGGTAAAGTTTGGTACAAAAAGAAGAGGAAAATCTTTAAATAAACTCAAATAGAATAGAATTAATTTAAAACAAACTGAAATATAAATACTTTTTAATTGGGAAAAGTAATCTGAGAATTTTTTAATGTTTTGTCCATAGACTCTGGTTTTTCAATAGAGGGAGTTTTTATTTTCCCCTTTTTGGTAATGGATTGATGCAATCTTTTTTGAGTTAGGAACACTATTTACATTTACAGTTTGAACTGAGATTCAGGAAATCGAAATGACTTGGCAGTGATGTCAAAAGCATCCCAGCAGAGCTAAGAACAGATCCCTTACCTGCATCCTGGATTTGTGCTATTCCTAGCTGGCATTCCTTGGAAAGAGATCTTTCCTGGTCATAGCTGGTGAATCCCAGTCACTCCCTTTCTTTACGTGGCTGGGGGTGGAAGGCTGGGCTGTGTGTGACAGTAACACATTGTGCTGTGTGACAGCATTTGTCACCTCCCAGGGATGTGCCAGCCTGCTCATCCTCAGCATCTTACCTTGGTTTGAGGTCTGCATCCTCTGGGGCGACTTTAAAGAGCTTAATGTGTACGTGGTGAATTTGGGTATTTGTCAGGAAATACACAGCATTTTTCAGAGGGATCACCTGTACTTTTAGGATGGTCAGTGTCAGCAACTGATGGAGCTGTGCTAGAATGCCAAATCTTTGATTCCAGAGCTATTTCAAATTTTGCTCAGCTTCTAATTTCAGGGCATTATTTTTGTTTAGACATTCCCTCAGCCTGGTATATCACTGCCCAGAGTTGCAGCTTGGCTTGCTTCTTTTACTAGTGCGCCTTCTTAAATGTCTGGAAACAATGTTTGCTTAGGAGTAACTGCAGTTCTCCTTATATATAATTTTTCCTTTGCTTTTGCTTATTAATAAATGCCTTTTGTCACTATTTCAAAGCAAAAATGAAGTTAAAAAGGAAAAATTTTCTCTTGATCTAGAGAAAGTAAGAACACTGTTCTAGTGTCAATTGTCAGAGTGTAAAAATCATTAGTCAGGAATACAATTCTGAGAGACAATGTCCTCAGTATTGTCACTAATATAAAATCAGATTATCTATTAAAAGTGTAAATTTGTGTCTTGTAGACTTAAAACTGCTGGATACTGCAACAAAAATCGTGTGTGTTAGTTTTTATTATTAACTCTAGCTTTGAATTAGAATTCCCTCTATTACAGCTTGGAGCTAAACTCTGTTTACAAAACAGTATTTACACTTGACTAATTTTGCAGATCAAACTAATTAAATCAATTAAACTGGTGATTAACCAAATGAAGGCTGATTGCAAAAATTAGTGGGTTTATTTTGGAGGACTGGAAGTAAGCTAATTACTGCAGTGATTACTTGAACCTGGAGTACTCTAAATGTGGTATAAATTGAAACCTCATAGTGAATTAGACTGGGAATTCATTACAGTTTAAAGCACTGTTAATACTATTCAGGCTGCTACTCCTGTGGGAAAATTTCACTCAGTATTTTGTATACTGATAAACAATCATTTAGTCTGTGTCCTTTTAAATAACACCAAGCAATTTCACACAGTATTTTTTTCTTGGAGCCGAGTCACAAGTCTGGTGTTATGAAAATGAAGTTACTAAAATTGTCAATCATATTCCTATGCTGTGCATGATGGGAAATGTAGTCCAACCAAGTCTCCCTCCATCACCGTGAAACCAAGTGTTCTATTCTGGCCTCACATGGTTGCCACAGCATTTTTGGTGTTGGTGTCCTACCCTGTGTTTGCCATCGCCAGCTGTTGACTTGGTGCACAGAAGAAATGGGGGTTTGGTTCACTTGCCCTGCTCATCACTTAACTGTTGGCACAGAACAAAATGGTTTGTACTAATCCTAATTTGCTGCATTTCACGCTTGTACTTGGAAATGTGGTGCTGTAGAAGGATTTTAGAAAATGAAACAGATCTGTGAGATTACTCGCTCATTTTGTTTGCCAATGCAAGCTATTCCCTGTAGGATACTTCCCAGGCTATTTCATTCCTCCTTGCTTCGCCAATTAACAACGGAATATAAATGTCTACTAAAAAAGACCTATATTATAGAGTTCCTTCAAGCACATCTCCTTGCAAGGGGGTTAATGAAATTGCACAGAATTAAAATAGAAAGACCTCAAAGAGCTGGAATATTGTGTAGTTTGTGGTTATTGCTTATTACACTTATGACTATTGTAAACATGCTTTGTTTTAAGCTTGTTCTGTAAGATCTTTCATTACATCCCTCATCCAGGGAGGGGTTCAGTTTCAGTCCTCATTGCTCCGGTGAATGCAGACACTTGAGAGTTATGCTGTATTAACAGGCTTTTATTCTGTATGTTTTTGCAGGTTTGGATTATTTTCTCATGCATATGAACACACTTGTTTAAAAACAAATTTCTGTAAACCAAAATACGGAACTCACTCCTTCATTTTATTGTCCTGTAAGCTATGTCCTACTCTAAGCAAAGCCATATATAGGCCTTGTGCAGCATTCCCTTCTGAAACTGTTTGCTGGGGATAAGGAAATAGCTACTTTAAAAAAAAAAGAATTAATTAGAAGCATCACCATTTTCCCCTGTAGTTGTTTAATTGGGAATTGTTCATTTTACTTCTTATATTGCCAGGTGCATTTTATTAAGGGGAACTTCAGACATACAAGGAAAGAATTTAAATCTAGAGATGGTAAAAGCTGCCAATGAAGCCATTTTACTGGGCAAGTAATCTGAACTGAGATTACTTATGGGAATGGCTGAGGGAAAGGTGATGATCAGCCATGGGATGGGACAGGAAACTTGGTGGGCCATTGCAAAGGCTCAGCACGAGCCAGTAGTGACGGAAGGCACCAGTGGGAAGCATTTCGGCTATTTCTGAGTAGATCTGGAGTGTGAGGGCTGCAGATGTTGCCCTCTGTGTGCACTAAGCACCAGAGGAGGTTTCCCCGTGTGAAGGCAGGGCCTGGCTTTACAAGGAGTGCAGTGCTTGGCATTTCGTTATCAGACAGCTGTGTGAAATGAGAGAGTAGTGAAGGGATGCAAACCCCGCAGGGAGAGAACTGCCACCTTCGGTGAAAGGGGTGAGGTGTGTGAACTCTAACAAAAGGCCGGTGTTCTCTGGGATGTGCTCACAAATATTTAGCAGCTCTTAGCTCTGGGAAAGAATAGCGCGTGTTCAGTGTTGTACTTGAGCAGAGTGCGATAGCAGAGCATGTCAAACCAAAGAAAAGGGAATACCCAGGAAGGCTCCCTGAGCCAAGCGCCTCCTGGGCAGCGCTGGGAGGGGTGGGCAGGCAGCTCCAGCCTTCCTGCTGGTGGGATGAGGGAATTCGGGGCCTCTGCTGCTCCCCCATGCTCTTCTCAAGTGTTGGAAAGCAGCTGGTGGCAAAAGTACTGAAAGGACACAGGAAGGTGGGGGTTTCACTATGACATATCGGTTTTAGGGTTTTATCTGAGTGTGTCCAAGTAAACTTTCTAAAAAAAGATGTAGGAATACCAAGATGACCTATATCACTATGTATAGACAGTTTAGAAAGAAAATTACATTCTGTTGCAGGGTACCCACTTCTTGAGCAGATTTCTACTGCCATAGGAATCACCTTCTCCAAAAAACATAGGCAGATATTCAAGTTTGTATGTGAAAGTCACATGAAAAATAAGCCTGGGTTTTTTTGCTCTTATTTTTTAGCAAATATATAATCTTCGATAACTGTCTTTGCAATCTACAAATTTTCTTTCTTATAAAGAGGTTTGTTTGTAATGGAATTAAAAATATAGAAATGCAGATTATTAGCTGAATGCTTTAATTGAGGAAGCCTTATATGTGAAGTACAAGGAAATGCCAATGCTTGATTGAACACTGTACCAAAATAAAGCATTTTCTCATACTCTGAGCTCATTTAAAATTCCTTATAAAGCTCATTAAAGCAAAGCAATCTACATGGTAGTTTGTTTTTATAAACTAAGCCAATGTAACTTGTCATTATTTGAATAGATACAAGTGACTATCACATTTTTATTTGCTGATACAGCTCTTTGTGAGTTAAATTCCACAGTATAAATCTGAAGCAAGTTTGCCAGTTTTGGGTAGGTTAGACTGCAATAAGTTTGCTCTGCAATGTCCATTTTCAACTATTCTCCATTATTTAATGTTAGAGCAGAAAGTGAATCTCTTCCTGGCAGCTTCAAATGTTTATTATTCATTTATATTGTGTTACCACCTGGAGTGCTCATCTAGGTTGTATATATGTGGGATTTCCACAAGAGCTTAGGAGACAAGTATGTGAAAAGAGAGGAAGCTGAAGGAAAGCATTCATTAACCAACATGACAAAGGTCTATAAAGTAGCTCCAGTAACCCTGTCTAGAGTAAAATTGGTTAAGAAAGAGGTGTGTGCACTCTTAATAAATTCATCATGTAAAAAATGCATTATTTTCTCAAGGAGATAGCAATATTATTCAAAACGTGCTAAAGTGGGCAGGATATCCCAGGAGTAATTGTGAATTATTAGGTCATAGGGACCTCATTGCAAACTATTTGCAAAACTTAATTGGTGTAATAAATAAAATATGCATGCAAATTAGACTACTTTCTGAATTAAAGGAATCTGTTATCCAGCATTGCAAAGATTCATCCTAATTTAATAGCTTTTATATACAGTTTGAGATAGCAATGTTTTATATTTGTCCTGAAAAAAACAGATGGTATTTAACTAAGCCTGAACCAGCCAACTACTGGCATCTGAGAAATGTCAGTGTGTAATGCAGGGTATCACTGGCAGGGTGACACCGGACTCCAGTGGGAGTGTAACAGTATCTTATTTAATTTAGTACACAGAACAAAGTGGCTAAGCAAGGTGACAAAATGAACAGTCCTATTTGCTTTATTCTGTCTAAAAAGACTCCTCCAGTGCTGAGGCTAAAAATATTAGTAGCTTTGAAAGTTCTGTTTGAAGCCCTGTTATTTATTGATTTATTTTCTATTCATCTTAGAATTCTAGTAGCAGAAAGAAGAGCGCTAATGAGTGTAGCTGATTTCATTACCCTAGATATAAAATAGGGACTATGTAGTCATGGTAGTCATGTAATGACTTTGTATCCTAAAGCAAAATCTGAAAGAATCAAAGTGAAGAATCTCTTAGAATAAATATAAATAGATGGCTATGAAGAAGCAGTTAACATTCTCTGTCTAATATCATTTCTCGAGTCAATAACACTGTCTTGTCATCAACCCCAAATCAAGTATTGCATCTGCTTTTTTAAAGCAGTTGATTGAATGAATACAAATGTCTTGCTGTTGTCACTTGGGATAGCACTTCATATATCCCATTTTCTAGCCTCTAATTATTCCATTTGTAGACATGAATGCCATTTAGATGTAAGCTAATTCAGCATGGTAACTCAATTAGATTTGTACTGACTAGGATTTATGAAACATCAATGGATTCTTGGTGAGACCAATGGGACTACCAGTTATTTATCCCTAAGTCTTACTAATACTGCCTCTCAGGAGCTCAATTAAACACGCCAGTGATGAGAATATTTTGTAAGAGTAGTCTTACACAATTAGACTAAGATTTTTGTAAAGCATATCACATGTAAGGCAGGGCATCATGTATTATGCAATACAAAGTTCTCATCTGACTAGTTCATGATGTTGAAGGGTAAAAGAAATTCCCATCCTTGCATTGTTGATGTAATTATAAAAAACAAAACTCAAATTGAGTTCATAGAAAGTATGATGAAAATTCTGCTTTGCTGATTGAAAAAGTAAAAATCAAACTATATTTATAAAATATTATCTGCATCTTGCAGGTCACAAACAGCTTTCTCTACTAATGTTGGCCCCCTTGGAAACCATGAGTTCCTTGTGTGGATTTAGAGTTCTCGTTGTACTTGATCCTGGCATCATTTTTCTGTTCCAGTTTTGAGAAATAAATTAAATGTTGGGAATGCTTACTAAAATTCTGGTTTTTAAACAATGGAAAGACACTCCGTGAATAAACCTGCATTTATTGTCATTAGGTGTTTAAACTATTAGATCTTAACAATACAGTACTGAGGAAATAGTCATTAGTAGAAACTGAATTATCATTATCAGACAGTATCAGAGTCTGCAGTGAGCAAAAAGACTGTTGTACAGTATTATTTTATTCTTGCTAAGGACCCAAATTCTGGCAGAAGAGGTGTTTGGGACACACCGTGCTTTCCACACTGTTCTGTAGGGTGAGAAGCGAACTGCTGCAAGATTGGGATTTCATGTCACTAAGTGGGAGGAATGAGCAGTGGCATCTGAAATTGGTGTATTGGGGGTTAAAAGTCTTGGCAGCTTTGCATAGAGGGGACTGTAGCTCTTGTAAATGCAGACTGAAAAACTTGATCAGCCAGCTGTGCTGCACAGCTATGGACACCAGCAGGCTAAAGGTAGGCTTGTGCATGGCCAAAATACAGATTTGTGCTGTATTTGACTGGTGTCATGGCTTAGCCCCGGCAGGCAGCCTGGCACCCACAGCCACTGCACCCCCAGTAGGGTGGGGGAGTCAATTGGAAGGACAAAAGTGAGAGAATTTGTGGGTTGAGGTAAAGGCAATTTAATAGATTAAGCAAAAGCTGCCCAACGAAGCAACACAAAGGAAAGAATCCATTCACTACTTCCTGTCAGCAGGCACATTTGGCTGTTTCCAGGCAAGCAGGGTACCCTCACATGTAGCTGTTACTTGGGAACGCAGGTGCCATCACTCTGAATGTCCACCCTGCCTCCTTCTTTGCCCCTGTTTTGCTGCTGAGCATGATGTACAGTATGGAACATCCCTTCGGTCAGCTGGCCTGGCTGTGTCCCCTCCCAGCCTCTTGCCCACCCCCAGCCTCCTCACTGCAGGGGCAGAGTGAGAAAAGGAGGAAGCCCGGACACTGTGTAAGCTCTACTCAGCAGTAGCTAAAACATCTGTGTGACATCAGCACTGTGTGGTGACAAATCCAAAGCACAGCACCATGCAGGTTGCAGTGAAGTAAATTAACTCTCTGTTCCAGACAAAACCAGTCCACCTGGGATTTGGGGGTATGGCTGGTGCTGTCTGGCATTGTTAGAGTCCCTTTGCATTGCCTCTTGCTTATAGCTGAGAAATGTGATAGAGGAAATGACTGGCAGTGTTGCTGCCCAGTTTACCTTAAAAATATTCTCTCGACTTCCACCTAAAAGTAGAACAATGTTAACTTCAGATCTTTATTAAGCTTCTGCATCTCTACTGAATGCATTCAGCTTTTGCTGGACACTGCAGGAAAACCAGCACAGGGATTTTTGCCTAAATATTTTCTTTCTAGTAGGTAATTTACATATTCTTCCTGCAGATTAGACATTGACTAATGAATGTGCATTGATATGGCCCAAGTATCTCCAAAAGCACCTCTGTGTCTTAAAACACTAAACAACCTGGGCAGCAAGCTCAGTCTGATGAACCGTAGGCTTTTGCAGGTGTAAGTGTCAAGGGTAATGAAGCAATTTTTAGGCATTTCAGTATACATCATATTAGGAATGGATAGGTCACACTAACCTATTAGCTATGAAATCATATTGAACTCTGTGAGCTAAAATGCTGTCTCACGTCTTCAGACTATTTTGTCCATATGTTAAATTTGAGTCTGCATATTCCTAAAAGAGCTGTGCACAAATTTTCAGGTATGGTTGTTCCCTCACATTGTCTTCTGCTTTTTATGGTACTACCAAATTTGAGAAGCTGTACAAGGGAAATGTATTAGGGGACACTCAGACTCAAGCTGATTTCCTGTGCCAGGAACTCTTAGGCTCCCTGACTCAGAGCCCTTGCTCCCACATTGGTCAGAATGCTGTAGCTGCTGATGGCTTGCAAGGTGGCTGAGGCCACTTTCCTCTAGGAAATATTGACAGCCTGCGGGACTGAATGTTAATGTCAGCTTAACTGATATGGTGGCTGCTGAAAAATGAACATATAAAAAACTTCTTTTATATGGAATGACTTCCTGGGAGAGTGGTGTTTGAAGGGGCTGATTGTGGAAGTGGCATTGTTTGGATGCTGATTTTCTGTACCATGTGCCATTTCTTTCATTAGGTTTACAATAACGTGATTATCCTACTCTGTCACACTGCAGTTCATACTGTTAACACTCCACTTGTGTTCCTCAGTGCTAGTAAGATTCTGTATTTTCTACTAGTTCTGAAAGCTATGCAGGTTTGTGCCTAAAACCAGCTGGTTAGAGACTCCTTCAATTTAAAAACCATTCTGCTACTCAAATATTTTCAGCCTATAATTCTTACTGAATTGTTGTTTAAAAGCAGTATAATAAAATAATAATTCACTTGCCAAATAGTTTTTAGAGGATCCTATCTGCTGTCTTAATTCTTGTTGTTGCTTTCATATAGGATCAGACCAGTATCTTCTCACACTGGGAGAACTCATCATGGCTCCACATCTAAGAATAAATTCATGATGAAATTAATAATAGATTTCAGTTACAGTAATTTTTGCGCAAAATAATTACTAATCTTAGTACAGGGTAGTAAAAATCTTCTAGTAAATGTTCAGTGTGTTGGGAGATATTTTTATGAAAACTTTTTTCCAAAAACTGTGTTCTTTTTAATGGAGAAGAGACCTCCAATTAAAAAACAGACAAAACAAAAAAACCCCATAAAACCAAACCAAACAAACCTTGTCAAAATTGAATACTTGCATCTTTTATTTTATTTTAAAGTATTTATTTATTTTAAAGTGTTTCTTTTAAAGTATTTTCTTTCATGTAAATAAAATTAGCTGGAGAACAAAGAGCCAGTTGACATTCTTTTTTACACTTTAAGCCAAAACTTTCCAAAAAATCCCAGGAATATTTGAAAACATATGTATTTTGAGTTGAGGAGGGGAATGCTGGTGAGTCTCCACAAAATCACCTCAGTCTTTTTTTTGTTGGCAAACTCAGCAAAGAGGCTGGGCTTGGGCTTGGGACCCGAGCTGTGGTGCACAGATCAGTTCTGGATTTACAGGTGCACCTTGTGCCTGTGCTTTCTGTCACAGGGAGCACTGAGCCACTGCAGCCCACAGCAGTGCAAGATGGGAGCTGCTTGGAATTTTGCTTTGTCTTCAACTCAAGAGGTTCACTTTCTGAGGGAGCACAAAGAGAAGAGAAAAGGAACAGTCACCAAGCAATCCTTGGCCCTCTTTTTGTCCTGTTCACAAGGAAGCTTTTGGTACCCAGCCCCCCCCTCAGTCCCTTCCTTCAATTCCAACTTACTCCTCATCCTTTTCACTTCCATGTCTAATGGGAGTCATCTCTATCCTTCTATTCAGCACCTATGATTTTATCTACTTAGAGAGCTGAAAGCCTCATTTAAACACTCTTAATTCCTCTGAATCCTCAAAACTGACCTGTTAGTAGTTATTCAGTCTTACTGATGGATTTGTAGATGTAGTGCACAGGCACATACACAACCACAGCTTTTGCATAAAACTGAACTCATTCTAGAATCAGGACTGGGATACCTGAAGAAGACATGTAGCTTGTCTTCTCTCCTAAGTCTGGATCACAGCTACAGAAGTCATTCCTGACTGGTTTTTGTCTACACTGTTCTTAAACCTAGATAATTAAGATGCACAACATATTCCAGTGCTAATGCTAATATTTAATTTTCCTGCTGAAGTACATGACTAGTTTTTCTTATTACCATCATCATGGATGTGGGGAAAAATAATTTTCTTAGTAGCAGGCTTTATTCCTCTCCTGCGAGAAACCTCTTCTATGGGACAAACAGAACTCCAGTTGTTTCAGTTTCCCCAATGGGATTTGCGTGCTCTAATGCTATGTTGTATCTGGTTGTCTTCCTCTGGGCTTATCTCCATTTAGTTTATGTGTTTCTTATCTGGCAAGATTACTTTGATTTCTATTCCTTGAGAATGTTCACAATTCTTCCCACCTTGCAGTAGATTTATAAGCACAGTCTCTTTTCATCTAAGTGGGTAGTGAAAGTAGGGATTGATACTAATGCAGGATGGAAGCATGGAGAGCCCAACCTGACAGTGGAGTTTGACACTAGAAATTGCTCTTGAGGGTGCTTTTCTACCTGTTTTAGAGTTTGCTCTTGTCCTGATTTTGGGTCATATAGAATGAATTTTCTTCTTACTAGCTGGCACAGTTCTGTGCTTCAGATTCAGTACAAGAGTAATGTTGATAACACATTGATGTTTTAGATGTTGCTAAGTAATGTCTATACTAAATTAAGGACTTTCCAGGGCCTCGTGCTCTGCCAGGGAGAAGGTACACAAGATGTTGGGTGGGGGGTACAGCTGGGAGAGCTGACCCAAACTGGCCAAAAGGATGCTCCAAGGTGTGGAATGTCACACACAAAATGGGGAGAGTTGACTGGGGAGCACCGATTGCTGCTCAGAGACAGGCTGGCTGTCAGTCAGTGGGTGGTGAGCAATTGTTCTGTACAACAGCTCTTTCTCTTGGGTTTTATTTCTCTCTAGCCCTCCTTTTTGTTATGATTATTATATTGTATTATGTTTTAGTTAGTAAGCCATTCATATCTCAACCCATGAAGTTTGCCTTTTTGATTCTCCCTCCCACGGGGTGGTTATCCTGTTGCAGAAGGATGTTAAATTTGTGAAAGCAAATCATGTCAAATTTTACACACAGCTTCTGTGTGTAAAACTGTAAAACTGCTGGTGATGTTCAGAGAAGCTCAACTGCAATTGTGCTTTTCCAGCTGCTACCATTAAATCCTAGTTCAGAATCCAAGAATTCCATGGAGATGGCTCAGTATGAGCCCTGTATCTTTGGCCCTTAAACTTGGGCTTTGACCTGAGGACACTGCAGATGCCTTTTGTCCTGTGTACCAGATATTGCACTCTTGGGAGCACAGGTAGCAATGCAATGGTGCTGCTTGTAGAGACAGGGAATGGGGAGAAAGTCCCAGTAGGAATTCTCCTCACCTGCTGCATAAAGTGACACCAAGTTACCTGAAAGTTTCTTCAAGTGCTGTTTCCCCTGCAAGCCAAGCTGACCCTCAGATTGCAGCACTCCAGGAGTTTCAGGTGATTGTTGCTCCAATGAGGTGTTTCATGCCTGGAATTATTTCTTTGATGGAAGAAATAGAGAGTAGGATCAGGAACAGATGGTTGATAATGACGTCTTAATTCTAGAGAGAATGAAAGTGCAGTTTCATTATGGAGTGGTATATTTAAATTGCCTTCAGGTGTTAGTTTAAGAGAGTAGAGGAAAAAAGAAAAGTTAAAAAGATTTTTAAGATTTAGTAAAAGGGATAGAGTGGTACAAATCAGAGCTAGTAATAATGCCCTACAAACCTGTCAGATTGTAGTAATGTTACAAGTGCTTGCTAAAGGGAATCATTGCCCCGTGTATGGTGATGGACTTGTTTCACTTTGATGAATCAACTGGTTTGAATTATTAGAAAAATGAAATGTTTGCCCTGGTTCAGAATTTCCAAATGCCCCTTCAGGATAAAAGGATATGCTTTATGTCTTTTTAATAATTTGAGAATCAATTTTATGCTATGCAAAATACTCCCTCTTTAAAGCACTAACTTACACTTTAAAACAAATCCATGGTCCAACTGAGTTTGGTGACTAGTAAGTTTCATTTAAGGAATTTCTTTCCTTCTGCTAGACTTTCCTACAAATTGGACTTCTTTTAGTAAACATGTAATCCTAAAGGTTTATTATGACACTTTCAGTAAGCAGAATCCTGGCTGATAGAAATGTTGATGTAAATTGGGATTAATCAGGCTAATTCCTATGTGAATTTATGGCATTTATGTATGACAGATTGGAAAACTATCAATTCAAGACGTGTGTGATAGAAAACCCACATACTGACATATTTCTTTCTGTGAAAGATGTCATTGAAGGGCTGTTACTGTGTTACATATGTCATGTAAAATGTGTGAAAGATGAATAGAGATCCATACATAAACACTTTTGATCTGTTTGTATGCATTTGAGGAAAAGCTCTCATAGATTTCTTAAAAATACACAAATTAATATTGCTTACTTTTCAGCAGGGGTAAATTAGGGTCTTTGAGACCTTCTTAGAACAGTCTGGAGTTAAATAATATGCATGTTTTTCATTTTACTATGATGAATGCAAAGCTATTAAACAACCTTTTAAAGAGTTGGTGTAATTATCTGTAAACAGTAATGCTACAAAAAAAGGTCAAGTTGTCCTGCCATTAGAAGTTTATGGATATAAACTGGATTTATGTTGCCATAAAATGGGCACTGACTAACTAGATTAATTCTACACAACTAAACCAACTGTAGTAATATTTAGAAACAATAAAGTGATACCAATTAAAGCAATTTTATTTTTTGTGTCATATTGATTAATGGTGCACTAAAATTAACCAAAGACCTTAAAATCAGAATGGTTGCAGGAGGCATCCACATCTCAGCATTATTACCAACAAGAAGGAGCAGTTAAGGGAGATGGCCCTGCAATAGTATGAATATTTAATTAATAATTAGTCATGTAATTTCTCCTCAGGAATTATTATCCCTCAAACTGGTTTGTGAATTTAATTATTAGCAGCCTTTTTGTTTCCATGTCCCCTCATTACTGTCAGGATTGATGTAACATAAACTTCATTAAAAATTAAAGCAAGAGTCTTAATTACAAGGCTACCCTGACTGAAGTCAGAATTAGCCAAGTCAGTGATGTGCAAATGAGTGCATTATTTAAGAAACATGCTGGAAGTAGTTATGCTAATGTGGAAGGTTCACAGTAGCAGACCTTTTCACTTGCGGTTGCATATTCATTAAATGCACTATGCAAATTTAATGTAGCAGCCTTAGTAATGTGTTGTTAATTTATTCAGATTTATTGAGTAGGACTTAAAAAAAATGTACAAATTTAATTACTCTATCTGCTAGAATGATATTAGGAGAGGTAGTGGAGGTTTAAAATGTGTTGATCTGGATTACTGCAGTTTGATGGAGGATGTAGTATCAAAGGACACAATTTTGATAACTAGGCTTGAAAGAATATTTGATTTACTTATAGAATGATCTAAGAAATCACTAAAATTGCACATGCTACTTCCCAATAGGAAAGTAAAAAAAAAGTCTCAGTTGTATTAACTTAAGAGCTAAAGCAGTGCTGAGTCCACAGTCTAATGGATGTAATGATCCTTCTGAGACCAGTAAAGGTTATGTATGGAGATCTATGGGAAGCAAAGTGTCTTTGTGGAAAGTTCACTGGTTGTTACATGTTCCTTGTTGATGCTGCTGCTCATCAAGTTTAACAACAGGAATCCTGTCACTTTGCAACATTACTGGCAGCACACAGTCATTTGTTAGCAGTGGCTGATATGAAGTTTAAATTTCTGTTTTTTTTACTTTACAGTCTGCTAAAAAACCCAACACAAAGACTGCAAATTTACCATTGTGGAATAATTCTTACCTGGTATATTTTTTCCCCTATGAAAGTGATACAGATGGGAAAAAACCTATGTGATTGCATTGTAGTATTCACTTTGAAACCTATTCAAAATTATCTAGTCTCTCGTGGAAAGACTCATGCCACCAAATGTGACCCTGTTACCACTGAGGAACAGAAAAGCTGAGCTAGAACAATTTGTTTTCAAATGTCTTTGATTCTCCCCCATGTAACAGCTTCCATATTTTTATTTCCCACCTGATGCGTGGTTTCAGAAAAGTAATTGCTGCATGTCTTGTGCTTTTTCAGTAATCAACTTCATAGCTGGGTATCTGTAAAAGTTCAGATAATTTTCACACACTTGTAAGGGCTAACGCCTGGGCTGCTTATCTGGGCAGTAAGAGTATAAAGGACTCCCTCCTTCCAGGTGTGATAAGTCCTTGCACATTCTCCTCAGTGTGGGGTTGTCTCGCTATTTGCTCACTATTGAATTGTCAGACATCCAGGCTGTGTCAGGCCACAGGCTTGATACTATAAATAAGTGACTTCTGTTCCCTTGAAAATGTCTGATCCTGCCTCCCCTCGAAGGAAACAGTGAACAGTCCACATGTTTGTCTGAGTTAAAACTTAGGTACTTGCAGCCAGGAAAACTCTGAGCCTTCAGGTCAAGATGCTAATGCTGGGCACAGGCAGGTCTGCATTATGAAGCCTTTGGTAAAGCTCACCTGAGAAGTTCTTTTTCTTCTACTTTTGTTTCTTGTTACTGCTATGGTGAGGCTGCTATCTCCTCTGTCCTCTGAACAACACTGCAGAAATTAACTTGACTGTTCACTTTTAAGTCCCTAAAAATTAGCTGCCATTTGAAATAATGATAACAATACAAATAATCTGATGTAAATTCTTAAATCTGCATTTGTCTTACAAAACTAAGAAACCAACCCTATCCCTAACATCTTCCTCATCTTTTCACTTTCTCTGTGCTTTACTGGTCTGGGCCAGTGACTTTTATTTTCAGCCAAACCTGATCCAGCTAACAAATGCTCTTGTGCTGGGCTATCAGCTGGCACCACAGGTTTGACATTGAAATCACTGGATGACGGAGACAAGGGGCTACTCTTTCTGTCGCACTGCCACCCTCAGTGCATGCCACAGTGCAGCCTGACAGGACAGCAGCCACTGGCACAAGGGGTGGAAACAAGTGGTTGGACACAAAGTCACACGGGTCCTTCTGTGGTGACTCTCCTGTCAAACATGGACTGTACCTACAGCTTCTCTGCCTATGTCTTAGGCTCCTTTCACTGCTAAATATTATAATACAGATTCCCATGTTTTTTAATCCCTGCTGGAATCTATCCTGGTTTTGCCAGGTGGCTTGAAGAATCTGGAGAATCTGTCAATCTCTTTCCCTCTGCTCTTCTCATAAACAATTGGATCTGTTCGGTTTGGGTAAAAAGCTGACTGCCCAACCTATCAGTTTTGGTTTTCTCTTCATGCAGCAAACTCCTTTCAGATAAATTCTTTTGCTCCAGAAAGTAACAATCTTATGACGGCTGCACAAAAAGGATCTATGTCCTCTGATGTCAGGCATCTCCCCTGGAACACACAAGGCAGAGTCTGTAGCACTGTAGGTTGGTTCCCCTCGTAGATCATTGAGGCATTGCCTGGATGTGTGCACACACAGCCCGGGCTTTCTGGAAGTGTTCTGAGGAAAATTCATCCTCTTTGCCCAAACAAGGATCTGTGTGGTATCCTACATTGCAACAGTGTTGTTTGAAAGGCATTCATGGTGTTGGAAAGCCTTTCATAGTGTGGCCTCTGTATGTCAGAAAAACCAAGAGGTGTGGGTGTGCTGCAGGGCTATTTCCTGCTCCATAGAGAGATTCTCATTTCACACACACTTTACTGGAAATGGCTCTCTCAGTAAATTCCCATTCACTCTTCTTTTACATGTTTATCCAGTCACTGGAAATTTCTCTTTTCTGTTGAAAGCATAGGCTGGCTTATTTGAAATAGTATGATTGCAGTGAAGTCTTAGAGCTGTGCCTTCATTGTGTGGGTGGGGAGATGAAATGATATGCATTGTATGCTTGGAATAGTTGAATGATTAGGCACTTACATCTGTTTAATTAAACAATGAGCTTCAACCTCTGTTTAATTAAGGACTAGCTCATTTCAGTTGTGGTTGCATGCTGGGAGTTACAACACTTCTGTAATTCAAATCCAAGGATATAATAGAAACAGGCTGGTCTCGTTCCAATCCTTAATAGCCAGTGGTGCACAGCACAAGGCAAAGAGATGATCTGCAGGTGAACAATCTAAGAATTGAGGTGTTATCAGGGAAAAGGTGTGTTTAAGGTAAGAATTGTGTCAATACGAAGAATGTGAAATCCTATCTGTTGGGTGATGGGGGAGGTGAAGGCTACCAAATATCATCCATCAATAGCAGTGTGTTATAGTCTGGCTTTACTCCCTGGAAAGTCTTGTTTCCTTAACATTATTGCCTTAACTTTGTCTCTTAAGAACTTTGCCCACATTGCTGAAGGCTGAGGACCTTGTGTTTTTCAATGTAATCCTCTGAAAACAAACTTCACTATGAAAAAAATGCAAATGTCTTGGTTTTTTAAAAGAAAAAGTAGGATTTGAGACACAGGCTGGAGCTTAGATTTGAGAACCTTGCTGTATCTCATTTAGCAGAATTCACAAAAGAATCTGGGACTGATCTGGTTTGCTGTGCTGTAGGATTGCCTGCCAGGCAACGGACTTTCCTTTCTCTGTCTTAATTATGAATATGAGACACACAAACCTTGTTCTTTAGGGAAACTCAAACCAGTGTTAACTAACAGGGAAAGAAGCAGCAGCTGAAGAGACTGCTGTGTAGTGTTCTTTCAGTACTGAGCTGTGAAAAGGAAAGAAGAAATTTGTAAAGAAATATGAGAAAAATAGGAGGTGTTATAAATGTGTTGAAAGGGACTCAGAAAAGTGACTCTTGTTATCAGACCTACAGGTCTACATATTCAAGTCAGGTTGGTTGGGAATTCCAGCTTCCTTGTGACTTGTTACTTTGACTGTCCCTAAGGAAGAATTGCAAAGAGGTGATGTTGCAGTGAGTAAATGTGACTGTTTCCACTTTAATTAGCATGAGCCTATACTGGAATATTTAGCGAAACTGGATTAGCTTTCAAACAAACATGGAATTTGATCGTCTTGTGTTTATCTTACACGTCTGAAGTCCTGGTGAACTCAAAACCTGATCGTCCTCCCCAAGCACCATGTGAATAACACCACAATTGCATCATGCTTAATTTGCTCTATTCTATGACTGGTGAGATGGGAGGAGCCCCTAAACAACTAAAAGAACTCCCAACTTGGACACTCAGGGTTTCCAAGGGCTGCAGAGTTTCCAAGCTAAACTACAAGGCAGAGAGATCGTTAAGTGCTTGCATGTCCCTATCTCCCAACAGCGGCAGCACACCTTGTGCAACACCAGTCCATTCCCCATCTGGCAGAGGGGAGTCTTGTGGCAGTGCTTGGTACTTCTGCTCCCAGGAAAGGACAGGATTTTGGTGGATGCCTTTTTACAAATGTGCCAAGGTGTGGGCTTACTGAACTTAAATTTTGAAATAAGCTGTTAGTTTTCAAGTAGCCATTTTGTACTAAGACAAAGTACTTTTTTTCTTAATAAGCATTTTCATAATAATAATAAGCAATTCATAATAAGCAATTTAATATGCATAGGTTTAATTTTGGTAAGTTGGTCTGCGTATGTATGCATAATCAAAAAAGTACCTTTCGTTGGAGAATGCCAATCATTCATCTCAAATGAGAGTTGTAAGGACTAAAAACAGTAAGAATTTTGGCGGAGATGGTGTCATGCTCTGATACATGTGGTTACTGTAACACAGTAGCTGAAGCGTTGCACTCTGAATGGGTTTCGTCTGTATTTACCTGCTGTTTCTTCAGTCTGTCTCTGTTGATGCGTGGTATCTGCTGACAGAGATAAGGTATAAGGTTATGTTGCTTTTTGCAGTGACACTTCGTGCATTTTGTTTGCTGCAGTTGTAGCAGCAGCAATTCAGGAGGTGCACACATGTAACCTGTTGGCCCTCCTGCAGTGACAGCCATTGCCAGACTGTCCCTGCGTCTTTACAAAGATGATACACAGAAAACTGCAGTTACTGCGTTGCGACAGCAGCACATTATTTTACTGAACCTTAAAAAAAAAAGGATGTGGCTTTCTTGTTAAACAACCCTATGTTTCAGCTTCTTGCTGTAACTTTAAAAGCACTGGGTTAGTCTGGACCCTGGGCAGGCAGAGCAGCTGAAGGCTGTGTCCTCGGTGGGGATACTGTAGCCCAGTGAATAATGGTTCTGCTTCTGTGGGTCTTATTCTTGTTGCAATTACATGGGTTTAATCAAGTTCACGAGTTTGGGCAGCCTCTCATCTTCCTGCCTCTCTCTGCTCTCCATCCTCTACCTAGTACATTAACTGGAGGAAAAAATTTATGATCTCATTAGTTTTGCATATTGGTTCACTTAGGACAAATTGAAGCTTAAAAATGTCACTCAACTTCAACCTGTTATGAAAGCATTTAATCCACCGAAGACTACTCAGGTGTTTCTGAGCCATTTGACAACTCTGACACCCTGTAAAAGTTACATTAAAAATGGATTCTGTACAGGTACTTCTGGTCACCAGTATCACTGCAGGTTCTAAGCTGGGCTTCTGGAGGGGTGTTCTTGGCTGTGCCAAGCCTCACTCCAAGTGTGTTCAGATGTGCTTCCCTGCAGATTCACAAATTCCACAAGAGCAGGCCAGCATGGGGACGAAGTGAGGCGGCTTCTCCCTCTGTTGGCTTAGGCCCTGCCTGTTCCAGTTCTTGTTGTTCTCTCTGTGTATTTTGCAGCACTTTCTGCAAGGCATTGGCCATCCCTGCTTGAGTCTTACCAAGCTCACCCTCTGAACCTCTGCCCCAGGGAGTTCTGGAAGTTGACTGAAACCTGACATTCCTGGTGATCGCTTCCTGTGCAGCAGACATTTGCTTTATGTGGTACAGAGGGAGAGCTGTTGCTGCTGCAGCTGTGGTTACCGTGGCCCCCAAGCTATTTTGTACTCTGGCAATCAAAGGCCTAGGATTTCTATCATTTTAGGTGTTGCTGTTCATTAGCAGTTTTCAGGGAATGATAAACATCCCATCTCTTCCCTGAAAACCTCTTCTCAACTTGTATGAGACCTGATTTGAAAAGCTAGGGTCACTCAGGGGCTCTGCACACAACTGGGGACTCCAGCACACAATTTGGTAGCAAATGGAGTATTAATTTTCTTTAAGCGGACATATCAAATTTCTGTGTTTTTTAAAAAAAATCAAACCTATACTTTGTTTGGAAAAATCTGTGTTTCTGAGAAATTTCAAGAGTTTGGTTAAATCTTCTGAGTCATCTTTTTATTACCTTCTACCAAATGTATCCTGAAGGAGGACTCCAAGAGTTTTGCTACAGGAATCAGGTATATCTTCCATTCCACTGTAAGCCTTTTTCCTCCATGCTGACTTTGCATGTGAATTTTTAACTTGAGAGAAAACCTTGTGTAGATGGAGATTAATCTCCTGACGCAGTTCTTGACAGCACTAACAGGTTGTGATATTCTGGGATAATGCTGTACCTCACACTTCCTGCTGTTTAAAGCAATTATTTTTCATATAAGATATGTTGGTCCTACACAGGGATTTTTACAGGTGTCCTTGTATCCCATGGCAAAGATTTGAGGCCTGGGGCTACTTTTTCTATGTCATCATCACAATTCCAACATGGATAAGCTATTTTGGGGGCCCCTTTTCTGTCAAGTCTTTGGAATTTACAGGCTGTCTCTCTTGCCCTCTTTGTCAGACACTAAGGCTCTCTTGCCTTAACTGAAGATGATTTGCCATATGGTGAAGTGGGTTTGTTCTCTATTAAATGTTTTTAATTGCAGTATGTTTACAAAGAGCTCTGTAAATACTTACATATCTGATGCAGCTAGAAATTAGTTTTATGCTGGGTTTTCCTGGGACTATTCCAAATGACGCTGTTCAGAGAAGTTAAATTGCATTTTCTGCCATTCAGTGCTTAATGACAGCATGCCCAGCGTGGGGCTGGATGGCATCGTGCTTTCCATGAATCCATAAATAAGACCTCAAAAGGATTACTTCAAATGATATACGTGAGTAAGCTCCCATTGAGGTCTGGCGGGAATGCCTACTCTGGTAGCACTAGTGAAATTACTCGTATGATTTACAGCCAGAAACTCAGCCAATGTAGTTAATTTTAAACTCTGTTGTTTGCACTAGGATTTTACATTGATTTTTTAACGTTGTCCCAGTATGACTTCTGCACATAAACACAGTCTGAGTCTGTCAGAGCTTTTTCTAAAGGCTGCTTACTGCCCTCCATGAAAAGTTTGAGGGAGAGATTATTTTCTGTTCCTGGGAAGCCCGAAATCAAGCTTCAGACTTGCAGAAACAACGCTTCTGTAAAGACCTCAGTCAGTGTAATACTGATTTTCAGCTAAAACTGGTGTGTAAAAGCCTACTAGGTATCTTAAGTCTCTACAGATATAAATTACAGATGTGAAATGTGTGTATGCCAAGTCAGCACAAAGCAACCCCATCTGAGAAACTGTATTATGTGAAGTGCAAAAAATTATTCGCTGGGTAAAATCAGAGAATGGGCTAAATGATTTGTTGGAATTCTCATTGTGTACAGCTGTCAAAACATTTATTAATCATGTTTGAATCCTATGAAAACCTTTTCTAAATGTTCTTGGAGGAAAACCAGAAAATCTCAAGTTATGCAGGGCAACTTAATCGCTGTAACAAGTAGAGAATATTCCACTTAAATTCCTGTTCAACAGACTAAGTTCCATTTTGGCAGCCAAGTTGTTTCCATGTTGTTCAGCACAGGTACAGGTATTTAGTATCGTCTCTTTCAGAAGTATCATCTGTCCACACCAAGGCATGGAAGGAAAACTTATGCAAGTTAAGACCAAGTTCAGGCTCTTGGGCAATGCCATCCTTGGTTTTAGCTGGCCCTCAAGCTGTCCTAAACTTCTCCATGGATATTCTTCAGAGACTGCAGATATGAGAAACACTGTGGGCTTGTTTTGTGTTTCCTGAGGCCTTTGGAGTATCTGTGTCCAGCAGCACCAAGGTGGGAAGGGGTATCAACAGCTGGATAAAAGTTCTGCTGGGAAAGGGTCCAGCCTGCTTTGCTACACAGCTACGAGTGTCCATATGGGAAAGTGTGTGAGGAGCTTCTGCTGTTGATTTTGGAATCCTTTTGTGTTGCTTCTTTTACATAAGTAGAACTAAAGTGCACTGGATCCTCTGCAGACTGACTACAGCTCTTTATTTGCAAATGGAATGCTTTCCTTATCTTCTTATCCTTGGACTTAGAATGTATGACAACAAAACAGGCAGTATTTAATGTAATGAAGTCTTTGTTTTTTGTGTCTCTGTAGCTTGGAGAAGTCAGAGCAATGATAAATTATTTCAGAAAGTACATTTAGGTTAGAATTTCATAGCTGCCATAGGTACTGGGCATAAACGGCCTGGGTAAGGGAGCCAGGGGATGCAGGAGTACCACGGGTGGGAGCACTGTGACATTAACTGTGACACCACGGCAGCACCTCACTGAAGAAATTCAGGAGGAAGAAGTTTGGAATGAAGAATATTCAGAGCCAAATACTTTTCTGGTGTAAGTTACTTCAGCTGCACTGGCAGCTGTGTGATTTGTGTGATTTGAGGATATGCATTTGTATCACAAGAGAATTTCTTCTTCCAGGATATTGCACTGTGAAACATTAGAGCTCTAAAGCACCTTGATTCTCCAGCATCCTTTAAGTTTTAAATGTCTGTCTTTTGGGTATGGTCTTAATAGACTGGGGCTTTAGGACCAGTTTCTCTGAGAAGCAGTTCTGTTCAAGAAGGGCCCTTGACACCATTCTGGCTTAACGCTAGACACATCTGCTGCTACTTGGGCAAAATTGACACTGTCTAGAGAGCAAAGCAATCACCTGCTGTAGCATTACAGAGCATTTACACTTGAGCCATATTACCAGGCAGTAAATCTTGACCTTTAGGAGTTCAGAGATTAGATTTCTTCGCTACAAGCGCTCAAGATATTGTTAGGAATTTGTTGCTATTCAAAGCAGATTTCAGGGGTTACCTATGGGTTTAAATCATAGCCTCAATCATTATTGGAAGGTTCTTTTAAAGCTGAGATAGCTTCGAATAAAAACTAGGATTACTTTTACATTTATTTTTAGTAGTTGTCAAGAAGAAAATGTGGGGGTAGGAAGGGGTTGTGGAGGCAAAGACATTGCTCTAAGTTTCAGTGTTTATTTCTATGTGAACAGATATTTTACAGTGTTTGGAGGGAAATGGCTTCTTTTCAATGTGGACAAGAGATGCACTTATTCCACTGGGATAATAAACTAAAAGTTGTTTTCAAAATAGGACTGAAGATAGACATAGTTTAAAAGAAACTATTTTGAAAATAGGAGCCCCTCAGATAATCACTGACTTAAATAGACACAGTGTTAATTGTTCATTAATACTGAGGAATGCCTGAAAGCTTGTGCATTATATTGTGTACAAACCAAGCACTGCAGAAGGGGAGTCAGGCAGATGCCAAAAGAGGTCAATGAGCTCCCACTACTAACAGGAATCCTTTGTTCCCATTGCAGAAAAGCACTGATTATCAGGTTTGTGTAGGTGCACACAGCAATTTACTGGGACTCTCATCTCCTTTGGCAGCAAGACAGAAGATCAAAACTCATAAGACATTTTCTCCTCTCTTTCTCCTATTTCCCCAAACCATTGCAGTGGGTCTCAAATCCTTATTTCTGTTTTTTTTATCCTAAGCTTATTTTTCCAAAATAAAAAGAGTTACAGTTATGAAAAAAATCCAGTTTTCATCCAAAGTTTTTTAAAAATAATGCATTTTTAAAAAACTTTTAACTATAAACCCGGATATAAAATGGAAAGCTAATGACTGAAGAGCAGTACAGTAAGAGCCTGTTGTAACTGATAGTAAAAACATGTTCTGCATGGTGCTGGAGTTAAAATGTGGTGGTAATTCTGGAATGAATTCAGAAAAGAATCAGCCAGAAGAGTAAGGGATTTTTGCCCTTTGCTCAGGCCAATGTTCCAGAGCTGGAACACACTCTAACCCTCTGGGCATTGTATTAGAGAAGGATTGGAGATCACTTGGAGAGTACAGGCAGGGAAACTTTTGTTGAGGAAAGGAAGCACGATTAAAGTGATTAACTACCATGAAACAGTTCATTACAGAGTCCTTTAAAGTCCAAGTCTCCCAGCCCCCAGGGTTTCACTTGCTTGCTTTTTTTAATCCTGTAAAGTGACTTTTTTTTCCTGTAGAAAAGAAGGGAAAGCTTAACAAAGGGGAGGAGCTCAGAAGGGGGCAGAACCTTTTGCCTTATTGCTCTTTGAAAGCTGTAATTGATATTGTAAAACTTCCCAATGAAACACACTTTTCCAGGCCTTCAGAGGCCAGAAACTCCAGAGTTATTTTGCTAAGCCTCAAAATTGCGAAGTGTAAGAATGTGTTTGAACTGGCTGGACAACCTTCAGCTGAGCAGTTCCTCTCCTCTGTGCAGATGATAAACACCATCCCCACAAGCCCCAGGTCTTGTTCCCTGTTCTGTGATAACTAGGCATTAAAAACAACAGATGGAACCTTAACTGGTCAGCTAAAATTGTCTAGGTCTCTTTGGACACATTAGATATTTCACAAGGTATTAGAGTTTGGCCTCGCACAGCTGATGTTGTGGTCTTTGAAATCCTGACCAGCGGAAACAGATTTTGGCCTTGGGAGATAATGAAAAAAGCTCTTGGTGAGCCCTGTAGGAGCATAAAGGCTTATCTTGAAGCCTTTTATCATCTGATGATGATGGCTCAGGTAGCTTAAGGCAACTGAGCTGTCCCCAGTGCATTTCTGCTTCTGTTTTTCACACTGAGGAAGATGTCTTGTCTAGATCTGAACTCCCCCAGTCTGTCTTTTGTATGACTCTCTTGGCCCTGGTTCTACATCCGTCTTTATCATCTGTTGTGTGGTTCCACTGCTCTGAGCATCTAAGGATGTCACAGTCTACAGTATGTTTGCAATAATGCAGTTAGGCACCATTTTTATGGGTGGGAAATTGTGTTCTTTTTTCTGTGATTAGGTCCTCTAAGATACTGGGACTAAATGACCGCTAAATGCCTTTTGAGTGTCTAGGTTTAAATGGGAATGACATTGGCATTCTGCTACAGAGGGGAAAAGGAAAAAGCCAAACAAACCCAGGTTCCTCACATCTTCAGCTGCAGGTCAGCTTGCCTTGGCATTCTAAGGGAGATCTGAAGGATTGGAACATGTAAAGTGCTCCTGTATGTAAAAGCACCAAAGGGCTTTGGTACAATGCCATGTGAAGTGTTGACACACTATGTTGTATTCCTAAATGCTAAAATGTTTGCTGCTTGTTTGAAGCAGTATCCTTAATATAGGATATGATCTTTTGATGAAAATAAAATACAGGGAAACAATCTAGTTGTGACTGACTATGCCAAACCTGCGTAGAAGTTTTTGTTTTGACTTGTTTCCCTTCTGCTTCCCCCCCCACAGAAGACTCACTGTTGGTGGTGCCAGCAAATGCATGGTGTGCAGTGGTTGCTATGGTAATTATTTCTAGTAATCAGTTAGTGTTATAAATGGCTAGGATTTAATGAAGAGTTCCCTCAGGAATATCCTGATCAGTTTCGTTATGCATCCCTGTGAGACATGCCAGGGTGCTGAGCATTCATCCACTGCAGCAGAACCAGGGGAGCTGTGGTGGTTCATCACTCCTGAAATCTCCCATGCTTTTCGCAAGCTAATTCTGTAGGAAACACAAGTAAACGATGCAGAACTTACTAATGACTGGGGCTTGCAATCTGCACGGATCTGCTTCCCTGTACCGAGGAGGGCACTCAGTGCAGCTTTGTGCACAGTGCTGATTTACTGAAGGGGCAAGAAGATTTTCAGATTTACAAAAGCTGAAAGAATACTGCATTCTGTTTAAAATAGAATGATTCCATCTTTGTGTATACAGATAATTTTACTGTTCTGAAGGGTCCATGCAGTGTGCAAAAGCAAGTGATAGCTTAATATGGCAGTTTGCAAACCTCAAACCAGATGTAAAATGTGTGCTTTTTAAAAAAATTTGTACTTTAGATCTTTATAGAAACTCATCAGATTATGTTTTTATAGCAGGTGTCTTTCCCAATTTGAATCTTAATAAGTCTTAATTTCATTTTGAGACTGTGGAGAACTGGTTAACTTGGTTCAGCAATCAGTAATGTATTCCTTCCTGGAAGTCCAGAGGCTTAAATTAAGGCTGTCAAACAGTAATAAGGTCGCTACCAAATATGTTAGGAGCCAGTGTACAGGTGCTTGTAATGCTCCATCACATGGATAGAGGTTAAGGGACCAGTCATTTTATGAGGCCACATATGGGTTCTCCTGCAGTTTTGCAAAACAGAAAATGGCTTAGTCTGTTTAGCAGAGGAGTTTCAGTGTGGTGTTTATTCTTTGAAAATAGTGCATGGGAGAACGGAGTTTAAAAAGGGGGGTTTAAATTGTCAAATACAGATATGGCTTTGCTTAGTTTTCCTTGGGGCAGTCTCTCTAAAGGTACTTCATAAGCCAAGATCAGTCCACACCAAAAGAAAAGATCCAAGCAGCTGCTTCCCTCTGAAGGCACACTAATTATTAGGGGTCCGGCCCGGGCTGAATCAAAATCTCACTAACTGCTGGTGTTTGTGGTTGGGTTTTTTCTGATCAGGAGTTGAGACCAAACACACAAGTTGGTAAAAAAGTGGTGTGTTATGAGCTGGCATGAGGCATCGAACCCGTTTGTTGTATGTTAATTTATCTGAAATGAAAGTACGTGGGTCACGTGTAACATATTTTTGGTTCATCTACGTGCCAAACTTAATACTTGGGTTGGGTGATTAGGAAAAGAGCATTTTTTTTCCTAGACTTTAAACGCTATTCAGAAGTTATATATTTTATAGTGAAATTGTTTAGAATCGACTTTGTCTGAACAGATAAATTTTCATCTCAAGTATTTCAAAATGTGAGACTTCGTTAGACCCCCTCAGATTCTTTGGCTGTGTCTCACTCAGATAATCTCTGCTGTTCCCCTTCTACAAGAGTACCAAGGGTTCTTTTGTCAAGGGCCTTATTTGTCAGACTGTGCTAATGCATCTTTAATCATTCTTCTTCCTCTTTCTTATGCATTTGCTGCATAGTTCTAGGTGGAATTGCCTCTTCAGATTTTTTCTGTCTTGCAGTGGTACATTCAGGCTCAAATTGTTGTGCTCAGTAGTGCCATTGTCACATTATAACAAGGAAGATGCTTCATCATGTGTTCTAAAATGAGCCGAAATCTTCTGCTAGGAGCTGAGGGATCATGTTGTAGAAAAACATTCATTTTTAAGCACCAAGTCATTACACTGGAAAAGGACACATTAACGTTGTCAAAGTATTTTCACTCTGTAATGCCAGGGTATCACATTAACAAGTTGCAGGGCATGAGGTTTTCAGTATTCCCATTTACTAAGGTGTACAATGCAGATGTTTTTAAACGGGCAGTTTTCCTCAGGATTATGAGTTTGGCAGTTGCTAACAGAAAACTTTGGTTTCAAAATATTAGCAAATTAGATAATACTATTTGGCAAGTCTAATTAATGCAGCCAGTTCAGGCACTGCCTCCTTTATTGTTGCTGCTATGTAATTATGATCTTAGATTTGTCTCCATATTTAATATTTCAATAGAAGGCAGCAAAGTAATGTAGACTGTCTCATTGTTAATCCAGTAGTTCTATATTTTTGCTTATATGCTGGTCAGGAAAAGAAGAAAAGGTTAAGTGAAAGATGGTGAGGGAAAGAGGTCTATCCAGGGACAGAAAGACCATATTGCCATATGAAAAGAAAAAAGGTACCTGAGTTCAGCAAGCTGAAAGTTTGAATTACCAAAATGTGACAGCTCAGGTAAAACAAGCTCCATGAAATTTGTGAAAATATCTGCTTAAGTCATCTTCCTGTAATTATTGGTATAAACAGTTTTGAAATACTAACACCATCACAAGGTATCTGTGTGTCTGTTTAGGAGCTAATGCGAGCAGGAATGTGGGACATCTGTTGTTCAAACCCTTCCTATGAACCATGAGGGTATGGTTATGACTTGGCTGGATGAGCAAAGATGTTGTGGCATTTGCTTGCAAGTGCCTGCGTTCCTGGGCTTTTTTGGCCAGTGTATCTGATTAACCCACTGAGCACACAGGAGTACAGTAATATCCAAACACAGACCAGATTGAAGAACCTTGAGGATACCAACCAAATCTTTGATAGCTGAAGAAAAAAGGGACAATTTCCAAGGTGAGGTATAGAGAAAATACAGGCATTCTACTGGGAGATTGGATCCCAGAAAATCCTTCCAGCTAACTAATAGAAATGGAAGGCAAGGAACAGGGAGGAAGGCATTGGAGCTGGGAGACTGTGATGTCTGTACATGTGAGATCAGAAAAGAGAAAGCAGTTCTCCTGGCAAGGAAGAAACAGGGCTTTCCTTTGTGCATCTCAAGGTTCTTCTTCAGGGGGCAGAGGAGCAGAAAGTGGAGCAGAATAAGGATAACAATTAAAGGACGAGGTTGAGGGTGCCTAGGAATACTCTAGGCACACGTCAGTGGGAGAGAATTCCCACTGAAAGGGTCAGATACGGGTGGCAGTGGCCACAATTCACTCCAGTTTGACCAGCTAACAGATGAAGAACAATTAAAAGACCAGAACCATTACAAGCAGTAGATAATTGCATTCAGCATTATGAAAGAACAGCCAGAGGATCAAATGGCAGTGAATCTATACTGTAGACAGTAAACAGAAAAAAAAGGAATTCCTGTGATGTTGTCAGAATGTGTGCTGGAAGTATGGAGGGAGCAGAGTTCATTTTATAGGATCATGTCCTGAAGAGACACATGAGGTGATATAATATTAATTGCCTAAATATAGTATAAAAAAATCCCACTCTTGTGCATTTATCTTCCAGGCAAAACTAGATGCTGTAGAGAATGTGGCACTGATGCTAATGAGGAGGGATTGTGGTGCTGATTGGTGACTCTCAAAGGATGGACTATTTGCTACTTCTCTCTTTCCAATACTGTGTCCCTCCTGTGTCAGACATGTCAGAAGACATCAATCGGTCAGCAAAGAATCCCGCTCGGTAGCAAACCAGACTATAAATAATGCCCTCTGCCAAAGCACAGACCATTCTCCAACTGACGAGAACAAAACAATACAGAAGTATTAATTGCCTCTTTAAGAGTATAAAATCACTCTGCTGCTCGGAGCAGTGCAGCTCTTTAGGATCTTTAGCTGCTAATGACCACTGGAATCTGAGGGGCTACAATTGTCTTCCCAATTATTTAAGAACCTGAAGCAGTCTCCGAGTGGTGAGTACTAGAAAGGAAAATCAAAGCAATGTGCTATATTGTGCATTAAAATGATTGGTTTATATGGTACTGTATTTTTATGTAATTTAACATTTAGAAAACTAAAGGCAACTAAATAAATAAATATAATATTTTTTTCCTATTTCCAATAAAAAAATATTTTGATTATTATTTTGAAGGAATCCTTAAGGAAATTTCTCTCAGAAGTGAGGAATATGCTATTCCTTTATTTCTCTTTATGAGACATAAATTTTAAAAAGCTTGGTCTACTGTGGAGAAAAGCATTGCTGAAGGACCTGTGCTGCTGTTTGTACAGACACATGAATGGAAATTCAAGCTGAGCAGAACCAGTAGTGCTGGTGCCTTTCCTTTGCTGAATGGTATCTGTTCTGATCCAATACCAGCTGCTTGGTGAACGGTTTCCCTGCCCGGGCCCTAGGTACTCCTGCCCACTCCCTCTTGCCCACAGCAGTCACACTCTGGAAAAACACTTGTGACCTTCAACTGACTGACTTACTTATATCTGTGTCTTGCAAAAGGGCAGGAGCCCCTCCAGTGATACCAATTCCTCCAATAATCATAAAAAAAAAATCACATAATAATTCAAGTTGAGAGGAATCTTTGGAGTAGGGCTAATTTCAGAGCTGGATAGGATTACTCATGACTGTGTCCAGTCCAGTTTTGAATATCTGTAGTGTTGGAGACTCCACAGCCCTCCCTTAAACCACTATGAATTAGAAACTAATAACTGAGAGGAATGAGCAGTCTCCACACCAAAACACAGCTGGATACTTTCACCCTGGCTGAAGGCTGAGAAACATTTGCTTGATTTTTGTCTGGGCAGATGGAGGTAAAGTACTTACTGAAGGCATAGTAGAGGAGAAGCAATCTGAACTCTTCAGCAGACCACGAAAACAACTTGGGTTGGATTTAGCCCCAAGAAGGGCCTGGAAGGGATTTTTTGTCTGTAATAGTTTTGAAGTTACAAAAAAAGGTACTGCACTGGCATCTTTGTGCTCATAAAACTGAACTTCCCCCATTTTGTGCCTTTGCAGAGTTGCACCAAAATCCCTGATTCCAGACTGTGTTTGCTTTCTGTTTATCATGAGTGTTTGTGATTTGCAACCATCATTGATTTAGGAAAAACAAAGTCAAATTAAAACACACTGGTTAGAGATCTAGTTCCTATTTATAGAGCTAAAGGGTGTTTTGGAATGAAGTACCAGATAAATACACTCCTCTAGAAAGATACCAAACACTGAGCTGCTGCTGTGTGTAATAAGGTTGAATGAAGCCAGTGATGTTTGACTGTAAAATGAATTGCTGAAGATTTGAGTTTAACCAGTTGGCCAGGCTGTTTCACTGCAGTAATTTTAAGTAGCATGGGAGTTCATCTTCCTGTAGGAACAGAGAAGGGGGAACAGCAACTCTCCTGCTTTGTGAAGCATCAGCCAGAATAAAAGTGGCTACTGTTGTACCTGAAGGAGTGCTGGTAATACCCCCATCCAAATGAGTAATTAGCTGAAATAATTACCAGCCTTGAGATGAATCCACACACTTCTTTTGCCTGTGACAGTATCAAGGATAACAGGTGTTGAGAGTGCCTTGAAGGGACAAAGATTAAAGATTATTTCATGATCTGGATTCCTTTAGGCAGAGAAGTCTTGCGTTTTATCCTGTCATGCACAGAGAGGTCTAAGCAGCACCTCATTCTCCTCATGCTTTGGCAATTTTGAAGCTGAGCTCCTGACAGAGAGTGAATGCTGTTGAATCTGGGAGAATTGTCTGTCCTTGAGAATTCAGTGCATTGTCTCTGTGTCTCTGCACAGTCTGCTTCTGACTTAGTGATTCAAGGAAAACTGCAAGTAAGGATGCCAAAGAGGCACTGAGCAACAGTCTTCCTATTCCTGAGATTTAGATTAATTAACAAAGTAAGTATTTGAAGGGTTCCTTTACTTGGAAACTTGCTGATGAGACAGTGTGCATATTTCCAACTCATGGTTTCCCTTCTGCAGCAATGATTTGCAGGAATAATATCTCTCAAAACTGTCACTAGATTATAATATATTCTTGCAGTGTGCACCACCATTACACCCATGACAGATCTGTGCAAGTCAGTATTTGAATCCCAAGATGATGTGGTGGAACATGGCAGAGAGATGGGATGGGTGGAAGTGATGGAAACTGGCTGTTGCAATAGTTTATCTGCATAAACATTTTTCCATTAAAAACTTTACCTTGTCCCCTATTTTCTCATCCAATTTCATTATAATTTGAAGGAGATTTTTGCCTAGCCAGTACGTTTAATTTATGATTTTTTTTTAATCTGCTCTCATTTGATTCTTCACCAGGTCTGTATTAGGTGTTATGCATAACAGGTGTTATGCCTTTTTCTGATTCATTATCCTCTACTTTCGTTTTTCATTAATCTCTTTGTTTCTGCAGGTTTTTTTGTTTGTTTTCTATTCTCTGTTTCTCAGCTACAATCTGTAATTCCCCAGAGTTGAAGCAAGTTAGGAAAAAGGTGTGTCTTCAGTCCCGGCTGGCATCCAATTATTTGTAGTGGCCCTTGCTAACATCCTGTGGTTCCAAGGCCCATAGGAAGTTCTTGCTGGTTTATGACTTTGACTGTTCTTGGAGCAAGGTCCATCCCAGTGGTGCTGTGTGCAATTTATCTGCCTTTCAGAAGAATAGACTTAGTGCTGGTGGTACAGCTGAGCAGCACCACAACACTGGGTCTTCCTTACTATAAACTGCCCTCTATGAAGTTAGTCAGTTTTGGTTTAGGAGTTTTCTGGAAGAAACTATGGAAAGACATTGTTTTCAACAGTGAAGTTACTCCAGCTGGCTGCAGCTGAGGATTTCTGGTTAAGAACTTTGTACAAATTTGTGCTGCACTTGGCTCAGTATATTGGTTCTGTACAGGGTCCATCTTCCTCCTGTACTGCAGTCCAGCATTTCCACGGGAACAAATTCTCCTCCTTTTTGCTGGATTTCAGTTGAGAACTGTCCGTGCTTTTTCTCTGACAAGTCATGCAAAACCCTTGCATGGCTGAGCACACCTTTTTAAGTTAGCAGATAGCTGCTCTCTTCCAATTGACCTTCACCTGCGACTGCCTTTATCTACAAGAAAGGTCATGAATGCGTCCTCTAGAAACAAATAAAGAAAGCTACACAGGCCCAAACCGATACAAAATTGGACTAAAGATTGCATTGAGTTGCTTTCCAGTGACACAAGGATTTCCGCTTTCTGCCAAGGTGGCAGCAGCAGCCAGTGAAGATTAGGCAGATGCTTGTGAGTAGGTTAAGTCTGAAGAAAGTGCAGGCTGGCTCCTCCTTTCCATTGAGAGCAGTTTCCTCACATCTAATTGTGCCTCTCTCTGCATTTCATGTAGTACTGCTGCCATAGTTTTGAACATGCTTTTAATGCCCCCCCCCCCCCCCCCATGGTTACTTAGGAAAACTTCTGGATGATTAATTCACCTCATAAATATTCATCTTTAATATTACATTTTCAGTATGGATATATAGTATACTTGCTGAGAAGAGCTACCTACAATAAATAAGTAAGGATGAGGATAAATTGAGCATACAGAACTCCTGGAATTTGCCAAGGACTGACTTAAGTGCAAGTGGATGGTTTTAAATTCTAGTACCCACAGGTCTTCGTAGGTTGAAGTTCTCAGTCTCCATGTTCAAGGAATGAGGCTGTAATGAAAATATTTTGATATTCAAGAAAAAAATTAAAGCTTCACAACACTTCAGCTGAAAAGATCAAAGTCGTCTTTGAATAAATGTGACTGCATTTTGCCTTTCAGGGACTTAACTGATCTGTCTTCCCTGAGATGATTCCTCTACTTCTCATGGGACTCTTCCTTCATTTTTGTGGGCGTGCTTCTAGAACATGATTTTTGTTTACTCTAGTGCTGTAGTCTGATGGCTATTAAATGGCTTGCTGGAGAAAGTACAGATTGTGCAACCCTTTTTTTGCAAATGCTATGAATAATTCCAGTGACTTTCAATTAGTTGGCTTTTCAAGAGTTTGAGAGTTTTAACTGCTGTTAGTAGTCCTGGAATTAAGCTGTCTTGAGCCAGGTCAATGTGACAGAAGAAACCTTAACCTTTATAGCATATCTTTCCTGAATAACTAGGGAAACTCTACAATTGATTAAGAAAAACAAGGAAATACGCAATATTTGAAATAAGTTTTGATAAGATCTCATGCTGCTTATTTACAGAGGCTCCTGTGGGAAAATGGAGATACTTAATGTGTAGCTGGGATGAACCTGGACAATCCAGAGCATCTCTAACGTAGCTTGCAGGTCAAATGGTTTAATGCTGCTGGAGAAGTTAGAGATGCTTTCCAGAAGATAGAGAAGGAAGATGTTTAACCTGTCCCAGGCTCCCCAGAGGAGCTGGGTACTTCAGGGCAATCAGCACAGTGCAATTTTCATGTCTGTGTGCTCTGGGGGAAGTGAAAATATTTTTCCACTCTATCTATAGAAGATAGTTATGTGTCACTCAGAAAGTTCCCAACCCTCTTAGTGACCCCTCCAAATCCTTTCCTTGAGTATTTATGCTCTAATAAAACAAATGAAGAGTGGGATACTGAGGTCCAGAGGCAGATGATCAGTGGGAAGCAGAGTAATGGCACCTATCTTAAAACCTTCTATTTGTATTGAGCACTGATGAAGAGTCATCCAAGACAACCGTGCAGGTTCCATCATGGGACCCACTGCTGTGCCTGCCCAGTGTTCCCAGCAGGCAGGATGTTTCCAGGGAGGCTCACTTGGTGCCCTCTGCTTCAGACTGCATTTCCAAGCAAACACCTGCTTGGAAACCCATTTCAAAAGCACACAATGCAGATATCTTTTAGGAAGGAAACTGAGCATGCAAAGAATTAAGGTAGTGCATTGATGAGACTGAAGCTATTTTGAATAAGAACAAACACCCTTAGGCTTTTGGGATTTTAGTACAGAATTTTGAAAAAACATCAAAGGGGGGAAAGTAAATACTGGTTTTGCAGCTATTGACACTTCAAATTCTATTTAACAACAGCCATATCAATTGCATGTTTCACACAGTGTGATTTCCTTAGCAATATGAGCTAGATTTGCTTTTGAATGTAGAATCAGACTTTTTGCATTGAATTGCAGGTTGGTCTTGTTTCAGCAGTAATTATAGTTTCAGCGTTTGCCTCTCCTGTACCTGATCTTAAACCTTCAGTTTCACAAGAGATGTATGACCTGCGAACTCAAGCTACTGTTAGTCAATAGGCGGTAAACTGATTTAGACTTAGAGTGCCAAATGCCTTTGTGACGTGTTTGTACTTCATTTTGTGTTTGTGTAAGTGCAATGTAGCAAATGAAATTTTAGCCGCCTGTGATTCGTGTGTTCATACCTTTAAAAAATATACAGGGTTTTAAAATGGTAAATACTATCAGCTACTTTTCATCCTGATCACTAATGAAAGATTTTATATCTACTAACAGAGTTTGACAAGGTTATTCATTTTGCCTCCCTTTTTTATCACTCCAGTCATTTTCCATACATATGTCACTATTCCTCCATTATCTGGAAACCAGCACCCTGAAAAACCGTGACACTGGTGGACAATTCCATTCATGTCAGAGGCTGTTACTACTCTACTGTTGTCTCTAATGTGGTTTGGAGACGCAAATCACCAATGGTTTCCAAAACTCTCTGGTGTAGTTTAAGCAATCAAGGACACCAAAAGAAGTTGTTCTGTGAACCTGCTGCTGGTTGGTTTTGTCCATTGTGTTAGTCAAGATTCAGCCAGGTCCTCTCTGCTCCCTCAGTTCTGTTCATAAAATCTCTGTCTCTCTCTAGTCCATTCTTGATCCCCACAGCTCTCTGGATGCCTGTGCAAGCCGGTGCTCTGTGGAGCTGGGCTCTGGCCCTGCCCAAAGACGGGGGAGTGGGGTGTGGATGTGTGTGAGCATTTACTCTTGTAACACCCAGAGATAAGGGAGGAACTTCTGAATTTATACGGTCACTTTTTGTAAGGAATGAGTTGTAGGATTATTGTCTGCTGTAACTCTTGGTTCAGACTTAAAGGATGACAGCTTTTTAGTCAGGCTCAGGATCTTGGGAGGCCCATCACAATAATTATCCTGCAGGAGTACCCTGACCTGGTCAGTGCTTGTTTGGTCTGTTTTTTTATATACCATGTAAGTATTGTACTAGAGTACAATATTTATAGTACAATGTACTTGGTATTTTATAATTAAGTACCCTTTTTATTGCTGAAATGGCCTATGGAAAAGCTAAACATAGTTGAGATAAATACTTTTAAATTAAATAAAATCTGGGGAATAGTTAAGTTATGCAAAGCTCGGAAGTTTTAAAGAGAGGTATGAGTCATTTGATGAATAGGAAATGTGTTAGGAAATTCTGATTAATTATTAATCTATTGAAAAAGGAGCTAGAAAAATGAATATTTTATATCACAGATATATTTAAATAAAATAATTCTGTAGTTGGTTAGTTAGCTGGTTAGAGTACAGCTTCAAACAATCTATAGAAACAAGTGAATCTTCCTTTATCTCAATATAATTAGCCATTTAAATGTCTTGGGTCAATTTATTAACACTTTATTCATCGGGGTGTAACTTTTATTAGGCTTTATTGCTATCAGAAATTATATCCTACACAAATACAATAGAGATTTAAATGTTCTGTAGAATGAGCCAATGCTTCCTGACTTTATTGCACTGTATTGTAATGAACCTTGACCAGCTGTAGATTTGATAAGTGTAAAATATTGCTGCTTGCTGCTAATTTTGTTCCTTTTTAATGACTGATAATCCATGTCGATTTAGTGTGATAGTCACAATCCAATACTGTTTTCCTGCTATAAATGTGATTGTAACAGGAGCTATTAAGTGTGTCTGCATAATAAAATTAGTCAGGGAAGCTCTGTATATTGTTTCCAGGTCTTTGGATTTTCATTATAGTAGTGGAACTTGTTAGACTGTAAAGCTTGATGGTTGCCAGCTCAGACAAGCTCTTTTCTACTTCTGTGCCAAGCAAAGGGGTAATGATGCTGCACTAAGAAGTCTGTCCTCACTGCTCTGGAAAATTCATTGTATATAAACATAGGGGATCATTTAGGGGAGAGCAGGAAAGGTGTCACAGGGGAAGAAAGAGAGGAAACTCATCTGGGCAACTACAGCTGCGCAAGAGTTGCTTAAAGAGAAAAACCTGGCAGCTGAATGTCTGTGCTGGGAAAAGGTGGTTGTGACATCTCTTGGCAATCAGGCAACACTGACAAATCAAATGTTCATGTTTGTCAGGATGCCAAACTGTACGAAAGAATCTTAGTGAGGAAGCCTTGGCAGAAGACTCTTTTCCTTGATGAGTCTGTCCAGCAGCATATTCCACTTTTACACAATGAACTGTTGCATAAGAGTCATTCTGAGAAACACACTCCCTCAGACACTTGCTTTTGGTCTCATTTGATCTTGTGTAACCTGAAGATTTCTACTTCAAGTTCTTGGGCCTCTAGGTTTGAAGTGGAGATATTTTTATAAGAGTGGTTGAAAACCCAACTGTGAGAATCATCAAAAAGCAGTTTCTGTAGCTTAACATAATTATTTGGATTTTTTTTTTTTAAGTGAGTAATTATGTGATATCTATCGATATCTTGGCAGAATAGTAACTAAAAGATGTATCCATATCTGGGTGGTATCTCAAAGGAATTTATTCTGTGGTAAAACAGATATCTAACACCTGAGTTTCTCTTACTTATTAAATAGATAATGGGGAATTCGGCCACTGATATCAGTGTAGGCAAGGTTTTGCCCACAATAATTTTGTCTGGAGAAGCCAGACTCTGGCTCTAATGGTGTGAGAGATTTGCTGTGCTCTCTTTATCTGCTCAGGCAGACTGACTGCTGGGGCAAGACAAGAACTACTTGCATACATCCACTGATAATGTTGGCTAAATAAAGGCTTCTGTCAGCAGCTTATAAGGGGCAGTTTGTAACTTTTCACTGACTAAATAATAGTTCATACCTTTCAATACAAGGCAGGAATAAACCTAAACATTCATAACCTTCTACATTATTTATTTGCAGCATTTCCTCCAACACTTGGAAAAGCTCCCCAAGAAAAAAAATGCAGAAAGCTGACAAGTACATGCAGAGAGAACTGTATTAGCCTAAGGTTTACTGGAGCATTTTTGCATTTTGGTGGCTATGTGGTAGAAGCTGTGAGGCCCTTCTGACTTCTGAGTTTATACTTAAAGGGATGTTTAAATGTCATCACCCAGTCTCTGCATTATTCAGACCTGCTGTACTGGGGACCATTCAGATGTTCATTTCATATGCCTGCACTTTCTATGAAGGCACTCAGTGTAACACAATAAAACAGTGGTGTAAAATACATTTAGTATGAGCCTTTCTGCAGAGATCTCCAGGCTGCCTTTATGGCTGACATATACTCCTTTGCAGAGGAATTCTGCAACTATTTCTAGGATTCAAAGGGATTTCTGCTTTGCTGGCTCAATGTGCTATGCAGCACTACTTGCATCAGGCTTTGGGGGACAAAAAACTGTGCAGCAGTTTTGGGGGACACTGGCTGGTCAGGGCTGCTTCCTGCCAGAGGATAAAATGCTGAGAGCCTGGTCAGCACGTAACAGTAGCTGAAATCCTGCCAACATAATTTGGAGGTTAAGGGGGTAGTCAGTGCACCTGCAATTAGTGTATCCATCCATAATTGGGGCCATTTCATCAGTATTCCTAGGGGAATCAGTATTCGCTGTGGGAGAAGTCCAGTAACTGCCTCCTTTATACCTCTAGAGCAAAATGCATTTTGGGCAGGGAGAAGACATTTCCTCTGCTCAGACATAAAGAAAAGGGAACTTACCTCACCAATTTATAATTCAAATTATTGGAATAAGTTCCTAGTGTACCATTCATTTTTTGCTAGATGAAGATGTCCCATATAGATTTAACTCTGGGCTTTTGCTCTAGCTCAGCAAGTACACTAACACAAAGGGTATTCCTTGCAAATAAACACTGGACAGATACAAAGAAACACTGAGCAAAACCTAAGCCATGCAATGAGCTTCAGAAAGATCAGATCCACAGATGTGCTGACTGAAGTTTAAGAGACAACTTAACAGATGTACAAAGCTGTAGATCAGAGGGGATATAAAACAGTTAAACTTGCTTAAAGGCACAATGTGTCACAATCTAACGATTCCATGCATCCTCAGCCTGACAGAAGAGGGAACATACGCTCAGCTCGGTGCTCTGGCTGTAGGCATGCCAAGAAGATTATAAAAATGCCATGCTGTGATATGTTGCCCTCCTGCCTGAAAGGCTACCATTAAGCTGCTTATTTACTGCACCTATTCAGGCAGCAGTGCGGTTCAGAGTGGTACCTGTCTTCTTGTTGGATAAATTAGTTGTGGATATCACAGGATTGTTGCTGCCCATTGTTCAGTCTGGTGAAGGTGGGAAGAGATGAAAGGCACAGATCTGACCTTGTAATGTTTTGTGTAAAATAAGAGATGCTTTTTCTTCATAGTGAGTGTCATAGTTGATCTTAGTAGGACTGACTGTGTTAGCAAGTCTGGAGTTAAATTAAAAAGGCTAACATACTAATGAAGGCAGTATTTTTTTCTCAATCATATAAACACATATATATAAAGAAAATATATATATGGGAGAAGATATGGACGTGTGGAGGAAAGTGCATGTCATTAGAGCTTTGTGCTCTCTGTAAATCAGCACTGTTTGAAATGAAATCATCAAGAGAACACACAGGAAAACTTAGACACCCCTTCAATGCAAAATATTTTTTGTTGTTGTTGGCTGAGGTTTTTTTAATATATATAAACTGTTGTGCCCTCATATTTTTATGGTATATGGAGCTGTGAACTTTAAATTAGTGATAACAGAAATTGACAAGTACAGCATTAAAAACTAAACCATGCAGCCCTACAGGCTTAATTATGAAGTGAGAAGGAAGATAGACAGAGAAAATCCTGTTTCAAAATTTTACCTCACATAATATAAATAAAAGATTATGTCTTCCACTGGTAGCCTAAGATCAAAAGGATAATATAAAATGACTAGCCTGTATTTATTTTGCCTTTATTATGTGTATAGATAAACTATACATTTCTCATTTCCTTGTGTCTTTTAGCTATACACAGTTAGAGACACTTAGATATAGATTTAATTGTGGATAAATAGCTATAAATTAATATATGTAATTATTTTTAATTTTTCATTCAGTCATTAGAAAGACGTTTTCATTGTCAAAACTTAAAAATAGAATATTTTTGGAATAGTGTTCTAGCTGATAATATGGCAAATTGAATATAAATTAAGCAAATAAAAAAATATTGATTGGAATTTATAAGGATGGTTTAGATAATAACTAACTGAGACAAGTTATGACAGTATTTATTGTATAGATAATGTAAATTATCATAATGTAAACAGATATATTCACCAGTCGGGTACCGTGTGTGCTGAACTGATAATTTTCACTGCTGTTCTTAAAACACCCTGCTTGTTAAGTTTCAATAAGGCACTGGAGAAGGTTTTCTTCTTCCTGATGAGCCATTACTAACTCAAAACATTTTACATGGCTTTGGTATAGCAGGTTAAAGGCAAAAAGAAAAAAAAAAAAAAAAAAAAGGAGGAAAGAATCTCAAAGAAGCAGGTGCAATGTTCTCCTTCCTTCCTTGAGCTACTTATTTGATCATTTTTGGATGCCAGTATAAAAACTGCTGGAATAGCAATCGATGTGCAGCCAGTAAGCTTTTGGCACATTCAGTGTCAATGTATTGTGATGCAAAATCAGGCTCAAAGGAAGAGTGAAGAAATACTAACACCTTGTTCTAAGGGTTTCCTAAAAGGGCACATCAGTATTTTTCTGGTTCTAGAGTGTATGGGCCCTCAGTGATGGGACTATCAGGAGTGTCAGGCTCTGATATGCAGGTTTGTTCTAACAAAGTGACTTCCTGTTTCCATATTTGTTTGCCCATGATTTAGAACCATTTCATACAAAGACTTAGTTTGTGAAAGTAGCCCTGTTAACAGATGCTGGCTGAAGCTGAGCTTTTCTGATGCTGCCTTACAGCACTGGGTCCTCTTAGAGTGGTATTTTAACTGACAATTATTGTATTTGATTATGATCAATCAGGACGAAAATTGACTTGACTCCTAAAAGTCTAAATCTCTTTATATCATTATTAACCTGGCATTTTCTTCCTTGTGTCTCCGCCTCAGTGAGCCTCCACCACACACATTCGTTGAATAAAGATGGCCCTTTGCAGAAATTAAAGGAAAATGTCATACTGTGAACGGTCCTAGATTAATTTTAATGTAGAAGATATGGGATTTAAAAAATACTGTTTTAACTTGTCATTTTTCAGTATGTTTGGAGTTGATAATATTTCAAAAACTTTTATAAAGAAGACGATGACGTATGCAGTTACGGTAACTCTCATGGAAGGACCTAAATCCACTGCAGTTGCAATTAATGGTAATCACTGGCAAATCTGTCTTAAATGTCTAATTAATCCTAAGCATGTAAGTAGTGTGACTGTTGTAAGTGGAACTGCTCAGACATTCATGTACTGACAAGCACAAAATTAGTCAGGCACTTGGCTCCTCCAGCAGGTCTGGATGGAAATGCAAAACTCTTGTGCTAAATCGCCGTGGGCTCAACAGAATGGTGCAGTTTAATTATCTCCAGCCAGGGTTAAAGAGGGATGGAAGCATCCTTTTGTGCCAGAGAAATTCACCCAGATGTCATTTGTAAGGGCAGCAAGGACCAGCTCCAGGGAGCGAGCACAGGTGAGGTTTTGCTGTGTGGCTGTTACTTGTGAAGGGAAACTACTTTAGGATATTAATGCAAGCCCAGTAATCAGCCTGGGATGAGCTTGAGATGGTTCATTCAAATTTAGAGATGTCTTTCTGTTTGAAAGTGTTGAGGGGAAAATTAACTAGGTCATGTAAATGAGAATAGGGATCATTTGGGGAGACTTCAAGTACTGCAGTACTAATAGGCAATATTTAAGCAGACTCTTCATTTTTCATATGTACCAATCACCTGAAATATCAACTGGCTGCACATCCCTAAAACAAAAGGATGTTGGAAGGGGGAAAGGTGGGAAAAATCCTACAGCTGTGTAAACTAGAACAAATTTAGAACTGTGAAAAATTCAGGATAATGGGTGAGTAGAAGGATGAAGAAGTATGGTTGTGAGTTTTGCAGCACTGAGTATCAAAGTGCTTTATCCCACACCTGCTAAAACTGCAAGGTCCCAGACAGATGCCAAGACTCTTCAGTCACTGTAACTGACTGACAAAAAGGCTTCCAGGAAGATGAATATAATCATTACGATCTTGGGGGGTGGGAGTAGGGTGGAATGTTCATCAGAATTAAAGACTGATTAAGAAAATTGGAATTTGGTGTGGATTTGGTATGTGACAACCCTACAGAAATTTGTTCCCAGTTCTAACAGCACTTACATGGCTAAGTAAAACATAAATTTATTTTTTGGTCACGGTGTTGGACAGTTAAGCTTTGAGAACACTTTTGTGTTAATTATATACTGTAATAGTCTTTGTTTTCTATATAAATCTATTCCATATAATTTATGATGTAAAAATATAAGTGCATGGTAATCTTCAGTTAAATCAGTGGTTACTGCTTCAAAAAACATCTAATTCTGGTCAAACAGTCAGTAGTTCTGGCCAAGGACTGAACCACCATGATGTGATGTACACTTGCAAAATAAACAAAAATTGCTGTGATACTGAGCTGAAGAATATCTACAAATTTAGTTTTCTTTGAAGGGAAGCTCCATGAAGCTTTGCTGTACAGAACACCCTTCTCCAAAATATAGTGATTCCGTGATAAAATGTATATACCGCATTTTTTTACTTTATGTCTTTCATAAGTGTATTTTCAGACAATGAGTTTGTGTAACCTCCACAAAAGACATTCAGGATATTTAGATTTTATAGAATCCTGAAGTTAATTGCAGATGTTTTAGATAGTTTTATTTTGTCCTACTTTGTGTTAACCATGATTTGGTATTTAGTCCTGGGCCATAAGGATTCTTTGATTGTTTGGAACTTTGAAAAAGGAAATATTTTTCTTCAGAAATTTTGCAAAGCTTGCCAGGTTTTATGGTTCCTCTCAAAATGTCCAACAGATGACAAATAGTTCCTGGGAGTGCTTTGGTAACCAGTATCTTGTGCATAACCAACATCTTGTGCATTTCAGTCCAAATCCAGAAAAGTGTGTACAGTATAAGGAAAACACCTGGCTTTCACAGTCCTTCTGGCACCCGAACAATGACCCAAACCAGTTTTATCTTTAAGTCACTTTTTTCATCCAGTCTGTGCAAATCTGGTGTTCTGAGGTGCCTTGAGAGCTTTGGCTTTCTGACAGAACAGCTCTGGGCTGGCTGTTCCTGAGCTGCAGCACAAGGTTTACGTGCCCAGAAAGAAAAATGGAGACATGAGGTCAGCTTGGCTCCAGCCCGGTGATGCTTTGTCAATATTGGCAATCGTGTTACTATAAGAAACAAGGACATCATGTAGCTGTTAGGAGCTAGAAAATAGATTGTTTACTATGTTCCATGCCATCAATCAGTTTTGTGAGAAAACCTGAGCCCTTGCTGACTGGCATAATTTCTTTTAAAAGCCCCCAGTGTCTCTGTTACTTAATATTTACTGAGATTCAATTAACAGCAAATTAAAACTACATTTTTTATGTAAAAGAATTTAGAATATTAAAACACTTTTGTAAATAAAATTATTTTAATTCTAATCACAGCAATGAAATGGACATGATGTTTTAAAAATGACTGCGTAGTTGGTGCAGGAAAGCCACACCAATCAATGTGTGTAGATTTGCTCATTTACTTCAAACTGGAGATTAGTAACATAATTAGAGATTACCTCTTCAGCAAGGTATTTGTTAGTAAAATAATGTGAAAGGCCAAATTTAAGGGATATAGGTTAGTTTCCTTGAAATATTCCTCTTTGTGTTTGCAGTGTATCCGCAGACTAAATGTATTTTGTATTTTATGTCACTCAGTATCCTCAATATTAGACCAAGTCTTCTACATTCCTAATGTTTGTTTTGCTATGCAAATTCAAACTTTGGAAAGCTGTTGCCTTCCAAGTCCTCTGTATATAATCAGAGGGACATAAGCAGGCCCACTCTGCAATAAGGCTCCCTTCTGGTCAGCTGCGTAACATAAATATTGAAGCCAAAATATTTAAATTTCATCCTAGAAAGAAAACTCCTTAGGACCTACAAAATGCCATTTAAAAGCTCACTGTGTTGAATGAGCTTAGTTAAGTGACATCCTCCATTTCGACAACAGAAGAACTGCGTGCTGTATCAAACGTTTGCATTGAAAACCAGAATATTTTAAGATGGGACAAAGGATCAACTTGACACATTGCAGTAAGAAGGAAAAATGAGATATAGAGTAGAGAGGAATAAGTGAGAAGCTGGTCCTTCCTTCCTGCCAACCTCCTGCAATCACTCATGTTACTGTTTTGAAGCCTAAGAGGTTTGATACTGGCTGTGGTTTAATTCAAACTCTAGTGAAGTTTATCAAGTGCCTCACCTAGAAAATGAAACCAACAAAAAAAAGTGGGAAAAAAAAGGATGAAAACTGGTCAGATTTAGAAGAAAATTTGTAATGGATCACTAAATGAAAACAAGACTAGGAGCTGAATACTGTGCCCTCAATGAAGTCAGGATATTTTATCCCTAAGTTGCTCAGTTCTCTGCACTTTCACACTCCTTCTGAAGAGATACAAGCACAGGTACCCAAGGCAGCTTTACAAATGTCTCCAAAAATTAAGGATGACCTTCTCGTGCCAAGGTAAGTACATTGTGTGACTTCATGGTGCCATTTGGTATCCTGTGTGTTGGACTGGTGCCATTACATACACTTGTTCGGCAAGTTAGTGTATCAGAAGCAAGCAAACCTCCCCAAGTTAGAGCTATAGATTGCGGTCTTCCTCTTAATTTTAATTCTCATGTGGCAAATCATGACCTCTTCTTCAAAGTCTGCCCAGCCTAATCCATTACTGGGATCAGATACCATGCAGGCATGCAGGTATTTTTTCAGGTGGGTGCATAGGCATAACCGCTTGCTGTTAGTTCGGTGTCTGTTCAGAAGTGTTCTTCAAACCACTTGACCTGGAAGGGGACATGAAAATTGCCTTCTCAGGGGAGAGTCAAATGTTCCCATGGTCTAAAGCTGTCCACACTTCTCTAAACACATCCCTAATTGGTATTCAACCTTAAAAAATGTCTTTCATTAAAAATATAATTTGACAAAGCAATTGACTTGCATTTGATTAAGTCAGAATCTATTGGATTAACATGATTAATACATAAAATTATAATCAAACAGAGCAGTACAAAAGGTGAATTAAGTCATGGGTCATAATAAAATACTAAATTTAAGAAAGATTGATATAGTAGGAATATTCATTTCACAGTAGGTATTACGCTGTTCCCTTACAGACAGTGATGTAATTCAGAAGGATTTTGGTAGTCAGAATCAGGGCTGCTTCAAAGGCCTTTGAATTTGGTGAGAGTTATGCCAGAGGTCTGTTTACAATACTTCACACCCACAGTGTAAATATTCACTGCTCCCATACTGATAGCAAAATGTGCTGTTACTATTAGAAGAATTAGTTCTGAACTGCAGAGGGGCAAAAACAGCTTAATGATCTTAGAACCAAAAAACCACTTATCCCAAGAATTGCTGTCTTGTAAGACTCCCTGTTACACAGCACTGGAATACAATGTAGCATTTCACTGTACATATCTACTAGGACGATAACTTAAAATTTGTTATGAATTTTGACCCACCAATACATAGGACACTGCACTGACTGAAAAAAGCTTATTCAGAATAAAAATTCTAGTATTAAAACTACAGTTTTTCTTTTAAGTGAACAAGTGACAACATAGCAACAGACAACAACCACATCTTAAGGTAATTGTAAAGCTGCAGGTAAACCATTAAAGCTCATGGTCCCCACCTGGACAAACTGCCGGCATTAATGTGTCTATCTGGCTTGTACTTAGAAACAGCTTTCCCTGTGGCTGATAGAGCCAATGCCAGCCAGCTGCAGGATGGATCCGCTGCTGGCCAGGGCTGAGCCCATCATCAACGTGGATGGGATATTCTTTGTTCCAGAAGCAGGGGAAAACCTGCACAACAGCCATTGCAGCTGGGGAGAGGAGTAAGAATATTTGAGAGAAACTCTGCTGACACCAATGAATTAATTAAATTTTGTCCAGCAACTAGAGTACTCCTTTTCTGAAGCTACATATTTTCCTTCTTTGCCCACCATGGCGTGTAATTTTAGTGGTCCCCTTTTAGGTGTGCCAAGCTAACAGAATGGGCTACGTGTGGTGTATAAAAGTAATCATGGCATGAAATGCCCACTGGATGGGGGATATGGGCAGCTAGCTGCCTCCGATATTGGAATCTGACCTAAAGAGAATGTTTTCTGTCAATCTCTTGTATTTCAAAAGGATAGAGCCAGTGGAAAAAACTAAACCTACAGTTACCTAACCTTCCTAGATTGACAGCTTGTCAGTAGTTAGATCAGATTAGCTAGTAATCAGATCAGCACTTGGTCTGCTACTGAAGTTAGTGTGTGCATGGGATCTGCTAAGTTCTTTGAAACAAAAAATTTACCAAATTGAAGATACTGATAAAACATAAGCAAGAAATTCCCATTATGGGATGACAGACTATTGACTGTTACAAATTTAACTTAACTCATTTTCATTGAGGTATCTGTAAGATAAGGAGCAATAGGTGAATTACAGACTTTATTATAAGCATCTGAGTTCAGGAAGCCATAAAATCTTTAAGGTATCTTCAGCATTCTCTCAAGATTCACTAAAACAGACTCTAAATCTGGTAAATATATTGAGCATCTCAACAAGTTCAAAGTACCCAGGGAGTTATGAGATCTCTTTGCCTATGGAACCCATCCAGAGAGTGACTTTGTTTTAAAATCATGATTGTTTTAGTCTAGTCAAGTGGGGGATGATGATGCCAAAGCAATGTGGAAAAGCTGTCATTGCAAGTAGCTTTCCACTGGTTGGCTCACAGTATCCCAAATACAGAGATAAATTAGAATGTTTGTCACCTAAAGGAGAATTTCTTCTAGTCTAAGTTCACATGCTCTAATAAAAAGGAGTGCAAAAAGATTGCCAGATATTTTCCTGACTGTTCCAGCAGATGCCAAATGATTCAGTAGTGAAACACAGCTGTATTTAATATCCTCTAAATTATTCCACAAGGTAAAAGAGTGCTATTGTACCAGTGACACCACACACCAGAAAACCTGTAGTAGGTTGGAAGTGCTCAGTATACCTCCACAGAGGCTCCCTGCTCAGATGGAACAGCTCCTGCTGCAATTGTGCCTTTTTTTGCCTCTCTTTCTTTTAGTTACAGAGTCAACTCAAGTGCTGTTCTGAGAAGAAATGGGCTTGCTTATTTTCTTAATTGAGGATTATGTAATTGCAGCCATTTAGTGGTTGCTGCCTCTGATAGACTGTATTTCTAAAATCAGGAAATTGAAGTTACAGAATTGGCACAAACAATGCTCCATTCCTCCACAATAGCTTCTGCTGATGCAAGAGCCTACTTGCAGCACACTGAAATTTAGAATTTAAAAGATCCACCAAAAGTAGAATAGTTACTATTGTTTGGTCATTCTTGTTCAGCATTAGACAGCATGGCTCAACCACATGCGTATTTGCCTATTAAAAGACAAAAAAAATCTCATTTCACTTCCAAATTGACTTGAAATCTCTTGAACAGTTGGTACATGATATTGGTGTTTCAGTCCCAAAGGTAATAAATTTTGTGGTCCTTATGACATGTTTGTGAATAGCTTTAGCATTGGAGATGGAAGGGCTAAGATGGACTCTTGTCTCTATACTAGGATGGTTGGTTAATGAAAATGAAGAAATCAATAAAACTCAGCAGATGTATTTTTCAGTCATTTCACTATTGTTTTCTGGATACCCTGAATTTCAGAATGTGTTACCTCTGTGAGCCAGACCTCACTCATTAAGCATAGTACTGGCCAAGGTAAACTCCAAAGTAAAATAAAAATTAAGTTAAAAAAATAAAATTAAATTAAAAGCTACACTTTTGTATAATGCAAAATGGAAGAAAACAAAAGAAAAAGGAAGACTATGCTGTTTCCAATGTCATTAAACTTAGGCAGGACACTTTACATAACTTTAAACTGTTGATTTGAAACCACTTGATTTGTTTACTGCAGAAACCGTATTTTGTTATGGGTGAACTTAGCAATGACCAACTAGGGATCACTGTATATTGATTTTTTTGTTTTATTCAAGAATAAATTTAGATGGATGGAAGAATTTGGAACACTGTTGTTCCATCTTTATCCCTAATTGAGATACTACCATGGATTGTAAGGCTCTGGAGTATAATGATTTGTCAGCAGAGGACACAGAGTGGACCAATTTAATAGTTGCTAGAGGGGTTAGGATTCCTACAGCCTTTGATGAAATCTTTTTTAGGTCAGTAACATTTAGAGATATAAAAAAAAAAAAAAAAGAAGTAATTGGAGAGAAACCAGATGGTTTGTGGCTAATTTGAAAAAGTACAGATTATTGTTGTGCAGCATCTTATTCATTAAATGAAAAGGCCTTAAGATTTTATAAGGGATAGATTAATATTGATATCATGTTATGATTCACACTGTTTAGTGTGCAAATATCAGCCCTCCCTTATTTTTTTCTGCCCATGCTCAATGCTATCACTGAAACCCCTGTATGAGGAATTAACATGGTGAGTCAGTAGAATGACAGCCTTACACGTACATTTTTCAGGTATGCTTTCCTACTATGGAAGAAACATTTGCACACTGTAAAACACGAATTCAAATATAACAAAAGCAGCCAAATGTATGCTTATAATGGAGATAACATGGGTGAGCAAAGTGTCACAAGTATAAGCTGGTCTCTGTATTCCCTACCATTTTTTCAGAGCATCTTGCTTTGGCATTTGCACAGGCTCCTATTCATTGCAATTACATATATTAAATATATGTTAATTTTTAAGTTTCTTTACCATTCCATTCTGAAACAATATAGACACACCAGCTAAGAATCGAGATGTGTTTATTTTAGGATGATAAAGATAAAATGTTTATCCATCTCTAACTGGCTAAATATTATCTTACTCAGATTTACTACAATAGTGCTCAGGGACTCTGAATGAAATTGCTGAGCAGTTCATAGGTACTGCAAGCGGCAATTTTTGCCTCACACAGTTTGTAGTATAAATAAGCAAGACAGACAAAAGATGAGAGTGTACACACAGCCTGGGAAGTGACTTTTTTAGAGAGCTTTAGAAGAGAAAGGTGGAATGCTTAAGAACACAATGTCTGCTGATTGAGCTGAGAGATGCTGATTGTACACATGAAGGGCCGCATGTCCCAGCAGGTACGCAAATCAAGTATTTTTAATTGAGGAACATGTGTCATATAATATATATTTAATACATTAATATTAATAAATTTTATATTTGTGTGTTGATATATATCTGTGTCTAATTTTGTTGTATTTCAAGATGTAATTACAAATTGTTCCCAGTATATTGCATTTGGTAGAGGGGATTTTTTGGCTCCCATTAGCTTACTTAGTGTTCTTAAGGTCTTAACCTTCTGTTGTGGGATGAAGAGATTTAAACTTCACAGCCTCTTGCTGTCACTTGCTGGCATAATTGAGAATATTGTCTGAGATTTTTGGAGAATCCTTTCCATTTGGCAGAGATGTTTGGACACGCTTGTTAGGAACTGAACATTACAAAATAGATGGTCAGCTCTGGAGGGGATCCTTCAACGAGGGAATAGCTGCAAGAGAACAGTGCCAAACAAGCAACATTTTGCTGAGAGGTTTTCAGAATAACATTCTTGACTCAGAGCCCATTATCTAACAGATGTGTATTGATTTAATAAGCCTCCCTACTGTTTCACTGTAAGCACTTAGTTCTCTCATCTTCAGTGGAGAACGTGGAACAGGAATCTATTAATAAAAAGTCTCTTATTCCAGCAAAACATGTTGGTGCCCATATTTGTCAAGGACAGTTAAGTATTTCAAAGCTAATTAAAACTTCATTTTTTCATTGGGATGCTGTGGGCAAGTCCCTCAGCTGGATATAGTACCTAATATATATACACTGGTATGCTTTTGCTTGACCGAAGAATAACATTGTAAACAATTTAATCTACTCTACTTTTTTCCTGGTATACCTCAAAATGATCTTACAAAATACAATTTTCTGTGGCTACAAGAGTAAGGACTTGACAACTTGCCACTGTCAAGCTGTTACTTCATTCCTATTTCTTTTTCTAGACAAATTTTAATATTTTTTTCTAGATGATTTTTTATTGAGCAAGAGTAAATAATCAGGAAATACTAAAATAGGTGTGATTTGGTACAAAATCTGTTGAAAGAATGCACAAGTGTGGGAGGAAATAGGGAGGGACAGCTCTACTGCAGCTGCAGAGTTCAGTCAGGTTTAGCAATGATTTTGGTTTGTGTGGCAAGGCTTTGATAGAGGGAGGCTCCAGGAGTGGCTTCTGTGAGAAGCTGCCAGAAGCTTCCCCCGTGGCTGATAGAGCCAATGCCAGCCAGCTGCAGGATGGATCCGCTGCTGGCCAGGGCTGAGCCCATCATCAACAGTGGATGGGATAGTATTTGTTCCAGAAGTGAGAACAGCCATTGCAGCTGGGGAGAGGAGTAAGAATATTTGAGAGAAACTCTGCTGACACCAAGTTCAGTGGAGAAGAAGAGGGAGGAGGTGCTCCAGCCACCAGAGATTTTCCTGCAGCCAATGGAAGCCCATGGAGGGAGACCATGTCAGAGCAGGAGGATGCCTGAAGGAGGCCATGACCCCATGGGAAGTCAGGGCCTATGGAGAGAGGAGCCCACACTGGAGCAGGTTTGGTGGCAGAACTTGGGACCCTGTGGGGACCCACACTGGAGCAGGATGTGAAGAACTGCAGCCTTGGGATTGGACTCATGTTTGAGAAGTTTGTGGTGGACTCTGTCCTAGGGGAGGGGCCCCGTGCTGGAGCAGGGGAGAAGAGTGTGAGACGTGCCCCCCGCGAGGAGAAGGAGGAGCAGAGACAGTTGTTTCTGTCTCCTCGGCCTCTTGAGGAGTACTCTTAATGCTTGCCCATGCTCATCCCAAAGCAACAAGTCACTTTTGAAATCTTGGCCATCAAACTTTATATTCTTTCTTACAGATTCCTCGGTGAAAGACACTGGATTTGCATATCAGTATTTCATTTTTCTGTAGGGCATATGATGCAAGACCAACACAGGAAGTATTCTATACAACACAGCTTTCTGAAGGTAATAAAAGCTTGTGTGAGTAGTTCAGCAGCTGTTTTGAACACAGGATCTCTTCTTTCATAATCTATTACTACTTTCTGCAAAGTTTCAAGTAATTTGCTTCTCTGAATCAGGCAAAAAGCTTTTAACTGGAAAATTGATCTCCTCATAAAGTACGTATGTTCTAATGCTGTAATTACCTGAGGCCTGATCTTCCAACCCTTGACAGCATAAGTAATCTGTACTCATCTGTCTAATCTTTGTGATTGAATATAGGGAGAGTCAAGTGATTCCAGAATATCTACTAGGTCTCTACACAATTTTCCTAAATCACACTTTGTTTTCACATAGATAAGTGATCTAAGTGAAGGGTTAACAATGTTCTGTCTCTCTTAATTTGAGATTTGGAAGACAATTATAATTCAGAATGTTTCTTCTAGTTGAGACTCCTTAGGAAAGACACATACATAGCCTAGAGCTACAAGTCCAACTTTGCTTTTAAATGCAAATATTTTAACAAGTATAACACACAGAAGCATGAACTATCAATTATTACTACTAGGCATATGTAAAACATCTTGTTTATCACAAAGAGACCAAATTAGGCTAAAAATAAAATAGAAATTTGTAATTGAAATGTTGCCTGTTCTCCTTTAAAACTCCCCATTGTTTTTATCAGAAGCAGCCTTCAGGTTGTCTTGATGCATCTAAATAGATCTTTCAATAAGAAAAGATGGGAACTGCCAGTGTTGGCAGACTGTGGCATTTGTCATGCAATGAGACTTCCTGGGAATGATGTTAGAACAGTGCATTATTTACAGCACCAGCCTGTCAGATAAGAGTAAAGACTTTGTTTCCCCTTACTTTCATTTTCTAAAGGTCTTACCGGTACATACAGAATGACAGGAGGAAGTTTCAAGTCAGGCAGAGGGAATTTCCCAGTTGACCTATCAACACAGGAACGCAGACAAAAGTCCATGGAAATTTTAAAAGTGTTAACTTCAGTAGATATTTTGAATCCAAATTTAACAGCATTCAACTGAAGATGAAACAAGTACAAGTTTCAACAAATGTTGGACTTATTTTTCAGTATAGTATTGTCTTAGCCTAAGTCAAGTCAAACTCTACTGTTTATCTCCATTCCCCAGAATACTTTGTTCTGAGACAGTAATACCTTGGGAGTTTGGTTGGTTTGGTTGATTTGTTTGTTTGTTTTTCTAGGCTACTACTACTTATCTTTTAGAGCTATGGCTGGATTGAGTCCTCAAGGTTGTTTAGTTGCATCATTTTGCAGACATGACAGCTGTTTTACCAATACTTTCCCTTTCTCAGGGGTAGTTGGTACGTTTTGAGCAGAAAATAATCGTCTTAGTCATCCTCAGTGCATCTTCAGGATCTCCACTTGCACAGCCACACTCACAGGAGTCCCACAACAGTTGGATGTGTACATGGCTCAGTCCTGTGACTCCTGTGCTCAGGGCCTGATGAGTTATCCCTGGAAAGTTCTGTGAAGTCAGTGTTGCATTGCAACAGCCTGCTATTTCCCCTGTCCCCATGTCTGTGGAGCTCCTCTGGAACTGGAACTCCCTAATCCCTGATGGTTTTTGGACTGTTCTGTTTTGTCCTCTTCAGATTTTGGTACAAATTTTTGTATAGAGTGATTTCAGAGCTCCCTGCCGCTACTGGGGTTCTGTATATCACACCAGGCCCCCTGATTTGCTTGAGGTATTTATAGAGGTTATTTCTATTAAATCAGATACAGTTTCACCTTGGAATTGACAGTGGTCATAATTGAATCTATTTAATGTTGACAAGATTGATATTGTTGTTTAATACCTATTTTACAAAACAATATGTCTAAGTACTATTATTTAAAGATGTAATGTCTACATTGTTTCACAGTCTCCTCTCTGTCTTCTTACTGATGGCTTCTATGCTTTTTTAAGTTCTGAGGGTTTAGGTGTCAGTACATGAACTTTTTTTTCCACTCTAGGCTTGTTGGAATGAAAGGAAGCCTACACAAGGCTGTCTCAAAAAGTTAGAATTTTTTTTTAGTGTAGGTCCACCCATCATCAGCTGGTTCTAATTTCTCTAACAGTATGCAATTAAGGAGACTTGACTCAGCTGCAGAGACTTTCACTTCAACTCATTAAGTGGATAACAGCCCCAGTAATATTTACCTCTGTCAAAATAATAGGTCCTCTACTAGGTGGTGTTGTAGATTTCTGGTGGTTTTATACATATACACAGATATTTCTGTATTTATCAGACACGGTGTATATGTATATATGGCATTAGATTTTGCATTTTAGTGAAGTCCAACAGTAGAAGTCAGACCATACCCTTTGTGTCACTCAGACTTCAAAAGGACATAAAATAGCCCTCACATCTCCATATCACTACCCAAAGTCTCTTCCTTTTTGTTTGGTTTCTTGCACTAGAGAGGAAGGAGTGTACCTGAGGTAGTCAGTTGTTTCTTGTCACTGTATTGTTTGATGTGTGATGAGCTTGATTATCAGATCTCAGTGTGCAACCAAGTACGGCTTCACTTGCTACAAAAAGTGCTTATCTACAAGGAGACAAATATGCCCTCTACTGACTTCATCTGTGGCTAGAGTTTAAAAGCTGCTGTCAGAGAGTACACAATGAGCCTGTTTGCAAATAAAGCAAATTAAAATAAACATCTTTTATCATAAGAAAGCAATTAGTGTTGATTCGCAGCTTCACTTGGTTTTTCTTTCCTGACCTTGACTATGTTGTGATGGTTTTGTGCTTCCTCGGACAGTTTCTACTTGCATCTGCATCGATTAAACCTTGATCTCATTTATTATCTCAGGAAATGGTCTCAAGGTCACAGGGCTGGAAATTTAATTATGGTGGCAGTATATTAAGTGGCACATTTAAAGATGCTGAATCGTAGTAATTAATTTTTTGGATGGTGGTCTCTAGGGAACAGGTTTTCTCCACACTGGGTGTTTAGACATCCATCATGGCCATTCAGCTTGGCAGCTGTCTTTTAGCTTTAAACTGCATCATTATTCATCTTTTATGACTGACTTTAAAAACACTAGACAACTATATCCTTTTTTATTGTAATATATGTCAGATGCTTGTATTAAGCTATACTTCACCTTTGCTATAAAACATTAACAGAGGTTGCTAGCAGCTACCTAGGCTGGCCTCTAAATTGAGACAACAATTACCCTTCGCTGACATCTAGTGTCAAGACATGAGATATAGCTGGAGTGCCAAATCCATTGGCCTGGAAATCCTGCACTTCCCCACTGATTCGGGCTCACCCAAGAAGCTGCAGCACTGGACATAATTAGTGGACACGAGGGATTAACTTGGCACACAATGTTGACTTTGTAGCAGCACTAGGTTATTGGATGAAATGCAGCACTGTCAAGGTCTTAAAAAGCTTGTAATGTTTAATGAAGGAATGGTCATTAAACTCGCGGGATCAAATATTAGGCAAGATGGAACTGGGAGGTATTTAATAAAGAGGCCTGAAAATATGAACTAAATCACATATATTCATTTAAACTGCTGGCTAAAGCCCAGCATATTTCAAAATAGTTCACTGCTGGTTTAAGCCAGATGGCATGAACTGGGAAGGAGAAGAATAAGCAGGTTTTAGCTTTCTGCATAACTTTACAGAATTCTTTTCTACTGTAGATTTATTTTTCTTAAATGAAACACTTTAAAGTTCACACATTCTGTTGGGACTGCAAAAAAATGTTCTCTAAGGGAGTGTGAGGGTGTTAGAGTTCTCAAAGTGAACAAAATCCACACATTTTTAAGTGAAGTCTTTCATACCTTTTGTCAAGCTGAATCTTCCAGGATCAATACCAAAATATTAAAACAGTGGATTTTAAAAATATTGTTACAAGAGGTGGTCCTCATACCTGTATATTAATAACACTATTTTTTACAGGCTGAGGTGAAGCTGATCTCTAAAACTGGCTGGGACAGTCAGAGAATGGAATTAAATTCTAGTTACAGAATATTGGGTGTAGCATTCCTCCTGCACCTTGTCACATCTTGAATCTCTCTAGACATAGTTCTTCAGCAGTAAAAGCCTTTGTGCTTGCAGTATTTGACCTTCTCTTTAAATTCCTGTCCTGGACCCATCTAGTTCTTTGTGCTATTTGGCCTTTCTGGAACAGTAATGTATCTTCTTCTGTAGAGATCAGCTAGATCTTCCTTTTGTACTGTGTTTGGTGATTGGAATTATGTGATTGTGGTTGAAATGTTTCAATGCAGTGGGGCTGAAGAAGACTCATCTTCCCAGGTGTATGTGTCATTTGAGAGCACCTTTGTTCCCTGGGCTCACTCCAGCAGTTCCATATGCTCAGCCTGGGGCTCTTGTGAATTCAGAGGGTTTGTAGGCAGTGTTTATAAATGCTGAGCATGTCCTTCCTCCACCCGTGGTCTGTGTTCCCACAGTCTGAGAAGGAAACAGCAAGATTATAGGGAGAGAAGGGGATGATGTATCTCTGAAGTGAGATATACAAAGACACACAGTGTTTCTCAGCTTTACTTGGGGTTGACCACAGAGGGACTGCAAAAGGCATCTCCCAGCAGTGTCACACAGTGTAGATGTTCTCAAGGCTGGAGAATGAGCACAGCAGATAACTTGGATCAGATCGATTGAGTTGCAGACAAGACTGCTTAGAAATGGAAATGAGTGGTACCACAGTGGCTTCTTACAGAGCTGCAGATGGAGCTTTGGAGCTGTCTACATCTCATCTAATTGAAGAGTTCCAGTGAGGTGGGGAGATGGCCTACAACTAGTCAAGAGTCAATTTAAACACGAAATGTTTGCAAGTATAATGTTCAGTCTGGTTTCCATCTACATGTGGTTGAAAACTCCTTGGTAATTTTCTTATAAAAACAGCCTATAAGCTTGTAAATTAGCTCTCTCCTACTTTTAAATATTGCAACAGAACATAAAAATGGGAATAAGGTATCCTGATCGCTCCTGCGGATCATCATGGTTATGTTCCAAGTGCCCTTGTCTGTTCTAAATTATTAAAACTGGATAAATTGCATGTATGTATGGTTGCACATCTAGCCAGGCAAAGCACAGCAAATCAGGGCTAGCTATGGCTGCAAAAACAGGATAGTTAAAACAGCTTTTTTTCCCCCCCATGGGTTTCTGAAGAAGCCCCTTTGTTCAGAATCCACTGGATTTTGTGAAGAAACAAACAAATCACAAGATAAGAAATATGGTGGAATTGCAGTATTTGATGAATATTGGTGGATACTGATACCTGGAGCGTAGTTAAGTACCAAAAAAATTCAAGAGGATATATGGATATTCTTTTTCTCAAGTTTTCTATCTTCTTATAATCCATTTTAACAAAGACCAGATAGACATTTGGGTTGTAACTCTCTATGCTGTTGACCCAATCAAAAATGGTTTGAATATATCCACACGTAAATATTTCCATCCATGTGTACATACGTGAGTATTCACCATGGAGTGAATACCAGCTCTTTAGAAAGTCTGAATCTTGGAGCACGTAGAAAAGATAAAATCAGTATAGTTGAGATACTAATGTTGGAAGAGTGATAGGTGCATAATAAATAATCCATAGGTTAAGATAAATTTATGCAAGTGATTAGATGAGTAGCTTTGCACAACAAATGGAGAAACAGAAGAAAAATTATTAATGATAACTTCAGAAGAGGCTCATGATACCAAATCACATATTCATCATGACCTGCTTCTTTTGCTGCAGTCATGATATACATTTTATTCAGATTACCTTACTGTTGGATTAAGTCACCAGCTTTTTTACTGAAATCAGGATAGCCAATGTTCCCATAATTAATTTGGAATTTATGAATAGCAAAATCAGTCTGTTTTGTGGGGTTTTATGTCAACAAGCTCAACAAAATCACTTATTTCTCCTGTCTTGAGACCTTTTTGTCTAAAATGCTACAGCAGAAGAGCAGCAGTGATAGAAAATAGTTGCACTTTACCTTTTTAACAGACTTGTATATGTTTGGTAAATTAGAACTTCTCCTACTGAAAGGCTGGATTTGTAACCAGTCACGCGAGGTTTGGATCCAAGCTGTTGTACATCATCAGAGCTTTCAAATGATGTATCAGGGTTTTTCCTCTCCTTTTAAACCATCTCTTACATTAAAACACCATGTCATTGTTGTAATGACTTCTTGTAAATGTCTTGTTGGAGTAAAAATTTTCTTAAAACATTATTTAAAGCCATTACTCAGTATACTTGCTTTACCTTTATAGTAGCTCTGGATGCCACAGTTTTAGCCCGTGTCAGAGAAAGTTCCTTCCAGATGAGGTAGGCAATAATTGGATTTCTATGTATACGAACTATCTTTCAAAACTGTTTCGGTGCATACTCACATGACTGATATCCTCATAACCATCCACCCTGAACTACATTCAACTTTCCTAAATGAGATTTTATTGGAACTGATTATGATTAGATAAATGGGTGACTTCACTAATGTATAATACACTTTTTAATTATAGAGTATGTATGATAATTTACATTTCTTGTTTGATAGTATGATATTTATGTGACATATTCTGGATGAGATCTGCTGCTGTTTACATAATGGCCTTACTTTTCTTTTAAATTAAATCTGCTTTCAACTTCTTTCAATATATTTAATTTTTTAGGATAAACAAAGACATTACAAATCCACCTTAATTTACCCTTCAGTGGAATGAAATCTCTTGGTGGATAAATTCTGGTCCCCAAATTTGTTGCCTAAGGAGACAAATTCTATCATCAGATGAACAGATGAACATAATGTGGCTTGGAATAGCACCTTCCCCAGTGAAGTGTCTGCAGAATCAAGCAGCCATTATCAAACTGACAGCTGAGAGACTGTTAGAGAAAAATGAAATTTGATGAAGAAATAGGGTTTCTCCTTTCTTGCAGTAAATCTGATTTATGCCTCCTGGGTTAACAGTTTTCTTTACATGTAGAGATTTTGCAGGATGCACTGGTAATTTTGAGATAGGCGAGAATTAGAGCATCTTCCCTGGCAAAGAACCTCTGGGCAGAGGAAATAAAAAAAGTATTTAATGTACTTTTCTTTCCCTGCCTTTACAACTTTTTATCTGGTGTCAAAACCTAAAGAAGTCAGAAAAGAAAAACTTTTCAAAACCCAAACTCAGTCAGAAAAGAGAAACTGTCTAAAGATGTATCAATAAATTTATCGCTAAATAGTTTTTAAACTTTATGTTAAAAAAAACAAAAGAAAAAAGTTAAAAGTTGTGGGTCATATCTGTAATAAATAAAGATACTTGAAAACTATCATATCACCAAATTTAAAGTGGTCAACGTACTAGAGGAATACATTTTTCTAATGTAATATAATCTCTCTGAATGCTTCCAGGAGTCTGCTGATGACACAACGCTGGGAGGAGCAGCCGATCCCTCAGAAATCTGTGCAGCCTTGGGAAGGACCTGGGCAGGCTGGAGAGATGGACAGGGAAGAACTGGCTGAGGTTCAACAAAGGCAAGCACAGAGTCCTGCACCTGGGGAGGAATAACCCCAGCACCAGCACAGGCTGCGGTTGACCTGAGGGGAGGCAGCTCTGTGGAGAAGGACCTGGGGGTCCTGGTGGACAATGAGCTGTCCCTGAGTCAACAGTGCCCTGGGGGCCAAGGAGGCCAATGGGATCCTGGGGTGCATCAGGAAGAGCAGTGCCAGCAGGTCAGGGAGGTGATCCTGCCCCTCTCCTCAGACCTGGTGAGGTCCCTCTAGAGTGCTGTGTCCAGTTCTGGGCTCCTCAGGACAGAGAGTCAATGGAGCACCTGGAGCAGGTCTGGTGGAGGCTATGAAGGTGATGAAGGGACTGATGTACAGGAATTTCTACCTGAGCATGAGGAAGAATTTCTTTACTGTGCAGGTGACTGAGCACTGAAACAGGCTGCCCAGAGAGGGAGTGGAGTCTCTCTCATGGGAGCTATTCCAGAACCATCTGGACACAATCCTATGCCATGTGCTGTGGGATGACCCAGCTTGAACAGGGAGGTTGCACCAGATGACCCAGTGTGGTCCCTTCCAACATTTAAACATTCTGTGATTCTATGATCAACAAGATTTCTTGAAATAAAATCACCAGGATGAAATAGAGTGTAAGAAAGTTCAAGATAGAGGCTGATGTGTCAGAAACCCATGAATGCTCCATAGTAGCTTTCCCAAAAGGAGAAAACCCAAAAAACCAGATAAGTTGTGCAGTTGTAGTGAGGTGTTCCCTTTGTGTTCCATTACTCAGTATTGGTTTCTTTTGGAAATGGTAGTTTTTCCAGTCAGGCACTATTGCCAGGTGCTTACATGGGACAACATACTGATACTGATCATCTCTGTATTTGTGTGTGTGTGTACATGTCTATATATAGTATGTATATATATATATGTATAGTGTATATATATTTACACACACAAAAAATATCCTAAAAACTGACAGAAATTCTGGTACCCCTGTAACATGTATAATGAATTTATGTTTAGCCAGTACGGAATTGACATATGACACCAATACTTGGCTTTTAATTCTTTAAAGGCTTTAAAAAAACCCCAAACCGGATGCTTTTGCAGAAGCTCTGCAAAGAACTGAGAACTCACAGCCCTGTTTTTAAGAAACTTTGAAGACTATGACAACATTTCTTCTCTTCCCGGGGGGCGCGCCCCATGGCAACCAACAGAGGCAATTGGTAATAGACCTACTTCACATTCCAAATTTTCAATTGTTTTGAGTATCCTTCTGCTTTAACCATTACTGGCACAAGTCCACTGGACTTAGAGAAGGAACAAGGCCAGCTCTGGGGTTAGCTCAACAGTACTATTTCGAATATGGACACTGAAATTTCTAAGGTTAAGAGTTCGTTAATAAAACATAATTGTGTGTACTTTCTGCTTCCATAAAATGTTTTATAACTTTATTCCAGTTAATATCCTTGTTGTGAGATTGCTGCCCTGGGTCTGTAACTTGTAAAAATATGTGAGTTAATGAGCAACTTTCATGGCTTTTGCCAAGTTACTGAATTATATTAATAGCTGATTGCAGCCTGCTATTTTATTAGGACAGTATTTTCTTAGCTATTGACAGATATATTAATGACGCTGATGAACAAACTAGCAGTTTTAGATTGAAGTTAGGAATTATTTTTGTAGCGGAAATTAATTTTTTCCCAATTTAAAGTTTACTAAGGGTAATGGTTTTAAAATAAAAGAGGGTAAATTCAGACTCGATTTATGAAAGAAATTCTTTATGATGAGGGTGGTGAAAAACCAGAACACATTCACCAGAGAGGTGGTAGATGCCCCATCCCTGGAAACATTCAAGGTCAAGTTGGGTGGGGCTCTGAGCAACCTGATCTGGTAGATGACTTAGCTTGCTTGGGGGGGGGTGTTGGACTAGATCTATGAATGTCCCTGCCAACCCAAACTCTCCTATGACTAACTCACCATAAGTAATTTGAATGAAGATATCCATGTCAAGTTTTTTGTGAAAGAGGGAGGAATAAGATAAATACTTTGGGGTTTCTCTTTGTTTAACCGGCACAGCTGTCTGAGGAGGGGCATCCTCTTCATTCTGTTTCTTAAAGTTCCCAGAACTGTGAGGGCAAAACACAGCCAAAGAAGTGTCCTTGTCTTAAAACCGATGAAGCACACCAGCTATGTAGTGGGTAATCCCTGAAATGTTTCATTATGTAGGATTGGGAAGCAGGAGCTTCCCAATGTTACAATGCTACAATGTTACAATGCTACAAAATGTTAAGCTAGAGGGGAAGCTATGCTATAAAATGCTGTTTTGGAGGCAATCTGCATCTGTCTGCAAGTCCCTCACTTTAAGGTCAAAAGATGGTCTTGTAGGAGCCCGTGACTCCAAGCTCCTCTGGTGTGATCTGTGGATGCTGCCCTCCAGAGAAGAAAAAGGACGGTAACAATCTAGATGGTGGTTTGAGAAGCCCTATAGAAAGCTTACAGAGAAGGCTGAATCCCATCTCTGCTCTCTCGCTGTAAGGCAAACCAAATTGCAGAAATGATGTAATTTTGGGCTTCAGTGAGTAAGCACATGTGGGCTGGAAAAGATACAGTTTCATGCATGATGCAATTTGTACAGTTAGAAATGGTAGTTCAGAGGAGGGAAAGTAGACCAGGTTCCTCAGAGTCCCATCCAACCCGGCCTTGAACACTTCCAAAGATGGGGCATCCACAACTTTTCTGGGCAACCTATGCCAGTGCCTCACCACCCTCACAGGGAAGAATTTCCTCCTAATATCTATTCTAACCCTGCCCACCTTCAGTTTGAACCCGTTTCTCTTTGTCCTCTCTCTCCATGTCCTTGTCCAAAGTCCTTCTCCAGTTCTCTGGCAGTCCTTTTGCGACCTGAATCTGATTCCTCTCTCTAAATCAGTTCTCTGCCTTTCAGTAGCAAACTACTGAAAATGCAGGTAATTTGATTAGGAAAAAATCAACCCTTGTGTAAAAGCAGACTATACACTTAAAGCGGTATGAGGCAAAGTAGCTATATGAGTCTTCAAAACATAAACTTAATTCTCTTCCTCCTTTAACAGGACACCACCTGCTATTCAAGTCACTAACTATTCTGATTATTCTAGACAAATTTCAGTGTGCATTTTCTCATGTCTCAGTAACAAGGGGTGTGTTTGCCCCAAAATCGCCCTACTACAGCTAAATGTGAAAGCATGTGTATTTGATTAATATTGGGCTTGGAGTTTCTTTACTGAAATGAAACAGGAATGCTCCCAAGAAGTAAATACTTAAATAAGCAATAATGCTGACACAAGTAAGAGGAATGCTGAATCCACAGAATGCGTTATTAACAGCATATTAGTACTCACAGTGGCTGAGACATGTAGGTAGTTGTGCGTGCTGTAAATAATTCTCTGGCTGTCAAAATAGTAGTGCCCAAGACAGTTGAACCCAGTGCAGGCAAAATGGCATGACCCACTTTATTTTCTTTTAAAATCATGACTCACTTATGAACCAGTGGACAGCTCTTTCTAGATTTTAACAATCTGTTAAAGCAGTTGGGCAAAATCCTTTTCACTGGAAGATTACTGATGACCTCTGTTTCTGTCATCCTCATCTGAATTTGGGGGTGTGTATATACATATATGAAGCCTTTATCATACCTTTACATTTCCTTTCAGAGATTTCAAAGCATAGTTGCTTTGCCCCCCTGACTTGTGCTTCTCCACAGAAATAACTTCTTTTCTAGCCTATCTTGGACTTAGAAGAACTTCCCAAGGAGCAACCAAAAAGAAATTTGCTTCAAATTAAAATTCTTGAATTCAGGTATGATCATGCAAACAACAGGCAGAATTTATTTAACCTTCAGCCAGCTGCTTAACCAAGTTGAAATTATTGATAGCCCATCAGCAATGATCGAGATGGAGAAGCTAAATGAAGAGGTGCCTTTTTTTTGTTTTCCAGCCTCCGCCCCCGTACCACGACCCCCCTTGTTTTTTCTAGGTAAGAGAACCATTGAGCTGGTAACAAGACTTGAAATGCAGTGTCAGCTCAGCCAGCGTGGTCAAGGAGCTCAGCTGTAGAAGGGAAATAAAACTGTTAAGTTATGACTGCCCTCCAATCAGTCACAGGGGTAATGATGTTTGGCCTTAGTCAGGTTATATGTGTCAGTAAATATACATCTCTCAGACAGCCTTTAAGACAGCCTTAAGATCATGCTTATTGTTTTATATAGATAGGGGTCGGATGCTGATATATGGCGGTCATAGGCCACTGAAATAAATTTCACAGCATTCAGCAGGTAAAGTTAATCTCAATAGAACAGAATGTGACTGCACTTTTGATAGAATATTCATTTGACAATGATGGGGCATTTTTTCTCTGTTAGGTTTTGTGCAAATCACTCAAATGCAGATGATTTTTTCCCCCTGCTTTGATTATAAATTTGCTGCTACCCGAAGTGACCATTTACATTTGGTCTTTAGAGCTGTGGCAAGATAAAAAATTCCAGTTTATAAACAACACTGTGTTCACCTTGTTCACTTATTCTGTTCACCCTGCTCACACATAAATCACTTTCAAAGGTAAGGGAATCTCAGAGTTCTAAGCTCTGCCGATGAAATTGCAGTCATGTGTGGGTGATAACAGGAACTTTGTCTCAGGAGCAAAGGATTGAGACAAGACCTCGCCAAGAGAGACATTCTAGACTTACAGCTCTGTGAATTAAAATTTTACTATAGGCTTAGACAAATATTTTTTAACATATTCTTTCTGATAATGTTATTTAAGTTTTCACTTAAGCTTACTGCTAAGGACTTAATATCCTTTGCAAATATTGGATCACACCCTTCATTACTGTAGCTTGACATTAGACATTAAATTCACTAAGTCTCTCAATAGCATTTTTATAACATAAATTGGATTGTTATGAAAAGCAGAAGGTTCCTATTATACCAGATTCTGCTCTTACTGTTATTCAGTATTACCATTAAAATACAGCCTACATGAATTTCATGTAACACCAGTGCAATTAGACTAGAATTTGATAAAGCTATATGTAGTACTTACTCCCTAAGTAAAATGTGCTTTGGGTTTTAGAGTATAATGCAGGGTTCATTTTTAAATTCATCAAAATTATGGCTGTAGGCCTAGGGTTAAACGAAAGCATCAAGCTGCCCTGCCCCCTGGTGTAGGAGCCTTTAATCCTGATCTAGAGTAACAAAACTGTTTTAGTTTAATTTTGTTTAATTTAGTAGGATTTATCAGAGCAATGGCTTAATCCTAAAGTTTTATTTTGTGTTCACATTGTCAAATATCAATTAAATTAATAGAAAATTGGTCTGGGTAAAGACCAAAAGTGGAAAAACAATAGGTAATGTCTAGAATTGAAGGCAGGTATTGTTGATAAATTGATTGTATATCAGGCTTTCAGTGTTAACCTTTGTTGATGTTGTTTTGCCAGGTTTTTTGAAGTTGTTGCAGTCAATGAATAAGTTAGACTCAGAAACTGTAATATTCATACTATAGCTGTTTATATCTGCTAAATGCTGATCCAGGTCCTAAGAGAAAATTATTATAATGTCAATATAAACATACCAGATTTTACCTTTCAAATCTGCTAGGAGAATTTTTATGAGACTGTAAAATATTGAAGAAAATTTTTTTCCTCTTACATGGTATGAACTAGTCTACATTCACAAATTGTTAATTTTTTTTTTCCTAATATCTGATTTTCTTTTAAAGAAGATGCTCTAATATTCTGGGTTTGTACAGCCCTTTTTAGACAGGTCTCCACAGACATTACTGAATGATGCTCCATAAGCTTCTAGATACAAATGTCATCAGCTGAAAAATTCCAACTATTACCAGAAATCCCATAGTTAAATGAAATCCTCTACATGTGAAAACTGAGTAAGAAATGAGAGTTCATGTTGTCTGAACTATAACTAGGCATGAAATTATTCAGAGACTTTCCATGTGATCATCATATGCTGACTTTCACCTAGTAAGGCCCGTTTCAGGGCAGTGCTTAGGCAGGTATTTCAAGCTATCAACTACTGTAAACTGTGATTAAGAGCTTTCCTCGAGAGTGACACTAATTAGCACTCCCAGGTCTGAAGTAAGCTACGCTATGTCTGCAGATAGACTTAATTTGGGGAACACAGGCTCAGCTTTTCAAATTAACATATTAAAGCTTTGTATTTTCCTCATTTAACATATTACGTTCCTTCAGAGAAAGAAAAACATTTAAAACTATTTCTGAACATTTTTGTCAGGGATTGCTGTATTTTAACTCTTTTTCCTCTCCTAGTCAAGTTTAAAAAACATTAAGTTCCAGGTCTCTGAATTTTCTATTATAGATTTTACTGGCCAATTCTGACTGTTCTTCTGGTTAATATTTGATCAGTGTCTGGAAAGGCACTGATCTGAAGGGAACATATGATCAGTAATGACTTTGATACTTCCTGTCTTGCTGAGAGTTGGCTCTCTTATAGCAATGCTTTAAAGGCTATGAAATTGCTTCTGTGTTTTGCAGTAGTGTACCTTATATTGAATTTCAAAAACTGTAAGTCTATATGTGGCATTGTTAATGTCAATGTTTTATGATTTATTTTTATTTACCTTTTTCTAATTACATGTGTTATCACCCAGAATCATAACCAGTTCTCCTAAAAGCTCATTTTTCAATTTTTTTTCCTTGTTTTTCTGTCAAATTTTTAAAAGCACATTAAAATAATTCAGCTATTAAAATCAGGTCTTATTTAGGATGTCTCTAGCTTAAAAAAATTTAAAAGCGCCTGCATCTTTATAATGATTTAACAAAAAGTAAAAAAGGTTTCCTTGATGTGAATAGGGATCAGTAAGAATTTTTTTACACTGATAGAGCAAATTCTCATGAAGGAAATGCAAATCCTTCAAAGTGTTTAAAAGCACCTTTTCAATCACCGTACTTTCATGTACGCCAAAATTTTTGCTGGCATGATATCAGACAGAAAACAAGTCAGCCTTTTCTGTAACTACCTGGGTGTGACTGGTCACTATTGATTATTACTTCTTTTCTTTAACATATTCTTCACTGAAGCCTAGTGATCCGTAGAGAACCATGGAAAGAAATACTTGCTTTGTTTCTCACAAATTATTTTTCAAGAAGAAAACAAAAACTTTTTCAGCTGTTTTTTCAAAGTAGTCTTTTCCAACACAAAGATATCCTCAAGAACTACTAACATAATTCTTTAACTACTAATGTAATTGTCAAAACTTCTAATGTAATTGTTTAACATTTCATAATAGGCTACCCAAGAACTACACCAATGCCCAGAAAATTAAAAGCAAATAGTCAAGTAGTGAATTACTAAGTTTACATAAATGATCTGGTAGTAAAAGTTCAAATCCATGCAAAAATGATTAATGCAGCATTTTAGGTTGATAGATGAGATTTTAGCAATATCTGTGCATGGGTTTCTGGATTGAGCTTTTTCTACTTATATCTTCACTGAACAGATTTTCAACCCTTGTACATAAAGCATATTTTTCTTATTTTTCTTACCAGGGCTTAACAAACTACAGCTTATTCACACATGGCTGGAGGGGTGGCGGGCCAGGGGGAGGTAGAGAAAAGTACCTTATTACTGCATACCCAGAGTTCAGAAGACACCCTTTACAATGTTGATGTGATTTTTTTGTGTTCATGCAATTGAGGCAGACTTTGTGCCAAGGTTGGAAGGTACTCTGGGAGGAAGAGAACTTAGGAACTTTTCATAGTCTCTACTTCCAAACACACAGCAGATAGTAATTTGTTAGCTAGTTAACACAAAAATTAATCAAATCACAGCTGGCTAGAGCCAAGACAGAAATGCCAACACTCTTTTGCTAAGCTGTCCATAGCAAATGCAGTGACTGATGTATGGATTTATCTCACGCCTGTGGAGATGGTCAGCTTCAGCATTAAAAGGAGGCATCTCTGTGGGTTACTCCACAAATTCAGTGTGACTGGTTTTAATACATTTACTGCACTGAATGCTTCTGCAGTCACTGCTGAACAATAAATTTTGAAGGCTGGTTGATGATTCTCAGCAACCACTTCCTAGGCTATCTTTGCAACAAGAGTCAACTGTACTACAAGGCACGAATTCTGATTTTTGCTTTTAATGTTTAGTGGTCAATGGCAATTGGTGTAGATTTGGAATTGAAAAAACACTATTAAAACGTTCCAAATGGAGAACTGAAAAATACAACAAGGTGTAAACTGCGGTCTTTAATCACATGGCCATCACTGTGCACACAAATAATCTGTAGGATTTAATGATTTTCTAAAACCTCTATTTTTCTTGTGCTTGGTTGCTGAAACATAGAACTATTTATCTTAATTAAAACAAACTATTCTGATATTTTCCATAGGCACAGTTTCTGAAGGCAATATAGCATTAGTTTCTGAGATATTTGTCTTGTCTTATAGAAGGTGTTTCATCACTCTCAGAGAAGCTCCCTGTTCCCAACGAAGCTTCACAAACATTTAAAACCCCTACTGGAGGGGACGTGGATTTAACTGTGAGTCAACTTAGTTTTTAAACCTCATTACAAAACAAGAACACAAAAAAAACCAAACAAAAACCCCACACCCACTGGTTTTTTTAAAATCAACTCTGCTCCCAAGTATGATTTCTCTTACAGCATTACAAGGAATAATTAAGATGTAAATGTAGTCTCTGTTTGCCAAATGGGAAACAGTATTTTTACCAGAGGCTTCCCCCACCTCAACTTTATCTATCTAGATAAACATAATTAAGTAATGGATGATGGTTTGTTAGCATTTTATTACATGTGTTTGCAAGGGCATTAAGAATAATCATAAAATGCACAACAAATGTTATAGGTATTGAGGTTTTCACCAGTAGAAAACGTGACTTTTTAAAATCTGGGCTGGAAACACGTACTCCTATTCCCTATTAACTATTAACTATTCCTCTATGCAGAACAGCCATTGAGATGCTGCTGTCTTAGTTGATTTACATACACTAATTGCTAGTTCCTATTAAGCACTGAGTGGTCACCTGCTCAATAATATTAATAGATTCATATTTTCAGATAGCAGTTATTCCCAAGTAGTAGGCAATAGGAAACATTAAATTCACTTTAGATTTTAGCAATGAAATTGGATTATCCTTTTGTTTAGGAACCTGTTTGCTGCTTTGCTGTTCAAGCAAAATGACCTAGTGAAGCTGTCAAAATTTACAGTATTCTGCATGTGTATATCATGTAAATGTATGTCTGTGTATATAGTTATATAATGGTGAAGATTTCAAATAGACAGGGATGGAAATATTTTTTTTCTGCACTTTAGCTAAATCACATGATCAAAATGTCTCTACCTGAGTCATTTATCTGGCTGAACCTTGAAAGTGGATTGAATTTTCCACAGACAGAACCTAAAGGAACAATTCATGTTTATGGCTCCATCAGTGCAAAGCAAAATCTGACCTGGCGTGGGTAAAATTCCTCACAGCGGAACTTCCCCCAGAATCCATTTAACAGCTTAGTTCAGTGGCTCAGCTGTACCTGAATCAGTGCACAGCTGACAAACCAGAAGACAAAAGGCTGGCAAAGGGACCTTGCTGAAAATGCTCATCCATAGAACAAGTGGCATAACCTGTCTGGCCTTCCCAACAGCACCACCTGTACATTCACAGCACTGCCTTGGCCTTCACAGCCACGGAGTTTGGAAGCACAGCTGGGGCCCTTCTGCTCCTGACTGGGTTACTCCAGTAAATATTACACTGAGTTGAGGCCTTTATATGGGTTGACTTTGGGCCCTATTTACCAAAGAGATGTCCCAAATCACTCATAGGCAACAGGTAAAAACCCCTTTTTCCAACACACTGACAGACTTGCTGACTCACTTGACTCTTTTACTCTCTCCTAGGTTTGGTAAGAACACTTCAAGTCCGGGACAGACAACCCTTGGAGATCTGAGTGCAACTTTTCGTACATGCTGGAAACACATACAGCAATTCCCTATGCTGCTTTAATGACAGTGTGGAGTGGCTGTTTTGGAAAAAACAAGTTCCTCAGTTTTGGAGATTCAGTTCTGTACCTGACTTCTGAATATACTTTTTTGGGAGGTTGTTTGTTCTGTTATAGCAACACTTGCCATTCAAGAATTTCCTGATTTTTCAAAACTAAAATACCCCAACCATCACAATGCCCTTCCTTTCTTTTACGGAATTCTTGATTCTCTACATAGGTAGTTTAATTTTCTAGAAAATGAAAAAAACTATCAAGAGAAACAGGTTTTTTACCTCTGTTTAATTCTTTGTGTTTTGAGTAGTGTGTTCAGAGACAAGAGGACCATGACGCTCTCGCTGAAGGTGTGAGCATGCAATATATGACGGAAAGTAGCATTAATACCCTGCCATAAGAAGGTAACAAATACAGACCTTAGAAAATGCTTTTAAAGATAAGTGTTATTTCTGTTATGCCATTGAAGAGGCACAGAACTGCCACTACTGGAATTTCAAATGAAACCTCAGTTTACTCCTGGAAGCTACTGATTTTCAGAGTCTCATGTGCAGTCTAAGGTCCTGAATTCTGCTTGCATTGTGTTTTTACTGACTCCACTGAGGACACACTGGACTCCAAGGGGCCATAGTTAAGGAGGAAGGACAAATGCCCTGACAGGACAACTCTGAATATAGGATGTTATTGTGGATGTTATTTCTGCATGGTTTTGATGATAAATATTGTTCTGCATAAAGCAAAATAGTTGATAGCTCAATCTGATGGACATAATTAGTTCTTTTTTTTACTCTGTGTGTGTCTTTGTAACAGTTACTTCTTCATTACTGATACTTCTAATGTTAATTACTAAAAATTATTAGCTTGAACAGCACTTCATCCCAAAAAGGTGTGTAAAAGTGCATCAGTGTTGTCCTTTTGAAATGCTGATGTGATAGTGTAAAGGCCATAAATCATTCCTGTGAGCCAAAATATCATTTGCTACTGTCAGAAGGCAAGTTAACAGTATTACAACTTTGTTGAAATTTGAATGCATTCCACGTTCAATTTTTTTAATAAGAACTGTAAATAACAGGCCATTTTGAAGTATAATAAATGATCCTTTCCAAAGTCTAATGATAGCTTACTTTAGTTATAGCCATTCTTTTATAGCAATAGACAGCTTTAAAAAATCATTCTTGCCGCATACACATAATTTTAAGGAGCTGGCATAAAGTTTTGGAGCAAGTCCATTCATTTAATTTACACAGACAGGATAAGTACTAGGAGTATCTTTGATGACCTAAATCTCATTTTATACAGAAAGCTGCCTTATCTTCTGGATTTTGCACACAGTATTTTCTTCTCAGGTATTTCATATTCTAGAGAGTTCCTTTCTACTTAGGGTATTGTTTATCCTCATTGATCAAACTCATCAATCAGAGGCTAAAGATTTAGTGTGCCTCTGGTTCAGTATTTAAAAAAAAATAAGATTAAAAAAATTAATGAAGGATCTATTAAAAACTTTCCTCTGAATTTGCAATCTCTGAAGAATCATATTTTCCAGGTATTATTGGATCCTAAAGAGTAATATTTAATATTTTTTTTAATTAAGTAAAGCACCAATTCCAACTTAATCACTCAGACTTGGAAGTTGCAAATTTAAAAAACACAACAAGATTTATTACATCCTTGAGAGGTCAAAATAACGCAGCCATATTATTAGCATTAATGACAGCATTATAGTGTTCTTCACCTACATAATAACAGGTAGCTATTTTCAAGTGAACTAAGCTTCAAGTGTTCTGAAAAAAAAAAAAAAAGAGTAGAAAAACCAAGTCCCCTTCAAAGAAATCCATGTATTTTTCTAGCCCTGGTGAGGCTGTGATTTTGTTGTTTGAAAGCAGAAGGATGAAAAATACTACATGCCTTAATGCATCATGAAAAGAAATGATAGGATAAACTTCAGTTTGAAACCACAAATATCTGGTGTGGAAGAAGAAAACAAATGGGTTTTCACTATGATGTTTTGACTGCTTGTTGTTCCCCCTTACTGCAGTTTTAACAGTGCCCCAATCACCACAGGATGGGAGCATGTTATATGGAGACTACAGCTATGAAAAACTCTCAAATTAGAGTTGTGGCTGAGGAAAAAAAGAGAAATTATTTGTTATGGGCGGGTATTTTTTTTCCTTCAAATTTTGCTGGTGGTCTCATTTATTCTTGAAGAGGAAGATGTGACATTCTTGCTTCCCACCTTTGTCCTACAGGTCGACCATCACCTGGCACAGCCTTTACTGTCCTGTTTGCACTACTTTATTTTTTCACAAAGTGTAACTTTTCATGGTAGTTGGAAAGATGAAAAGCTGTTTCTGGAATAAACAGCAACACAAACCAGCCAATTCTGCGCAGCATAATGGGATTTTAATGTATTCTTCTTGTCGGCATAGTGTATTTCTGTGATAATTTTATGTGACAGCATAATTAAACTGGAAAACAATTCCCATTTCCTATGTATTTTATCTATTTATCATCATTTATTTCTTTACTTTCTTGCTCTGCTATAAATATTATTGTAAGGAGAGTTAAATAAGTTAAACCAATGCAATTACTTTTACAGATTGAAATTAACTTCATATATCAATTTATACTGGTTTGTATACAGCACCTACTATTTGCCCTGTACAAATAAATGCATTTGTTGCGGTATATTTATAGTGTCACTATGGTTTCCATGTTTGCACTCCTTTTGACTAATGTTCTATATGTTAAAACTTGACATTTTAACAGTATTTTCAAACAATTTCATTCATTATCAAATAACCATTTATTACATTGTGGCAATTTCAAACCATTTACTGGACCCTCTAGACATTGCTAAACAATGATTTATCAAGGAGTGTGCAAATTTTACTGCTTATCACAGCAAATACAAAAAGTAACATTAAATACTGACTTGACAACAGCCCTGACTAAATTATTTTCCTTTTTTAATCTTGATGAGTCATATTTAGTAATAGCAGTTTGTAAATGCACTGGAAGTTGAGGCCAATATTCTAGATTGCTCTGTTACATGAGGTTCTTTCTGGTTTGCTCGGTTCTTTTGCATGCTTGGGGGATAAATTGAAGATTGTGGGACAAAACAGATGCATCTCTTACTGTCTTTTAATTTTCTTATGGTGCTTATGATGCCCCAACATTGTCCTGTGAGACATGCTTTTCACATTTCACTTGAGCATGAATCTAACAAAATTTACCTCTAGCCAAATCTGTATTGATTTTTGCCTACCTAGAGTGAATAGCAGTGAGGCAAAGGATTTTCAGTTCTGTTTTCAGGAAAAATTTCCTCCTTCCAAATATTCTTGCCAATAAGTAGAACTGATTTAATACTTTATGTGAACACTTGGCTGCAAAATGCTGCACTTTTAACAGCATTCCTTATCTCCCCCATTTCTATAGAATTTGAAATCCATACTATGTCTGTGAGAGAACAGACTGATACCCACAAATGACAATTAGGTCTCTGCAAGCACTTAGGTGTAAACTTTACAAGAAACAGTGTTTGACGGAGACATCCCCATTCTCATTAGAGATCCATTAATTGCAGAGCTTGAACATTCAGCTCAACACAAAGCAAATTGAAAGGCTTAAATATTCCAGAGGATATTCACAGAAGGAGTTTCAAGGACTTCGGAGTCTTCCTCATTTGTGGGGTTCATACATGGACTAAAGCTGAACAAATATCATTAACACTGAATTTAAACAATCCCTAAATCAATAGCTCAGCATTGCTGGTTGATAGTACATTAACATTAAATAGCTCCAGAGAAAGCCAAGGCCTCACTGTGCAAAACTAACAAACAGCTCAACATCATCCTACACAGAATTTATAGTCTACACAGTTTGTTTGTGAATTGAGGTAATAAGGAACCAGAGAGTAGATTGTGATCTTCCTTAGCCAAGGTCATGAAAAGAGCAGAACTGAAAACTATACACAGATTTTCTACATGTCAGTTTGAATTTCAAAGGCATTCAAAAGGTTTTGATTCATTATCTCCAATCCAGGAGTGGTTATGAGGAGCACTTGTTCTGTTACTCCTTCCATGCTAGAGCCAGCAAAGACAGCTTTTACTCATTAACCTAATAATGTAGTCATTTAGTTTAAATTGCCACAGCTTTCAGCTGCTTCTGGTAAGCCAGGCTATAAACTATGGTAGAGGAGAGGTAGTCAACTTTTCTGCTCTGCAGCCTGTATCACAGGAGGGCAGCCTCTGCTAGAAAGGTGCAGTTAGGCTGGGGCACTTTGACAGCCAGTGCTGCAACAGCCAAGGTGCAGCACAAACTGGGCCCCTTACACTTGCAGAAAGGTAAAATCTTGTTTGCTTGCTGAAGGTCTTACAACCCCCAGTGTAAGTACTTCAGTTCTTTAATTTTACCCATGTATATCTGGTATGTTTAACCCTAGGACCTCAAAGCTTGGGTGTTTACCTGTGATGACAGTAAGTCATGTTTGGGGGGATGGAGTGGTTTCTTGAGGTTTATGTCTTGTTGGGTTTTGGTCACCAGCTCTACTAATGTTTTCTGAGAATTCTGCTAGACTAGTAGGGTATTACCAAGCCCAAAGTATGTTTATGGAGTACACAGGGAATGTTCATCCAAAAGCAGAAAAAATGATAATTAATTTTACCCAGCAGAACTGCTTACTTGTCTTCTTAATCTTAACAGATCATTTCTAAAAATTATTCATCTACTCCTGAATCTCAGTAATTTTAAACATGCCACTACTTTAAACAAAACTGCCACTGAATTCAGGGAGGCCATATCGGGCACAAAAAGAAGTTTTGGCTTAAACTGATCATTTAATTTTAAGTGATGCCATATGATGCTAGAATAAATGAACCATTATATCAATGTCCCTGTCTCTTAAAAAAACCCCAAAATTTGTCTTAGAAAATGAAAGTGTCTGAGGACCCTGAGCAGTCAGGAGTAAGCATGTACTCACTGGAGAAACTGAAGCCGGGTTCAATCCCAGGACAGAGCAGAGGGGTTGCTCAGAATCAGGTACTTCAAATTACAGCACTTCGGGCACAGGTGAGTGTAATGTAAGTGCCAGTGTGTTTACTTTCTTTTATTTTGGTCAGTCTAAATGACAAACTCCTAGGATTTTCAGGTTCATTCAGATCCAACTCTTGTTGATCCAGGAATTGATCCTGAGATGACTGGTCTTGTTAATCCATTTCCAGCTTCCTTTTCTCCAGTTTGCCTACTGGAGATTACTGTTCCTTGGTTTCCACTGGTCAGATTAATCATCTGACTTCTTTTTCCCCTATCCCTATGAAATCAAGTTTGAGGGGTATTTTTGAGTGGGTTTTGTTTTGGTTTTTTGTTATATTTTGTGGAAGACTTTGTATGTTACAATCCATGGAGCTTCAGCAACCATCAGCTATCAAGTGTCACTTTTGCCTGATTAAGGCAAAAATGGTTTTTAATATAATCAGGGTTAACAGCACTCCCTCTTAGAATGCAGAAATGGAAAAAGAATTTTATTAATCTCTGTGGCCAGCAGCCTGGGCACCAGGAAGAAAGTCATCAAGGCAAGCTCTTTCCTCACTTAAGGAGATATTATACAAAACATTAAACCCAATGAGGGTATCTGTCAAAATCTAAGAGACTTCATCTCTGCTGTTATCTACCTTCCATTACGGATTAATTTGACACTAATTGCAAAAATGATTTAATTTAGCTAATCTTCAAAAAATACTGTTTGAAAATTAAAATTAATGTCCAGGATAAAATCCAAGTATTCTACCTGAATAAAAGCTTGGACATGAAGGGCCTCATGCAGAAAGCTTAGATAGGATTTACCTCAAAAAACTGCATTTAACACATAAAGCAACAGAGAACTAAAAATTAATTTAAAGAAGAACATGATAGGTATCAGTGGAGGAAATATCAAAGTTGTGTACTAAGAGGGGATGGCAAAAAACCAAATTTGGAGCACTTTTAAAAGAACTTTGGGACTGGTTTTTTGGATCTAAAAAACCTTAAGAAATTACACAACTTTTAATTGCACACTTTTAGTTATCCAAATAGCAGAACCTAGTAAGTCACATACTCATCAACTATGTACTGGACAAACCAGAGAATGTGATTTTTAGAAGCAGCTTTGTAGTTCAAAGGTCAAATTTGTACCAGCAAACTAATCACAGCTTTGTGATGTTCTTCCAAGTTCCTATTTCTGATAAAGGCACTGCATAACATGATAGATTCTCATCTGTACCAGATGGTACAAGTCCCTGAAGAATCATGTGCCAGCTGTTCACAGGCAGAACACAACACACTCCAAGCACAGTTGCTCTTTCCTCTCACTGTGCTCCCAGCACAGCAAGGCTGCACTGACACTGGGGCTGGTGAGCATTCAGAGCAGCAGAACCTGTGGCACAGGCTCTCTGTGTAGCACATGTGTGACAGGTCACAGCTCCACACTTCGTGTTCTTCCTACGAGTTTTTTTCCCTGCATTCCTTTCCCCTGTTAAGTTTGGCCAAGCTAGTCTCCTGGGCCTGCCTTGGGAGGGTAATGTTCTCCAGCATACACAGAGTATGGTTTCCTTTCTCCTGTTTGCATTAAGTGAAAGGGTGCCACATCTTCCCAGTGCCACCAGACTTGCCTTGCTCTGTAGGCCAGTGGGAAACCCAGCTCGCCCACCACTGCACTACTGCCTGCTTCCCTTGTGCTCCTGTGTGCCTACCTAACATAATTAGCAATGTGTACAGCTTGCAAGGGACAATAAGGTTGATTCTAACACATGGCTAATTAAGACATTACAGTTAGCTATTTGCTAGGCTGGCTCAGGGGAGTAGTAATAGGATATGGAGTCTTTCACCTTAAGTTCAGCCATTCTTACCCCCAAAGGTACTGGGGTAGCGATCAGTAATTTCTCATTAACCCTGACACAAACTGAATCTGACTCCACTCAGGCATGCGGATGAGTTCTGAGCACTTGTCTGTCAACAAGGACTGTCAGTATCTCTGATAATTAAATTTCAAAGTGAAGAACCCCACTGCTGTGAGCAGCAGAAGTTGATGTTTCCCTGTGGCATTATTTTAACTCCTCTTTGTTGTTGTTGTTGTTGTCTCCAAACTCAACAACTATCATAACCTGTCATAATATCAGCAGATACAGATTTCGGTTTTGAAGACTACAAATTGACCATTGTTCTTAGGCTCCCAGCAAGACAAATAAAGAATAGTAATACCACATAAAAGCTGGAAAAACACAGTTTAAAAAATTCCCAATCCAACACCTAAATTGTAATGAATCTCCAGGAGGCCCCTAATTTCATGATCCTACCTGCACTGCCAAGAATGTAAAGAATCATTGGCTCTTGACATCATTCTCTTGCCAAAGGGCAATTACCTATTCTGTATGCATTGCCTTAATCATGTCAAGTTGTGTCCCACAAATTTGCATGTCTCCCAAGGAATCACAGTGCATTGCCAGCAGCCTGACAGGCCAGATGAAAACAATTTCCTGGTGTGGGTTTACACCAGCTTTTGGCTTCTGAGCTGCTTTAGCTGTAGTTGCTCTGCAAAACAGCACAAATTCCCTCTCTGAGCTGTGCTGCATCAGGGATAGAGGGGGGAGTAAGCAGAATCTGGATGGATACATCGTCCTTACCAGAACTAAGCAATGCTTTCTAGATTAATGAACTGCAAATCAGCTACACAAATGAAACCACATGCTAGAGATAAACATAGTCCTCTGAGATGGGCTTGTTGTCAGAGAGGGAGAGAGAGCACACACACATGTGTGACGAGGCCTGTAATGAATGCCAGCTTCCCTTCTGCATCTCTGGGATATGTGAGGATGACAAACTCTCTGAGGAACAATTCCTTTGACTGGTTCATTGAGGAAAGGAACTTGTCATGCTGCCAAGAATAAAACTGCTTCTGGGCTTAGTTCCGAATTTTATAAAGTGAATAAGTGAAAAATGTATACACATTCACTTCAGACCCAAGTCATGAATAATTAAAAGAATATATAATTGTACCCACTTTTCCCCTCAAGCTCAACCAGCAAAGGTATCTTCTGTCCATGTAACAGGGTACTTCATGTGTTTTGTTTTTTTCCAGGAACTGTTGGAAGTGAGCTGAACTGAATGCATCCTGCTTGCAAGTAAGAATAACAGCCTGACCATCAGCGCACACAGAAACCCAAATTGAGAACTCAACTGTTTCATATCAATGAAGCTTCAGATTTTTTGATTATGCATAAATATTTTCCTGGTGTGATTCATCCATAATTGATACTGGATTTAGATGACAATATGATAAAAATTGTAATATTAACACAGCATTATTGTAGACATTAATCTGATACTGCAAACAGCAAAGATCAGACATTTTAATAAGGCACACGAAGGTAAGAATGTTTACCATGTCAAAAATAAATATGCAGAAAATAACCCAAGAAAACAAAAGTTATCTGTGCCTATCTATTTCCCTTTCCTGAGACAGGCACACTTCCCAGTACAAATTTAGGAATGTGAGTTAATGTTATACAACCACACATTTGTCTGCAATTACACTGCTGTACTGGAATTATCTAGTGGTACACCTACCTGGAAGAAGCAGATGCAAGAGATCTATTGCTTTTATTTTTATGCATTATTCCCACAATTAATAGGTCCCCCAGTTTTCAGCCAAAATGAAATTCAGGATTAATATTCACTTTTCTTGAGGGCACAGAAGTTAGCAAATGTGGTATGAATAGTTGTGTATTTAGTACCTTTCACTTGCTGTACAGAAATCTTATTTAAAGACTAATAAAAAACATTGATTATTTTGTTTACAGAATTTGTTATACATGCCCTCCCTTCCAAATATAGGAAGTGTCTCATGGGTAGCAAGCTGGCTCTTGCTTCCTCTCATACCAGTATAGCTGTTTGTAGCCAACACACTGTGATACTCTCTGATAGAGAAAAATATATAAAAAACCCTGAAAATCATGCACAGAGAGGATGAATAGATTGTATGTAGATAATAGCTACGTCATTGAAATGGCAAATGTCTGGGACTTGGTTTGACTCTTGGAAGGATACACATTCTCTTTATTTTTGTACTTCTCCAGCTGAATTCCAAACACAAGTTCTTCATTTAGACCTGACTTAGAACTTGGTTTCATTTCAACAACCATGTATTTGTTCAGAGATGGAAACAGACAAAACATCAGGGGGTCTGTGAGGGGATGTGAAGTGAAAGTCTGCTTAAGAACTAATCCACTACAGCATCGTGAGCTGTATCTGAAGCAGCCCAGGGAGCTTTGAGAGTGAGAATACAGGGACATAGACTGAGGGGAGGGTCACTTTTGGACCTATAATTTACCTCATGATATGCAAAGACTATGAAGCTCAGCTACTATTGCAGTGGGACACCTGATTACAACAGAATGGCTTAAAGAGAAGATGATAGAAATGTCAGAAGTGAAGCAGAATATTATACACTACCTACCTCTTGTCCATATACCTGAAAGCTACTACTCTGTAACACGTTGATCTTGTCATTTTTTATCACTGTTGTCTAAGACAGGAGCCAAATCAGTTGTATGGACTATAAAAGCAAGGTAAACTACAACCCAAAAACCTTACAATCAAAAAAGGGCAAAATAAAGTTGCAAAAACACCCACACAAAAGTATTTGGATTTCCTTTATAAGGGAAACGGCAAGGAAGAATTCTGTACAAATGCAGTCTCTACAGCCACCCCCAATGAGGCAGACTTTCAAATTAATGTTTTCATGTTCCAACACTTCTGAGCTGTTGCTTGAACCACTTGAAAGGGAGGCACTTCCCATCTTGTTGATGGGGTTTTTTTAGATTACTAGAAAATATTTTTCTAATATGTAAAATGTGAAAGGACTATTAAAAAGGGGAATTTTTTTGTATTCTGCTACTTCTGATAACTAATTTCGGTTTAAAGGTTATCAGATCCCAAAATTGTGTAACAGTTGATTTCCCCCATGCACAGGACAAAATGCATGCAACAAAGCATTATTTCTTCAAGCCTGCTCTCTTTGGTAAAGCTTTCGTTTCAGAAACTGCTTATATTTGCAATTGTCTGATGTTTAAAAATAGCGTTATTCAACATTCCCTAGTAGTTGGCTCTGACCTCTTGTTTGCTTGTTTTCTCGGTTCCATTTGAACACTTGATGGATTTGCAGCTATCTTGTGCCACCCCGTGTAAAAGATGGGAAATTACACAACTTCGCTGACCACTGTGACCTGAATTTGGCATTGGTATTCTGCAGATGATATTTGTGCATTTTGAATACACTTTTCAGTTTATCGGCAACTGAAGCACATTTTAAAAAATACTGAAAGTATTTAATATGACACTTAGTTTTTCTTAAAACGGTATTTCTTTGTACTTAAGCTACCTCTTCCTTTACATTTGTAACTTTTATATGATAATATATGGCTCAGGCCATCTGCTGTGCATGGCACTAGTTCTTTATGAATATATTTTCAATATCCTAATTAATTTACGTTCATAATCGGGCTTTTTTTCCCTGTTATTTGTAATTTTTTTGCTTTGCTGGCTGGTGGTGCCTGCTTTCTTCTTTAGTGGTATTTTTCTTTCTCGTGTTTTCCTCTATGCATTTTCTGCACCCTTATATTATCCCTTTTTAATTCCTTGCACACTTCTCCATTTCAGTCACATTCATTCCAAGTTCCTTTAGTAGCCTACAATAAAACAAACTTTGTTGCTATTGTGTCCATCAGCCAATAGATCAGCTGTGATCAAGGCAGTACCTGTCTGTATATTGTGTGTGTTAGTGGAAAGTTCTAAACCTTAGCCAAAACCTTAATTCTAGTTCTAAACCTTAGCCAAAACCTAGTAACTACTATTACCATTCTTAGATACGTGAAAGAGATAAAAAAATTTAGATATATCTACCTTCTTGTGATTTTACTGTGGTGAAGGTCTGTTTATTGGATGCTGTATTTATACAGCTGAAGTTGTAGCTGCGAATGATGCGGCGATTCCGAGGTTTTCCTCGTGGACTCTGCTACCGCTGTGTAGTGCTGACATTATCTCTGCTCTTTTCCCTTATGCAGGAAGCTCCACTCGTGCTACTGACACTCATCTCACACGTTCTTGGGCTCCTGAAGCACCAGGCACGCCACTCCAGCCTTCCACACATAACTCAACGAGTGGATTTAACGTTTTCCATCCCGTGTCCCGCGGGTGACGGCCCAGGACTCGACCTCTCGGTCACAGTCCCCCGACAAGCGGGACGGGCAGTGGGGGGGGGCGGTGCTGTGCGCAGGGACAGCAGCTAATTAGCGTTAATCACCTCCAGCCGAGGGCTGCTCGGTGCACGGCCCGTCCCCGCCGCGGTGGCAGCGCCCTTCGGCCTGGCGCCGTCCCTCAGCCACAACAGGAGCAGCCGAGGGCCCTTGGCCTGTTCAGCCAGGAGGAGGCTGAGGGGCGAACTCACTGCAGCTTCTTCCC